>NC_133366.1:14373829-14393416 GCF_049309525.1 Garra rufa
CACAAAAATGCTGAAAAACCAAAGAATTTGTGGGACCTGAAGGTTTTTCTGAAGAACAGCAGACAGTTTAACTGTTCATGATAAAGGATTCATGAACAACTATCACTAAACAAACCAAAAAAAAAAAACCCCAGCTGTGGATCATTCAGGCATCATTTTTATAAATTTAACCATTTAACATATCCAGGTCAGTACTAAATAAAAAATAACATGAATTTTGTATGATCCCCCTTTTATTTTGGTAAATTAACATTTTGCAGATTCTGCAAGGTGTATATCAAGTGAAAATATCAAGACTAACATCACAACAGACACACCAACTTGTCACACTTTCCAGAAATGGAACAGGGATATTACAGGATATTGAGAGTGAGAACAAGTGTGAGACGAAGAAAGGAATTACTATGTGCATTTATGGGGGTGTAACACAGTGTTCTCCTGGGGAAGCCATATGTGTGTGCGTGAAAGAAGGTGGAGAAACCATGTCTCTAGGGAGCAGCTGCCACGGCACTGATATACCACAGACTAATCAGACACGTGGCGCGTGGAATTCAATTAACACACACACATACACGCACATCTCCAGTCCATACACTCACTGCATTTCCTAATTCAATACATGCAATTCGATTACATTTTGGTTAAATTAGATAGTTAGATAGGCACACAGCAGGGAAATACAATGCTAGCTCATTATTTCCAACAAAAACAGAAACATTCCAATAAATAGCAAGGGATTTGAATCCCAGTGCCCCTGATGCTCATCTCGGTGACCTTTAACCTTTCATTTTTCACCTCAGGATTACCCTCATGGCCTCTGTGAACATCACTGTTACGTACAACTCAGAGTCACAGGTGAAACGCCTCCTCATCAGCACGTCTCACTATTAATAACTGCAGAGGGACTTGAGGAACCCAATGAGGTGTATCCGAGACAAATGAATGAGCACCAGAGTAAAGCAGCTCTTTTAAGAACTATTTACTGAAAGGTTCCAAAAGGAACCAAAAATTGTTTTCTTTTTAATGCGTCATGACTGCCAAAACCTTCTTTCGGAATCTTTATCTTTTTAGAATATCAGATTGGAATCAAACGCATTCTGATTGGGATCCATATATACATTTTAGCCATAACGTCTGAGAAAAGGGCACATCAAAGATTTTACCCATAGGGTAAAAATGGATATGGATGCTTTCTTTCTTTTTGCAGTGGATGTCCCTGTGCAGACGCTCTCCTGTCTTTCAACACACGAGGCTCTTAACAACGTCCCTTGAGAGAGCACAGAAGGGAGATGGCCATCAACGCTTTCAGGTCAAAGAAAGGAAATGTTTAGCGCCAGTAAAAACAGGACCTGCAGCACCATAATAAAGGACATCTAAACACAGCTGGTTGGTCTGCAGGCTGAAGTGCGAGATGAAATGAGAGGGAGGAGCATATTAAACGTGTTTAGTGTCTCGATTTATTCATGAATCATTGTAGAAACAATGTTCATACACCCCTTAGTAAAACTAAATCACATAAAATGAAATAAAGTGTACATAAAATGGGAGTTTTAAGATCGCATGACAAATAATGATCATATTAATATGGGCTTAGCAAAAATTTGTATTTGTATGTGTGGGGATGGGAGGATCACTGGTCATCCATTGCAAATATTACAAGGATAGTGCAATATTTCAATTTAGCTACATTGGGGAAGATGTTTATCTGTGCCCAATTATCATACATTAGCATGCATTAGCACACATTAAAATTTCCTAAAGTGAATTAGATTGGGGCATACGAAGACCAGTTCCGTCAGACTTCTTTGTTCATTGGTGCATGTTGTTGGACACACAAAACTGCACAAATCTAAATGCAAATCAATTAATACTACCATTTCTAATGACAAAAACAATGAGAGCGTGCACAAGGGATTTTGTATCATGTTAAAAGAAACGAAGAAGAAACTGATGAACACACTTGTAATTATGCCATAAATTAAATACATTAAGGACATCATTAACCAATCTAACATTGAGCACAAGCAGACAAAAATCAACATTTCCTTCATTATTTAAAATGTCGGATTTTTGAAGCAACCATAATTGTATTCGTATATGACCTATAAAGACAGCACACAATGGGCTTCATTTAGAATTAGTTATCTATGATGTTATTAGGACTTTGTATTTTTGTTTTGATTTCTGACACGTGTAGGAAAATGTCCCTCGGCCGTTTCACACCAGCTGCACTGCTGATAACCATTACCAATCAGCCATATGTGCTGTGACGGAGAATAGAGAAAGAAAGGAGTAGATTATGTGCTTGTGTGTGTCAATGTGTGTGAGCAGAGAATGAATGGGGGAGGGAGAAAGAAACTACTATATGCATTAAAAAATATTAGAATACAGGTAAAAGCTTTCTTTAAAAATGATTTACATTTAAGTTCTAAAGTTTGGAGTTGGTGAGGTTTTTCAGTGTTTACCAATGCTGCATTTATTTGATCGAAAACATGTTAATTACAATGTTATTACAACTTTAAAGACTTGTTTTCCATTTTAATATATCAAAATGTAATTTTTAATAATCTTGGGATGGCAAAGCTGAATTTTCAGAATCAATATTTAGAAACATATATCGATGTTGAAAACAGTTGCTGCTTAATGTTTTTTGTGGAAACTCTCATCATGTTTTAGTCTGTAAGCAAATAAATGATATGAAGTGCAACTGAACAAAGGTTGACAGTAAAATGAAGAGTAAGAGAGAAGGACATGAGGCAAAAGAAGAACGATAATCCTCTTATTTCATTACTGTCAAACCTGTGTCTTTAAAGCAAATCCATTATGGCTATCGAACAAAGAAAAATTCCCCTCTCGTCTTCAAGTGCAAGATAATCCTTGAGTGTGTGATCATTTTTCTAAACTAAAGTAGGTTTGTGGGGTAGTAGAATATACCTCTTCATCATCAACACAAAACAATTTAAACACCAGAACCATGTATTCTGTTTTACATCTGATGTCTGTTATTTAGAAAGAGTCAAATTTGGTTGTCACAATAACTGACATGTTTTAGAGCACTTTAACATACAGTCACCATGTTACAGTGAGCATCTACAGACTATTCAACGTCATAATTAAATATTAAGTGCATGTTACTCATTACTATCACTTAGTACTTAGAATAATTACACTATTAAATGGGCACTAATGTTAGAGTGGCCTGAAATAAGTGAATAATTCATTTAGTCTCCTAAAGCCACTTTACATTAGACCAGCTCTCATATTTCTAACTGTCACTGTACAGATAAAACCAATTACATGGGACAATAAACAAACAGTCCAACTGCTGCAACCCAAGTTACCAGTTAAAGTGGGCCGTGTTTACCAAACAAAACCAGTTTCATAAGTTTCAAAAATGAAGAAATTAACACTTCAATCCAGTAAGGATGCATTAAACGGATTAAAAATGACAGTAACATTTTACATTTTACAAATGTTTTAAATAGATGTAAATAGAAAAATATGTATCATGGTTTCCACAAAAATATTAAGCAGCAGAACTATTTTCAACATTGATAATAATAAGAAATGTTTCTTGAGCAGCAAAGCAGCATATTAGATTTCTGAAGGATCATGTGACAATAAAAACTAGAGTAATGATGCTGAAAATTCAGCTTTGCATCACAGGAATAACTGACATTTTAAACTATAAAATTTAAAATGTTTTAACTGCAAAATTTCACAACAAGCATTTTTTCCTCATTGAAAACATTTATGCTAGTGAAACTTACAAGTCTCATTAAAGTACGAAATGATAAGTATCAGCGAAAGAGCCAAGAAATATCATCCAATGTTCATCGCTAAGCCCTCAAAGCCTACAATCCTCACAAAACACTACATTTGTGCACATTTGGGTATCAAATGTTTCCCATTGCCATATTAAACCCAATAAAGTTAATTAACGATGACAATAATGACAACAACAACGCTGAAACAACAGCAAAAGTCTGTTCATTTTATCATTTCTGCCTTGTTTGCACTCTTATGCAAAGACAACTTCACAGTTAAGACCAAAATCAGGACTTGATCTCTGATCAAAAATTCTATTAAAAAGTCATTTTTAGCTTAGTTACCACATTTTGCCCTTGTTTGGTTAAGCAGTAAAGCACAAGTTAGCCATCATCTTGATCACTGATTTGTCTCCAGTAGCGTTTTTGAGTACTGACCTAATTAAACAGTGTTAATCTGATTAGCCCAGTGACCTCTCCCCTACTGACCATCATACAGGCTCACAGCGTTAACAAACCCCCTGCGGCCACCGCACTTGTTGATAGTCTAAAGAGTTTATCGTAAGCATAAAAGCACTGATGATCACTTCATGCCACACTCAAAACAAGCTGATGACAAGAATGGATGCAGATTACAGCTGTGAGTGCTGCTATTGTTCATTAAACATAACTCCAATGTCATTTGTGCTTTCAGTGTGCTGGGTTTATGCTCATGCGGATGTGCTGTGGTGCGCTAGACATCTCTGCGGTGGATTAAATATTTAGGGTTTCTATGAAAAGGACTGAGGGCCTTGTTTTAGATGCCCTCTGACTTGGAATAACGCAGAAATTCTGACTAATCCACACACACAGCCAAAGGCACATGACTGTCAGCTCCTATTCTTCTTGCAGCATGCATGGAAAAAACAACACAGAGACACACACGCAAAAGTTTCCTCATTCATTCGGACACACAAAGAGATTTCAGGTTGAAAAATAAACATTCTGACATCATTTACTTCCAAAAACTACACCTGGGTTTCAAAAGGGGTTTTTCACAACAATGCCTTAGAAGAACCTTTTTTGGGTCCTCAAAGAATCGTTCAGTGAACAGTTCTTATAAAGAACCTTTTGTGGGATGGGAAGGTTCCATAATTGTTTAATGTTCTTCATAAAACCATAGATGCCAAGATCCTTTATCTTAAGACTGTATATGGCTTAGTTTCTTCTGTGCAACACAAAGAAAGATACAGTTGAAGTCAAAAGTTTACAAACACCTTGCAGAATCTGCAAAATGTTAATTATTTTACCAAAACAAGAGGGATCATACAAAAAGCATGTTGTTTTTGATTTAATACTGACCTGAATAAGATACTTCACATAAAAGACGTTTACATATAGTCCACAAGAGAAAATAATAGTTGAATTTATAAAAATGACCCCGTTCAAAAGTTTACATACACTTGATTCTTAATACTGTTGTTAACAAAATAATCCACAGCTGCGTTTTTTTTTTTGTTTAGTGATAGTTGTTCATAAGTCCCTTGTTTGTCCTGAACAGTTAAACTATCCGCTCTTCTTCAGAAAAAATGTTTTGGTCCCATAATTTTTTTGTTTTTCAGCGTTTTTGTGTATTTGATCCCTTTTCAACAATGACTGTATGATTTGAGATCCTTCTTTTCACAATGAGGACAACTAAGGGACTATTAACTATTACATAAGATTCAAATGCTCACTGTTGCTTCAGAAGGAAAAAAAAAATGCATTTAGAGCCGGGGGTGAAAACTCGAATTTGAAGATCAGGCTAAATTCCACTTATTTTGTCTTCTGGAAAACATGTAAGTGTCTTCTGTAGCTTCTGAAGGGCAATATCAAATGAAAAAATATGATATTAAGGTAAAACAAGAAAAATGTATACATCTTCATTCTGTTTAAAAGTTTTCACTCCTAGGCTCTTAATGCATAATTTTTCCTTCTGGAGCATCAGTGAACATTTGAATCTTCTGTAATAGTTGCATATGAGTCCCTCAGTTGTCCTCAGTCTGACCAAATTGATCTCAGAATCATACAGTCATTTTTGGAAAGAGTTGAAATACACAAAAATGCTAAAAAAAACACAGAATTTGTGGGACCTGAAGGATTTTTCTGAAGAACAGTGGACAGTTTAACTGTTCAGGACAAACAACGGACTGATGAACAACTATCACTAAAAAAACAAACAAACAAAAACACAGCTGTGGATCATTCAGGTAACAACACAGTATTAAGAATCAAGTGTATGTAAACTTTTGAACAGGGTCATTTTTATAAATTCAACTATTATTTTCTCTTGTGGACTATATGTAAACATCTTTTATGTGAAATATCTTATTCAGGTCAGTACTAAATAAAAAATAACATGCATTTTGAATGATCCTACTTATTTTGCTAAAATAATTAACATTTTGCAGATTCTGCAAGGTGTATGTAAACTTTTAACTTCAACTGTATTTTGTAGAAATTTTTTCCCATAAACTGTCAAATGGGAGCCAAACGACATTGAACCCCATTGACTTTCATTGCACAGAAGACCAAACCAAGTAATTTTAAGTTTTCGTGTTCTGCATAATAAACACTTAACACAGGTTTGAAATTAAATCAAAGGGGAGTAAATAACACCAATTTCAAATTTTTGGGGTAATCTCATTAAATATAAATTATGTTGCTCTCTGTAACAATATAAACATATTTTTATTCTCACACACACACTCTGAGGACTCACCGCGATCCGCAGCAGCGTCCCCTTCACTGATGCCCATCTGTCTTGCCGCCGGTCAATGACCAGGATGAAGCCGACCCCCGTCGAGCTGAGACTGAAAATCAGAGAGACACCATTACCATGGCAGCAAGCGCGCACACACACACCTTCAAAAATCATAAACATTGAGATACTGAAGATGTCACATACCCTAAAGCCATCACTAAACAGCTCTCTACTAACTAACCAACCAACACACTGCAGTCATCCCCACACATCAGACTGATAAATTAACCAGCGTTTGGTGCATAGCAAACCATTTCTTATCCACATGTACACATATGTGTTTGCCCCCAGACATGCAAGATGAATGCATAATGCCTCCAAATGCAAATGAAAACATAGACGTACGTTGAAATGCACTAGCCCAGAATGCAATCGTGGCAACGTAGCGCAGAGATGCTGAGCTGGTTGCTACGTCCATCACCATGGAGAACGGCAGCCCTCCGCAGAAGCAGTATCAAGCTGTTTTATGGTGACCGAGGCAGCAGAAAAATCCAATTACACACTTAAAAAACCCAAACGACATGAATGTGCAAAATCCACCCCTAATGCTGATATTCCAAATGCCCTTCTGCAGATTTCTGCATACACAGATGGTTTGCCCTCCGTTTCTTTCTTCCCTTCAGTGCACCTTTGCTTTCAGCCCCTCTGTTTATGGTTCCATTTGAATGAGTGCCACCGTAGGCACAGACCGGGAGAGCAGCAACATTTTGCCTCCCCCTCTACAGCGACCAATCGTGCAGCATCAGGTGCTCCCTCTTCACCAATCAGAGCTCAGGAGAGCCTTGACGGACAACCGGGCTCAGAGTCTAGCTTGAATTGCTAATATGGAATGTGGGCGGGAGATAGGTGCTGATTGATAATGAAAGCTCCTCCCACTAGAAACTGGCACTGCAGATACTTGTGTATCAAATCTGCCGCCATTACAGTGACACACAGATTGTGTGTCTCTTTTTCTGGCTCCCGCCTTCTTCACCAAATTTCACACTCTCATCCCTTTTCTCTCCTCTCAATCCCACCTCCCTGTCCCCCCCTCTCAGCCTCCGGCTGTGTTTCTCAGGAACGTTTGTTCTCCGCTCCTTTCACAGTGGAGAGTAGGAGAAGGAGAGAAGGGAGAGATACAGGGGTCTTATCAGCTGACAAAGCCCTGGTGCAGATCTGCACTGAGTCTGACACATTGACTAATGACCTTGAGTGTCCATCAGTAATAAAAATCAAAAATTTGATTACAATCGTCATTGTAATTATAACCATCCATTCGAGGGCTGCTGGGGGTTTCTAAAGGCATCAGCTGGTTAACCGCACGTGATTTATGGTCATACTGATGCTAAGTCTATTAATGTTTTTAATTATTGTTCTGTGTTGTTAGTGCATTGTGTTAAGAGTGCAAAGTAATATTTTTTATATTTTTTATATAGATAGCTGAATGCTTTGAATGAACAATGGAATGAAGAAGTACTTAATACAGCATTTGCATTTTCACCGCTAATACAAAAAACAAAACAAAACAAAACATAACCTTTAGATATTTGGGTTTGACTGTATATTGCAAATATTTAATAATAAAACATTTAATATTGTAGGTATTCTATTAGAAACCACAGAACAAATTATCTTGCTTACAAATGAATATCTGAATAAATTTTACAAACACATACAAAGGTCATATTTCACTCTATAATAATAATAATAATGTCAATAAAAATAATAAAATAATAATGTTGATAATAATTATAATATTAACAACAATAATAATGACAATGAAAATAATAATAATAATAATAATAATGAATATGATAATAATAATAACAATAACTACAAATATGATAATTAAAAATATGATAATAATAACAACAATAAAAATAATAGCAATGTCAATAATAATTATAATAATGACAACAAAAATAATAATCATAATAATAACAACGAAGAAAAAATTATAAAAAATTACAATGTCAATAATAGTAATAATGACAATGAAAATAATAATAAATGAAAATTACAATAATAAAAATTATAATAATAAAAATAATAAAAATAATAATGTTGATAATTATAATATTAACAACAATAATAATGACAATGAAAATATTAATAATGAATATGATAATAATAATAATAACAACAATAATGATGTCAATAATAATTATGAAAATGACAATGAGAAGAACAACAACGTCAATAATAATAATAATAATAATAATCACGTCAATAATAATTATACTAATAATGACAATGATAACAATAATAATATTAATGACAACAATAATAATATTAATAACAACAACAACAACAACAATAATAATAATAATAATAATAATAATAATAATAATAAATATCAATATAAATAATAGTGACAATAATTATTATAATGAAAATGTCAATGTCAATAATAGCAACAACAACAATAATGTCAATAATAATTATAACAATAATATTATTTATAATAAAATTATTATTATTATTATTATTCACATTTTCATAATGTGTCCAGACAGTATCATTTGTTAGAAAAATTAAAACGGCATTAATTCTAGGTAGTTAAAATACTTCTATACTACTTATAATTTTACTTATTTTTTATTTCTATTTTATTTATTTATTTTGTCCTTTGCATTACGGTACAAGAATTATAATTAATGTCACAATGCAAAAATCTTTATGGTTTTAAAGCAAACTACTATAGTAATAATTTTCGTATTTCTTTTTCTTTGTGTTAAAATATGACTAGGACACATTCTTGGGGGGTTTCATGACATTCACCCCTTTAATCCATGAGCTGCTGTATTTTGCTCCTGAACTCCATTCATTTACCAAATCTGAACTAAATTAAAACCCCATCAGCCATTTTCAGCATGAAGAAATCCATCTAATTACTCAATCACCCCCTCTCTCTCTGTATCTCATGGGAATAATGAGGAAACAAGAGGTGTAGAGAGAGAGAGAGTGATAGAAAGCAAAGGATCAGAATCACTCTTTCATTAGAATATTAACAAGGGCTGTTAAATTAAAGAGGATCAGCAAATACACCAATGAACTTTCACAAGGATTAACATAAAAAAAAAACATATACATGCAAAGTAATTCAAAATCTCTAGGTTACCCATTGATACGAAGGCATCTTCAGGTCAATAATAATGTACTTCCCTGAGAAAATCATGTATTCAAATTACTCGCAAACTAAGAATGCATATGTAAAACAAGGGGCATTAGGATCACCTTGTTAATCATGTACATAATTACACATTCTAATTTAATATGTATGATGAATATTAATGAGGCAGCAGTCACACACACACAAGCAGGCAGTCATGACTCAAATTCATTGAATTGCAAACAGCATGAATGTGTTGCAGTGGGGAAAAAAAGCATTAGAGTGCCCTCTACTGTCCAAGAACTAAAACAAGCCACCAAAAATATTTCTCATTTATAAAGAATAGAGATGATATCATCATAAATTAAATACATACAATGTAAACTTTCAGGACATTTCCAATCATTCATCTATACTGGATTTTAAATAATTACAGAGATTGGAGCACATTCATATATCAATGCAGTTTTTGGAATTAAGAGATTGAAGTATACATGTTTTCAATAACAGCATCAATTGACAGACTCATGTTATCACACTGGTTTGCATGCACATCTACTCTGAAAGCAGCCAATAAATAAGAACTTTTCTAGGTTTGGGAGGAAATTTTTTTTTCAAATGCCGTGATGGCAATGACCGATCTTTCCACCTCCTGTTTTCTCACCTGGGAACGCTGGTCAGGTATGTCAGCACGTTGTGAAACTCCTGTTCCTCCAACTCACCAAACGCCGGGTACTCTGGGAAAATAATGATGGGGCTGCCATTCTGTCCTCGGCCACCTGGAAATGCAGATTTGGAAGAAGGCAGCTGTTAGCAATTCTGTTTAAGATGCAGCATGAAAACTAATCATCTTTTTATTCCATTATGCCTTGCGACGCACATGCAAATGCTATTATAATATATGAAACCTAGAAATTCTGAGGGAAATTTGATTTAGAAGCACCTGAACTAATCTGAACTAGTTTACAGTCAGATTGATCTAGCAGCACTTCTGTGTTTAAAAAAGATTCTACCCACAAGGGGGCACTTATACAATTTCCTATGTAAAGACAGACACTGTGTACATTCACAGAAGACTAATCTTAGCTTTTACAAACTGTGTAGATGCATCAAGGACATGAGACAATGTCAAGGGCACAATGCAACGGCATGAGGACAAAACCTTCAATTCTCTAATTTTCCTGTCATTGAGCTTTGCCTAGCAAATATAGATAAGTCCATTCGAAAACACTGGGAGATAAACATCATATACATCATTACTGGGGCTATAGATAGTCTGTGTGTGTGTGTGTGTGTGTGTGTGTGTGTGTGTGTGTGTGTGTGTGTGTGTGAAGGAGAAAGACAAAAAGGGAAAGAGGAAGAAGGACATGTTTGGTGCAGTGTGTGCTGTGACAGAGGTCATGTGACTGTGTGTGTGTGTTTGGATGCTACAACACTCTGTGATTAATAGAGCAGGATGGATCTACTGCAGAGCTCACACATATTAACACCTCTATGACTGTCACACAGACACACAGGTGCACACACACACTTAAGGTGAAAAGGACACTGCTGTCGCATTTGTAACCATCAGTAGAGCAAAACCAAAGCGCTCCGGTCCATCTGGGCCAGGTGAGAGAGAGAGAAAGAGGGTCATTCCACAGCATCATACTATAACATACAATCCAAAAGACAAAGAGTCATCCATCATCTTTAACAAACAGAAGCACCATACACACAAACACACACACACACACACACACACACACACACACACACGTTGGGTTTACATGTTTTATGGGGACATTCCATAGGCATAATGGTTTTTATACTGTACAAACCGTAATTTCTATAGTCCTACACCTACCCTAAACCTAAAGCTAGTCCTCACAGGAGATTGTGCACACTTTTAATTCCTCAAAAAAAAAAAAATCATTGTGCATGATTTATAAGCCTGTTTCCTCATGGGGACCTAAGAAATGTCCCCACAAGGTCAAAATCTACTGGTATTCCTATCCTTGTGGGGACATTTGGTCCCCATAACGTGATGAATACCAGATCCAGATACACACACACACACACACACACACACACACACACACACACACACACACACACACACACACACTTTCTCTCTCTCTCTCTCTCACACTCACATACACAGAGAAAGTCTGAGAACAATATAAGCAATAGAAGAATGTAATGGAAGAAGAGTAGAATATAGTAGAATGGAGTATATTAGAGTAGAATAGGGTAAAATGGGGTGTAAGAGTAAACCAGAGTATAAAGAGTAGAATGGAGTATAAAAGTGTAGAACAGAGTAAAAAATGGTAAAGTAGAACTTGTTACAATGGAATATTTGAACTGAATAGAGTAGAATGGAGTATAAAAGAACAACAAAGAAAATTAGAGTAGAATGGAGTATAAAAGAACAACAAAGAAAATTAGAGTAGAATGGAGTATAAAGGGTAGAATAAAATATAGTAAAATTGAGTATATTAGAGTAGAATTGAGCGTAAAAGTAGAACGGAGCAGAACTGGTTTCTATAAGGGTAGAACAGGGTAGGATTTAGTAGAATTGAGTTTTTAGAATTAAATAGAGAAGAATGGAGTATAAAAGAACAACAAAGAAAATTAGAGTAGAATGGAGTATAAAGGGTAGAATAAAATATAGTAAAATTGAGTATATTAGAGTAGAATTGAGCGTAAAAGTAGAACGGAGCAGAACTGGTTTCTATAAGGGTAGAACAGGGTAGGATTTAGTAGAATTGAGTTTTTAGAATTAAATAGAGAAGAATGGAGTATAAAAGAGAAGAACATAAAAGAATAGAATAGAGTAGAATGGAGTATAAAAGTGTAGAACAGACTATACAACGGTAGAGTAAAACTTGTTACAATGGAGTATATTCAAGCTGAATACAGTAGAATAGAGTATGAAAAAAAAACAGAAAATTTGAGTAGAAAGTAGTAAAAAGGGTAGAAAAATTTAGTAAAATGGAGTATATTAGAGTAGAATTGAGTATAAAAGTAGATTGGAGCAGAACTGAGTTACAGAAGGGTAGAATAGAGTAGAATTTAGCTGAACTGAGTATATTAGAATTAAATAGAGAAGAATGGAGTGTAAAAGTGTAAAACAGAGTATAAAATGTTAGAGTAGAACTTGGTACAATGGAGTATATTCCAGCTGAATAGAGTAGAATGGAGTATGAAAGCAGAACAGAGAAAATTTGAGTAGAATTGAGTATAAGGGTAGAGTACAGTAGAAATTTGTAGAATTAAGTATATTAGAATGGAATAGAGAAAAATGGAGTTCAAAAGAAAAGAAAAAAAGAATGGAGAAGAATTGACTACAAAAGTGTAAAACAGTATAAAATGGTAGAATAGAGTAGAGTTGAGTATATTCAAGTTGAAAAGAGTAGAATGGAGTATAAAATATGCACAGAGACAGAAAATTGAGTATATTAGAGTAGAATTAAGAGCAGAGCAGAGCAGAAGTAAGTTAAAGAAGGGTAGAACAGCAGAATTTAGTAGAATTGAGTATATTAGAATTAAATAGAGAAGAATGGAGTAGAAAAAGAGTAGAAAAAAGAATAGAGTAGAATGGAGTACAAAAGTGTAAACCTGTATAAAATAGCAGAATAGAGTAGAATTGAGTATATTTGAGTTGAATAGTGTAGAATGGAGTATAAAAGAAGAACAGAGAACATTAGAGTAGAATGAGTATAAAGGGTAGAACAGAATGTAGTAAAATTTTGTATATGGGATTAGAATTGAGCATAAAAGTAGAACAGAGCAGAACTGAGTTTTAATATAGAGGGTAATATAGAGCAGAATTGAGTATATTCAAATTTAATAGAGAAGAATAGAGTACAAAAGTGAAAAACAGTAAAAAATATTAGAAGAGAGTAAAACCTGGTAGAACTGAGTATATTCGAGCTAAATTGAATAGAATGGAGTATAAAGTGTTGAATAGAATATAGTGAAATTGACTTTATTAGAGTAGAACTGAGCGTAAACAGAACAGCAGAATCAGAATTTATTTACAGAACGGTATAATAGAGTAGAATTTAGTATATTAGAACTGAATAGAGAAGAATGGACTATAGAAAAAGGAGAAAAAAGCATGGAGTTCAATGGAGTACAAAAATGTGTAACAGTATAAAATGGCAGAATAGAGTAAAGAATAGAGTGTAGAACTGACTATATTCGTTGAATAGAGTAAAATGGAGTAACAAAGAAGAACAGAGTATAATAGAGTTTAAAGAGCAGAATACAGTGTAGTAAAATTGAGCAAATTTGTGTAGAATTGAGCATAAAAGGAGAACAAAGCCGAACTGAGTTACAGAAGGATAGAACTGAGCAGAATGTAGTAGAATTATGAATATTAGAATTAAATAGAGAAGAATAGATTATAAAGGAGAAGAAAAGTAGCAGAGAGTAGAATGGAGTGTAAAATGTAGAACTTACTAAAACATAAAATATAAGAGTAGGATATAGCAAAATAAAGCTGAATAGAATAGAAAGGTGTACACACAGAACAACAGAATAAAGTAATATTTAGGATAATGGAGTACATTAGAGCTGAATATGGTAATGGTGTATATAGTACAACATTATAAGAGAAAAAAGTAGTAGAAGAGTAGAATGAAGTAGAACAACGTTAAACACAGCAAAATTGAGTAGAATGCTATAAACTAGATGGGAAATAGAGTAAAATGTAGTAGAATAAAGTACCATCAGAACACTAATATAGACTCAAAAAATAATAAACATGGACAACATAAACAGAAATAAGTTTCACAAAGATCTTTTATCACAATCTCACATACTGAGTGACTTTAGTTTCCTGTGTTTCCATCAGATACACACACACCCTATATGATAATGATAATATCAGACACAGGCCTCTGCAGTCATCTGGGAGGAAAAAAAAGCAGGACCAGAAAAGATGAAAAGAGTAAAAAGGAAATGAAAACCGGAAATAAACAAATGGAGAGTCTAGCAGTGAAGGTCTGTCATTAAATCTAGGTGGAGGACCAGAAGAACGTATTCACTATAGCAACATAAACACACAGAAATAAATCAGTGCATATGCTACATGAACACACAGAATATAAGAACTCGCTCCATAGTGCATGTAGATGAAGTTAACAAAAATATGGGAAGTATTTAAACAGTATTTAAAGCTTTCCACATTGCAATAAGTGCAATATATTGTTGGCTAATGTTATAATCAATGATTGTTTAAAAAAAAAATGCACACAATAGAAGGAAACAATTTGTCCACTAAAAATTCAGACAACAGTATAAAACGGATGTTACCCCTTATAGTGCACTACAAAATTGGGGAATAGGAAGCAGTTTCTGAAGTCACAAGGTCATTAGTTAACAGAAACCAGAAGTGCAATGAACACTAATTCTGGCAACCATAGTAACCACAGTCTTTATATACACTACTGTCATTAATAACACATTAAAAATGAAAGAGCCTTAAACACTGAACTACAAGTGCACCATTATGCACTAGCTAGAGCTCACTGAACCACTCTTTGCTCCCTCTCTCTGACATGGTTTAATTTAAAAGGTTGCAAAAGAAAATATAAATAAAGTTTGTCTATTAGAATGTCTTTTTATTGAAATATCCTTGTTTCTTCAGTGATGCAACTTGGTTGTTCACTCTTCTAGCAGTATTGTTGTAAATGTTTCATGGCATGTATAATGCATGAGTTCAGAGTTAGGTTTGTAAATATTCAGAGCCTCTCTCATAGATTTGAGGCAATGAAGGCATGAGTTTTTTTTTTTTTACTACAGAAAACCTGAATCCCAATTTAATCCTTTTATTCACTATAAAACTCTTCTATAGGCCTTACACACAGCCCAACTGTCAATCAAATTTTCTCGCAAAGCACGTCAGCTCTGAACTTTGTTGTCAAGCGCATCGCCATGGCAACACTGAATAATTAAGTGGCTTCCTCCAGTCAGGCGTTATCCTGGGCAACCTGAGCCGAGCCCTATCTGGGTTATTTACGGAGACTGGAGAGAGTTTTTGGAGTGTTATTAAGTGACTGTGTGTATGTGTGGAATCTGTGCACGTTCTGAATGAATCTGCTGTTGACACAGTGAAAGCAGACATTTATAAATAATCTCAGTTGCGTATTCATTTCTGACTCACAAGGCACATGTGAGAAAGGACAAATCATACTCATGATACTGCCAAAACACTACAAATATAGCTCATTAGATCAGTGTTTAAGTGAGTTATTCACTTCCTGTAGCAGACACATTTGCACTATAAACACCTGAGTGAGAATGAGAAAGTCAACACTGAGTTTTTACATGCACAATTTTACACAATTACACTTACAATTACAAACTTGGACGTTTCTGTAGAGACTACAGGAAGTTAATACATTTTAATGTGGGACATGTATACTGTTTTTTGATTATCTTTAATCTGCAAGGATGCATAAAATTGACAAAAAAGTCACAGTATAAACATTTATATCTCTTTTTTTTCCCAAAGAATCCCGAAAAAAAAAAGGTAATGCACCTTCCACAAAAATATTATATAAAATAACTGTTTTCAACATTGATAATAATAAATGTTTCTTGACCAGCAAATTACCATATTAGAGTGATTTCCAAAGCATCATGTGACAGTGAAGACTTAAGTAATGATGCTGAAAATTCTGCTTTGTATTACAGGAATAAATTACATTTTAAAATATTTTAAAATAAAAAAACAGGTATTTTGAATTGTAATAATATTTCACAATTTTACCGTGTTTTTTTTTTTTTTTAATAAATGCAGCTTTGGTAAACTTGGCAAATGCAGCCTTCTTTCCAAAACATGGAGAAAAAAAAAAACTTAAAGACCCCCAAACTTTTGAACACCAAAGTCATGTATATTTTGCTCTAAATTTAAACTTTTCTGGCATTCTAACGGTTTACTCGATTAAGTCACAAACGTCAGTTAAAGGATTAGTTCACTCCCAGAACAAAATTTTACAGATAATTTACTCACTCCTTTGTCATCCAAGATATTCTGTCCTCTTTAGTTGGAAAGAAATTAAGGTTTTGAGGAAAACCTTTCAGGATTTCTCTCCATATAATGGACTTCTATGGTGCTCCCGAGTTTGAACTTCCAAAATGCAGTTTAAATGCAGCTCTAAAAGCTCTAAACGACCCCAGCCAAGGCAGAAGGGTCTTATCTAGCGAAACGGTTGGTTATCTTCTATTACAATTTATATAATTTTTAACCACAAAATGCTCATCTTGGTCTAGCTCTACGTGAACACTGTGTATTCCTGTTTAGCGAACAGTTAAGGTATGTCAAAAAACTCCCATCTCATTTTCTCCTCCACTTTCAAAATCACCCTACATTGCTGTTCTACCTTTTTTTTGTAAAGTGCGTTTAACCTTTGGAGGAGAAAATGAGATGGGAGTTTTTCGACACACCCTAACTGTCATAAACAGGAGTACACACAGTTCATTCAGAGCTAGACTAAGACGATCAGAATGTTTAGAGCCCTTTGAAGCTGCATTTAAACTGCATTTTGGAAGTTCAAACTCGGGGGCACCATAGAAGTCCACTATATGGAGAGAAATCCTGAAATGTTTTCCTCAAAAAACTATTTCTTTATGACTGAAGAAAGAAAGACATAAACATCTTGGATGACAAGGGGGTGAGTACATTACATGTACATTTTTGTTCTGGAATTGAACTACTCCTTTAATAGTTTAAAGGTTGTATCAGCGATTTCTAGCCTGAAACATAAAGTGTAAAATTCAGCTTATCTTTCATCACGATCCGCTCGCTGCCTGCCCCATAAATTGTCTGTGAAAAAACCGCGTCTCTCTGGTCAGCCTAGGGTCCGAGATATGCCAAAAAAACAATCGGCACTACCAACCTTTCCACAGCAAAAACAAACATTGTTCCAACCAATCAGCGTCAGGGGTTTGGTGTTGTGGACTTTCGCTCCGCCTCCCTCACATCCCTGCACCAGTAGGAAAGTCCACAACACGAACCCCCTGACGCTGATTGGTTGGAACACGGTTTGTTTATCTGTGGTTATTGTTGATAGCGCCGATTGTTTTTTTGGCATATCTCGGACCCTAGGCTGACCAGAGAGACGCGGTTTTTTCACAGACAATTTATGGGGCAGGCAGCGAGCGGATCGTGAATAAAGGTCAGCTGAATTTGACACTTTATGTTTTAGGCTAGAAATCGCTGATACAACCTTTAATGTTGACACCAGATTTTTCTAGTGGCAAAGCATTCTGGGATTAATTGTGGAGGAGACTAACCTGACAGGAAGGCAAACTGTTTCCTGAGGTCTGGGCTGATGTCTGCGGCACACAGAGGACTGCTCTCCTGCTGCATAATCTCATCTGTGTGAAAAACAGAGATTTAGTTAGTAAAAATGTCACCATAAATAAGAAAAAAGTTGTTTCCCATGGTTATACCATAGAATTTCATAGGCACACAATGACATACATGGAAAAGATTGGATGGAAGAGCAGCTGAATGCACTGAAAAATGGAAGAGATGTTGGATGAATGGAAGGTTGGATGGAGACGAGAAGGTGAAAACAGAGAAAAGAGGTAGAGAGTGTGTTTTCTCAGTGCATCAGGAGATGATGGATTATTGTAAGCAGCTTTTGAGAGTCTTCAGCCGCTGCGGTGTGTGTATGAGTCACTGCTGTGGTGCGGCATGGCACATTTCTCTCACGCTCAGACTATATGACTTCAAGAGTTTAAACTGAATATGTTCTCATGGTGTAGGTCAGAATCTGAATACGTTGGTCTGAATACACGTGAAATCAGCCCCCTGTGAACAGATGAATCGAAGACAAACCAAGACAACATGATCCACCCTGACAAACCAATGGTGCAGTGTCTATCAGCAAGGATAAAGTCACTGGACAACAGCCAGAAACACACCCATACACACTTTTATCCATCTTTCCTGCTGGTCCTGAGATGCTTGGGACCTTAAGGAATTTGAAGTAAAGCTCTAGAACTCAGCAAGAGCTGAGTATTTAAGTAGGTCACAGATAAACACTCAACACACAGTACTGTAAGTGGGCTTACTGATTTCATCATTAATTCTCTTTTCATTAGTTTTGCTGCAAAGGCTTTATTAGAAACTAATTGAACTTTTGGTTTGTACTGTACAAATGTTGGAAAGTGCACTCAAGGCAAATACTGATAAAATCCCTGTGTCTAGGCACCAACAACAGATGACATTCATCTGTGCAAAAAGACCATCTGGATCATCAACATGCAGGTTAGGATGGCTTTGGCTGCTTTAGCCATGCCTGTGGCTTTTGACAAATCAAAACAAATTAACCACAGTAAACAAAAACAAAACAAATGAAACAAACAAAACAGGAAACAAAACTAAAATAATAAAAATAACCAAATAAAAGAGAAAGAAAATAAAAAAAATAACAAAACAAGCACCAAACCAAAAACCAAGAAAACCAAAAACAGAAACAAAACAAACGAAACCAATGAAACAAACTAATAACAAACAAAACAAAATTAAAAGAACTAAATGAAGCAGAAACAAAAAATGAAGCAAAAAAAAAAAAACACAAATGAACCAAACAAAACAAAACCAAGCAAAACAAATGAACCAAACCAAACAGAAACAAAACAAATGAAACAAAAGCAAATGAAACTTAAACCAAACAAAGGAAAGAAACATAAAACAAAAACAAACATTGAACAAAACCAGACCAAAGACCAAATAAAACAAAAAAGAAAAAGAAAAAGGAACATAATGCAAACTAAAAAAACAAAACAAAAAACAAAGGAAGAACAAAAACCAAACCAAACAAAAGCAACCTAAAGACAAAAAACAACTGAAACATGAAACAAAACAAATGCTGAACAAAACCCAACTAAATAAAAAACAAAACAAGTACAAACCAACAAAAGTGCATCCCTACTTGAATGTATTA
>NC_133366.1:14393916-14435461 GCF_049309525.1 Garra rufa
GCTATGCACTCCGAAGCCCATCTAAATAGGCCTATGTCTCACTTCCTGCTTCCGGAACGCGGAGTAGGGAAATAGAACTAGTTTCTAGCTTAACTTAACTACATTTCTCAGTAGCGTGGTGGTAGCTTCGCTGTTTTCTGAATCAAATAGCTTTTCAGTAGCTAAGCTATTTTTTTGATCAAGTAGCGTCAACAAAAGCTAAAAGCTATATATTTTTCTATACTTTAAGCTCAAATCGGAAATATAACTGCCACGGTTCACTGATCCTGGGTCAGTAAGCGACACCACCGCCACTAAACCTCGTGGCGCCATTGGCTCGTTAAACTGTCAGTCAAACCGTATTATTCCTCCCGCCTCTCTCGTCAATGAAGTGTGGCGCGCAGTTTGAAGCATTTCAGCTTGTTTGCAGACTTAAGGTAAATAAAGAACTGTTGATTGAAAAAGTACATGTTTTCTGTATTTATAATACAGCACTGTATTTATAAAGGCTAATGTTTTTTTGCATTCGAGGAGATGAGAAGACTGTCTTAGTCTAGCATTTTTTGTCGAGACAACCAAATTGCTTATGTGAAGCGCTGAATCTTTATATTTTGGCTAAATGTCAAAAAAAAAAAAAAAAAACTGAGCGCCCACGTAGCAACAGAAAACTGCATAATCTGCAATGCAAATTAGTATTTCAGAATATAATACATGTGATTTATAGGCCTAGCTGCTGTGACCTGACGGTTTAATTCTCTTCTCAAAGACTTACTTATGTTAGTGTGTTTTTTTTAAAACCTTCGGCAAACTATTCCTAAGTTTGGACGTTTCTACTTGAGAGTGTTCATTTACAATCCGAACCACGTCGTCGTAGGTGACTTCAGGCAAGTTACGGAGAGACTTGGTCCAGCGGTATTTATCGGCCTCCACCATTGTAAAAAGCTAACCGGAACTGCCGTCTCCCCACTCAGAGACATTGTTTGATATTCAATTGTTGCGTGACATAGGCCTATACCCCATCAGAAGTTTTGTTTACCTTAGTCGGACATTGACGGAGATAGCCGAGCTTGTCGAATGGCTTGCTACAGCCGTACATGGTACATGTGATGTATCTCATAAATTGCACCACTAAACGTGCAAGTAATCTTACCAAACTTCTACAGTAGTGTAAATAGGGTATGTACTCTCAAAACGCTGCATTGGAAAATTTGTAAGTCCACCATGACTGTATTAAAAACAACTGTTACCCGATCCCTACTAGTCTCAAAAATCCAAAATGGCGACACGTCGATGTCACTTCACTACGTCTGCACTACGTCTGTGTGCATGTCAACTTCCTGTCAGAAAGTGATGCATCTAACGACAAATGCAATGATATTCTGTTGATAAAATAATTTCACAAAAAAAGATTATGTGAAACTAAGTTGTTAATATTTTGTTAGATGCATCGCTTTCAGACAGGAAGTTGACATGCACACAGACATAGTAGGTGGACTTTTACGTGCTTTTCCCAAACCAGGGAAGTGACGTTGACGTGTCGCCATTTTGGATTTTTGAGACTAGTAGTGATCGGGTAACAGTTGTTTTTAAAACACTCATGGTGGACTTACAAATTTTCCAATGCAGCGTTTTGTGAGTACATGCCCTATTTACACTACTGTAGAAGTTTGGTAAGATTACTTGCACGTTTAGTGGTGCAATTTACGAGATACATCACATGTACCATGTACGGCTGTAGCAAGCCATTCGACAAGCTCGGCTATCTCCGTCAATGTTCGACTAAGGTAAACAAAACTTCGGATGGGGTGTTTAGATGGGCTTCGGAGTGCATAGCAATGTAGTCAAATCTACTCCGAACCATCGCTTTAAGTTCATAAAAAATATGTGACCCTGGACCACAAAACCAGTTATAAAGGTCAGATTTTTTAATTGAATTATACTTGAAAGATGAATAAATAAGCTTTCCATTGATGTATGGTTTGTTAGGACAGTGTTTTTCAACCACTGTGCCGCGGTACACTAGTGTGCCGTGAGAGATCGTCAGGTGTGCCGTGGGAAATTATTCAATTTCACCTAATTGGTCTAAAACATTTTTTGAAAACTAAGAAGTTATTGTCTGCGAATAATGTGCCATTGTCGAGTGTCTGCGCTGTCTAGTGACACCGGCAGAGTAATCATGTCATACTCTTCCATATCAGTAGGTGGCACTGGCAGTAGATAGCTAATTGCCTGTTTATTTGATTCCTATTCAAGACACTTTGATAAGAATGACTGTATATTGTTAATTGCACTTTTTATTTGAAAGAAGAAGAAATATGAAAGATCATAAAATACTTTTTTCTTTGTGTTTATTTGATTCCTGTTCAAGACACTTCGAATGGCTGTATTTTGTTAATATAGGCTACAGAGGTGCATTTTTTTACAGTTTCGATTGTTGGTGTGCCTTGTGATTTTTTTTTTTGATTAAAAATGTACCTTGGCTCAAAAAAGGTTGAAAAACACTGTGTTAGGATATGACAATATTTGGCCAAAATACAGCTATTTGAAAATCTGGAATCTGAGGGTGCAAAAAAACTAAATACTGAGAATATTGCCTTTAAAGTTGTCCAAATGAAGTTCTTAGCAATATTTTTATTGTGGGAAATTTACAGAATATCTTTATGGAACATGATCTTTACTTAATTCTAGATCTTCAAACTTAGCTGTAATAAATATAATACTAATATACACAGGGCAGAATTACAATAGTCTTTTGAGAATTACAGATTTTGAAGAACAAATATTAAACATTTGTCAAATGTTCTTGTACACAAGCCAAAACAGCCTTAAACAACTAAATAAAGAAGTGATTTTGTGATTTCATTCTATATCCAACTACCGGACGTGGTCTCTCATTTACATTTATCCCATCACTTCTATTAAACAATAGCAGGCCATTGAGATCGAGGGGGACGTGTTGAGTCTTGTCACTGTCGCCTCAGCTGGGCTCATGAGAAAGCGGCTTGAGCAACGTCCAACATTTCATTCACCATCTCATCTCTTGGTTGTTTAATCAACAGAGCTACGGCACAGAGCCTAAACTCAATACAAAACATCCTCTCACACATCCGCAAAACCAAAGCAGCAATAACAGGGCTACAGAAGCGGCCCAGGGCCCTGCACGGTCGCCAATAACGCCAACCGCACATTGACAAAGCGATTCAGCATCGGAGTGTGGGGTGCTGGTATTCAGAAGAACCCGGGGGAAGGGCAGACGCTCTCATTTTAATGCCATTCAACGGATAGACGAGTATTCTTTACAAGGCCTTACATTTTTAATGCCACTCAGATGGGTTGAGCCGTGACCGCAGCCTCAATGTGATTGAAGATCTGAGTTTGGACTGTAGCCTAAAAGATCCCAGTATTCTTTGTCTTAGTAAACTGCTAGCTGTCTTTTGTTCAATTATGTTGTTAGTTTCACAAAAGTAAAATAACAATTATAATGCATGTTATTAAACTGACTTGAATGGGGAAAAAATGTGTACGTTTAATTTAATTGACTTTTTTACCTTAATATAATTAACAAAAGTGCTGATTATGTAACACATTACATGCAACCCTGGTCTTATCTCACTAATATCCCAAAACTCTCATATTGTAGTTTATGATTACAGGATCTAAATTCCTTGCTATTACATAAGATTCAGCTATAAACATTTTTTATTGTGAGCCTTAAAATCTCACCTCTCTTGGAACTCAGTTTCCTGGTGCAGGAGAATAAGGACAACATGTTTTCCGTGTCTCTGCGGTCATGTCCACTCTCTGCATTATTTACAGGAGAGTGTTGGATACAGTGACTTAAAAACCTCAGCATTACACTAACAGCTCGGATGGAAAAACAAGACACATACCAATACGCAGACACACATTCAGTGTAAAGAAAAACATCCTCTTTGTACTTCATGTCTGTGCAAGCAGCCCAGGTTAAACGCATGTTACAGTTTTTGTTAAAGACCTCTTCGGCTGTGTCGTGTCCGAACCTGCCTGAACTACTAAGAACCAGTCCAGGATAAAACACACAGGAGTGCAATATAAAAACCATTACTGATAGACAGTAAAGGCCAGGTAATAAAGCAAAGAGAGTCATTTACACACACACACACACACACACACACACACACACACAATACTGTAAGCATGACATCTTCCTTTACATGAGAATCACGCCCATATCGCATTGTGATTTCCATAATAACCACATGCTTTGTGTACTCTAAACAAAGTGAAGCTTATTGAATATATTCAAAAAAGGCTAAGAACTAAGCCACATGTTATTAGTGACTTCATCCATTATCCACATTACTTTTGCATAAGTCTTCAAGTCATACAACAGAACATCTGCAAAATGTTAATCCAAAATGGGATCCAACAAAATGCATATTATTTTTTATTTAGTGCTGAATAAGATATTTTACATAAAAGGTGTTTACATATAGTCCACAAGAGAAGTTTCAAAAGTTTACATACACCTTGATTCTTAATGCTGTTTTGTTACCTGAATGATCCACGGCTGTGTATTTTTTTGGATTGATTGATAGTTGTTCATGAGTCCCTTGGTTGTCCTGAACATTTAAGCTGGCTGCTGTTCTTCAGAAAAATCCTTCAGGTCCCACAAATAATTTTAATTTTCAGCATTTTTGTGTACTTGAACCCTTACCAACAATGACTGTTTGTTTTTGAGATTCATCTTTTCAGTTGAGAGACTCATATGCAACTGTTACAGAAGGTTCAAATGCTCACTGATGCTTCAGGAGGAATTTTTTTTTTTCTTATTTTGCCTAAATATAATTTTTTTTCATTTAGTCCTGCCCTTCGGAAGCTACAGAAGGTACTTACATGTTTCCCAGAAAATGTTTACCATGATAATTTACCATGATCTTCAAATTTAAAAAGTTTTCACCCCTGGCTCTTAATGCATTGTTTTTCCTTCTGAAGCATCAGAGAGCGTTTGAACCTTCTGTAATAGTTGCATATGAGTCCCTCAGTTGTCCTCAGTGTGAAAAGATGGATCTCATTCTTGGAAATGTTTCAAATACACAAAAATGTTGAGAAACCAAAGAATTTCTGAGACCTGAAGGATTTTTCTGAAGAACAGTGGCCAGTTTAACATTTCAGGACAAACAAGGGACTCATGAACAACTATCACTAAACAAAAAACACAGCTGTGGATTATTCAGGTATTAAGATTCAAGTGTATGTAAACTTTTGAACAGGGTAATTTTTTATAAATTCAACTATTAATTTATCTTGTGGACTATACGTAAACATCTCTAAAGGGAAATATCTTATTCAGGTCAGTACTAAATTAAAAATAACATGCATTTTGTATGAATGGGTATGTAAACTTTTGACCTCAACTGTAAACAAGAAAAACTGTGTTACAAAATTCATCATTTATAAAATGATATTTTTTAACTGTAAAGCAAGTCTTGAGATGTCAATTCATTATTTATCTTAACTTAGCTCAATGTTATTCAAATTAGATACAAAACATTTGATTCAGCTATTAAGCAGCTTTACTGAATACCATAATTTCATTAATCCACAACATTACCATTACACACATACATGGATTGCTTCTCTGATCTTTATTACACAAAACTACACACCAGCTCATTATTTACACACTCAAAACACACACAAACAACTTAACGAATAATGTCCCAAATGGCTTATTAACAGTGCACATGGTTGAGTGTCATGAGGGCCTTGTAACCGTGTGAGTGTATGAGTGTGTGTGTGTGTGTGTGTGTGTGTGTGTGTGTGTGTGATGTACGCAGACATGTGGTCTGGCTCCAGCTTTATGGACAAATGTGAACAGTGCCATTTTAATTATACAATCACACCAACTGCTAACAAAAAGGCTAGCTGTGTGTGTGCTAGCAGAATAGACTGGTGTGTGTTCAGGACAGCAGACAGAAGAATTCATGCACTAACATCTGATATTATATCTGCACTACAGGGTCTCCATCTGTCAGGCTGGAAGGATACAGATCAGAAACACACACACACACACACACACACACACACACACACACACACACACACACCCCTACATCAACAACAAATGGGCAACAAGTGGGTCAAATTCTCTACATTCCAGTTCCCATCTTTTTTAACAGTTTAATTCAATGTATATCAGGTCATTGTAGTCTGAAATGGAACAAACAGGTTCAGAGTCTTTCTTTAACCAGAGACTCTCTTAATTGAATAAACGCAGTGTGTTACTGATTATGGGGTATGATTTTACAATTTTCTATTTTCTCTCTCAGTGATGATTTTGCAGAGTAAGTTTTTGGACTTGGTGCTTAGCAAAACCAAAGTAGTTGGACACAGAAGACAACAACCACACCAGATGTATATGGTTACTAAATAATCATAGTGAGTAAAATTGTCAACAAGAAACCCTGTGCAGTCAACCAGAAGAGTGAGAAAATATAACAGACCGATGCAAACACTGCAAAAAAAATTCCACAGATTTTAGAAGTGCTTGCAAGCATCACTATTACAGCTGATCGTACTGTAAACCCTACTGTCAGTACACTACAAAAGTCATTTAAGTATTCATATTCAGCAAGGATGCATTAAAATGATCAAAAGTGACAGTAAAGACTTACATTCATACAAAAAAAATTCTATTTAAAGTTGAAAAGTTGTGTTGAGAAAAAAAATGTAATTGTAATTAATTAAATAAATTCAGCTTTTACTGCATTAGCAGTCAAAACATCTTTCAAAAACAAAATCTTACCTCTGCAACATGTCTTACAACAATTGTGACCCTGGACCACAAAACCAGTCTTAAGTAGCATGGGTATATTTGTAACAATAGCCAAAAATACACTGTATGGGTCACAATTATAAATGTTTATTTAATGCCAAAAATCAGGATATTAAGTAAAGATCAGGTTCCATGAAGATATTTTGTGAATTTCCTACCGTAAATATATCAAAACTTGTGTATTGATTAGTAATATGCATTGCTAAAAACTTCATTTGGACAACTTTAAAGGCGATTCTCTCAATATTTAGTTTTTTTTTTGCACCCTCAGACTCCAGATTTTCAAATAGTTGCATCTTGGCGAAATACTGCCCAAACCATACATCAATTAAAAACTTGTGTATTCAGCTTTCAGATGATGTATAAATCTCAATTAAAAAAAAAAAAGGCCCTTATGGCTGTCTTTGTGATCCAGGGTCACAATTTTGTTATGTCTCAAATCGTGTAACTTGCTAAAAAGAGGTGTGCTGTTACTTACGAAGCTATTTTGAAAGAAGCCCATATCTGTGTACCAGGGTGGGCTCTTTTGATTTGGGCAACCACCCCGAACACCCTAGCAACTGCACAGCAACATGCTAAAAACCTCTCACCTTAGCAACTGCACAGGAATGCCTTGGCATAGATCCACAACAGCCTGACATTGTGATGGCAACTTTTGCTTTGGGCAACCACCATTCAAATTTCATTCAGAAAAAGATAAAAAATATAGTTTAAAGAAAGAAAGAACATGCATAACAGCATATACTAAATCACAATACACTTTCTCTTTAAAAGATATAGCTTTATGCACATAAATCAGCTATAATAGATAGTCACACCCCACATACTCTTAATACCAGACAGACAGTGTGTTCTTGGATTCCACCCTACAAAAAAAAAAAAAAAAAAAAACACACACCCTGCAGCATTCAAATATATCTGTTGTAGTTCGACCCTTATTAAAGCTGCTTTTAGTTCTTTCAGCAACATATAAGTAAAGCTCAGCTAAACGTCATATTTCAGCACCTAACATGACTCGATGTGTCACAACATTTCCATTCACGCTAAACTAAACTAAATTGACAGTGTCTTATACAGTATAGCCTGAGGTCGTAGTTACGCCGACAGCACGCCAGTCAAGATTCAATAAGCAAATTTCTTCTGTTCTGCCATTACTTGCAAACACACTGAAATTTTGCATTTGTGATGAGCATTCACAGCGGAATCCCGATTGCTGTGCATATTGACAGACTTGAAGCAAAGCTTTGAATGTGAAACAACTTTGGTGCCAACTGGGTTTTGGAAGTTGGCATAAACCCAGACTGGTGGCAAAAGTCGCCCATATGGCCGGAGCCAATGAGCACGGGTGAAACTGTTACAAACCGTTGACCAACAAACAATGCGCTTCTCACGATCTGAGAGCGCAAAAAAAGGAGGGGGGAGTTTACGTTCAAATTCAGGGTCGCATTTTAACTCCAAAGTCAATGAATTGTGGGAAAGTTTAACATATAACCAAACACAGATTTCAGATCACAACACTGTATGAAAGAGAAACATTAACTTTAATGAGAACAGTATGTTAAACATAAATTTACTCACTCATTTAAATGTGAAGTCTATAAAAACTTAAAACATACAAATAAAAATCTGAAACCTAAGAGGGGAATATGCAAATGTAATCAAAACAGGGATGTTTTAACTCAAAAGCTTACTGAACTCTCTCTTACACTCTCAAAATAAATGTTTAAATAAAACGTCTTCTGCCATAGAAGAACCATTTTTTGATTCCACAAAGAACCTTTCAGTGAAGAACATTAAAAAAATTCAAAAGAACCTTTTTTGCATAATGAAAAACATTTTATGGAATGGAAAGGTTCCATGGATATTACAGGTTTTTCATGGAACCACCACTGCCAATAAAAACCTTTATTTCTGAGAATGTAGGTAATAGAAATGTTAACTTGCTAAGTATTGGATTCTACACTCTTAAAAATAAAGGTTCCAATAGGGTGTTTTTGCAGTAATGCCATAGAAGAACCATTTTTGGTTTCCCAAAGAACCTCAAGAACTTCAGTGAACAGTTCTTAAAAGAATCATTTTGAAGAACATTTAAAAATTCGACTATAAAATTCTGCATTTGAATGGATGTGCAAGGTTCTTCATGGAATCATCAATGCCAATAAAGAACCTTTATTTTTAAGAGTGCATATAGTTTGAATAAACGTAATGAAACAACACCAGAAAAGCCAAAAACAAAACAGCAATTCAAACTGGACACATCTGACCTGATTTATACCCGTTTATACATATATAAAGACTAGTTTATCTTCCTACCTGTCATTACTTTCAGTTGCAGCCATAGTCTGGTAATGTCCTGGCAGAGCAGGGACACTCGATTGAGTTCCATCCTGCTCAGAGTGCACCTTTTCCCGGGCCACCCTCCTGTCTCAGGTGCCTCTATCTCTGGGGCTTCATCCTCCTGCGGTACTCACGTAAGCTGCCGCGCATTACCGAGGCTAAACTGTCCGTCAACGCACTTCACATATCCTCATCTCCAACAGGCACACAAACTCCACCGGCATCAGGTTACACCCCTCGCTGCTCTGCCACACACACACACGTGCAGGTAGAAGCAACAGACGGCGGAGTTAAAGGGAGGAAAAGCCCCGGGGCAGTCGCTTAAACAACCAGAAAGCAATTCTGTAGCGACCTGTGTGCGTGGGTGTGTGTGTAAGAAGAGGATAAGCTCTTACGGACGCACACACTCTCTAATCGTCCTGCCTCTAACAGGTTTGAGAGAGAGAGAGAGAGGAAGAGGGAGAGAGAGGGATAGGGGTATGACAGCAGTTTTCTCTGTTTGTTACGATGCCAGGGCCCTGTGGATTAATAATAGACAGCCAATCAAAATCCTAGGGCCGGACTAAGGGGCGGAGCACACAAACTACAAACTGTCTACATTACTCCATCTATCATGATGCTATACATACTCCATGTTCATTTTTACAATATTTAGTCATCCATTTATTTTTTTCCTTTATTAAATAGCTGTTTGTATAAGGTGTTATTTGTTAACAATTGGTTAATGTATTAACTAACATGAACGAACAATAAATATTTATTACACTATTGTTAGTCAATAAAAAATACAGTCGTTCATAGTTAGTTCACAGTGCAATGTTAACAAGCACAACTTGTAATTTTATGGATGCATTAGTGAATGATGAAATTTACATTAAGATTAAAAAATGCTGTACAAGTATTGTTCATTCTAAGTTCATGTTAAGTAATGTTAACTAATTTACCTTATTGTAAAGTGTTACCTAATTTATGTAACAAATTATTTTGTTGCATTATTTATTTTGCACTATTGTTATTTCACTTCATTTTGCACTGCTGTGAAAATGCAGATGCACTGATTTTGCCATCCACACCAATAATACAAATTAAATTAAATGCATAATAATGCAATAGAGCAATAACAAATTATGACATTAAATTCATTATTAGAATTATTGAAAATAGTTTGCCTTATTTTTCATTTTGATTCATCCCTTTTAATATTTGTGTCATTTCATTCAAATATTATTATTAAAATATTTTTAAACTAAGTTGTTTTATGCAATGTTTTTGTTTAATTTTCAATGTTATTTTAGACTTTTGCATATGTACGACATATTACACACAAATTTAAGTTAAAAAAATGACCATGTATGTTTATTAATACAATTCAACATGTAGCTTCTTAATAGCATTTTAATAACACTAACTAACAAAAAGCAATACATTTGTTGTATTTATGAATCTTTGTCACCTTTATTTAAAAACAAATATATAACTCTTCATGCCTAGTTCATGTCAGCTCACGTCCATTAAATAATATTAACAGATACAACTTTTGATTTTAATAATGTATGATTAAAATTAACATTAACAAAGATTAAGATATGCTTTTGAAGTACTTTTCATTATTAGTTAATATAACTAATGTAGTTAACCACTTAAAAAAAAATTGAACATTATTCTATAGTAACACCAAAAAAAAATTGTTAACGCTGTTATCTTATAATAATATGTCAACATAATATATTTTTTAATTAAAAAAATAATAATTATCTGCACTGTTTACTCTCATACTCATATTTCACCCAGCACTGGTTGTATTTAAGATTAAATACAACCAGTGCTGTACTGGTTAAGTACTTTTTTTAGTGTTATATTATAGATTAACCTAAAAGAGATTTTACTGAATAGTATAATAATAATAAACATTAAAGACACTATTATTAATAAAAAAATACACAAATAAACAAATAAATAAACTCTTACTTAACTAATCTACAATTTTAATTGTTAATTTTTAAACTAATTAAACTTGCATAAGCTAAAGAAAGAAAATGTGATTAAAAATTAAATGTAAAAAATGTACCTTTAAATTTTTTTTATGTGATTGGTTGAAGTGGTCTGATAATTATGTAGCGCAATGTTTTAATTAATCTTATCTTACAATTAATATGATGTTACCATAATATACTACCAGTCAAAATATTTGCAGTATTTTTTAAAGAAGTCTCTTCTGCTCCCCATCCTGCATTTATTTGATCCAAAGTACAGCAAAAACAGTAAAATTTAGAAATATTTAAAATAACTGTTTTCTATTTGAATATATTTTAAGACGTCATTTATTCCTGTGATCAAAGCTAAATTTTAGCATCATTACTTCAGTCTTCATTGTCACATGATCCTTCAGAAATCATTCTAATATGCAGATTTGCTGTTCAAGAAACATATATTATTATTATTATTTTAATCAGTTGTGTGTGCTTTTCAGGATTCTTTGGTGAACAGAAAGATCCAAAGATCAACACTTACCTGAAAAAAAGCTTTCGTAACATTATATACTATTCCATTCAAAAACTTGGAGTCAGTATAAAGAAATTATAGAAATTAATACTTTTATTTAGCAAGGATGCTTTAAATTGATCAAAAGTGATAAGACATTTATCATGTTATAAAAGATTTGTATTTCAGATAAATGCTGTTCTTCTGAACTTTCTATTCATCAAAGAAACCTGAAAAAAAAAATACTACCAAGCTATTTTCAACATAATAATAATAATAATAATAATAATAATAATAATAATAAATATTTTTTGAGCAGCAAATCTGAATATTCGAATGCTTTCTGAAGGATCATGTGACTGGAGTAATGATGCTAAAAAGTCAGCTTTGAAATCACAGAAATAAATTACATTTTAAATATATTCAAATACAAAACAGATATTTTAAATAGTAAAAAATTTCAACATTTTACTGTTATTCCTGCACTTTGGATCAAATAAATGCAAGCTTGGTGAGCAGAAGAGACTTCCTTAGAAACATTAAAAATCTTCAAAAACTTTTGACTGGTGTTTATTCATATTTTTTTTTACTCTGCACTGTGCACTCTCATACAGAGCTGCAGGGATGCCACACACACAAACACACAGAGTTCAATATCTTTTATATGAGAAACCAAGCAATCCATAAGAGAGGAGTGAAAGGCGCTGCATGTCTGTATTCTGTATTCACAAAGAGCCTGGGAAAAAAAACACACACACTCACACACACACACACACACACACACACACACACATACACAACCACCTGTTTGTGGCTGGAGTCTGTGCAGAGAGTCTGCTGCTGTGAATTAAACAGCTCTATAGTTCTGCAAAGCCTTTGATGGAACTCAAAACCCTTCAGCTTGGGAGAGAGAGAGAGAGAGAGTGTGTGTGTGTGTGTGTGTGTGTGTGTGTGTGTGTGTGTGAGAGAGAGAGAGAGAGCAAGAGAGCTATCAATAGAAACAAAATAGATTTAGACACATCAAATGATCTTTTTATGCTTATAAAATAATACAACAGTAGCAAAGACTGCCAAAGTTAGAAAAGTAATGCGTCACTAAATATATTCTCCATAGTGAGTTTTTTACAAGTTCTCTATTCTTAGAGCACCGCGGTTACTTACAAAACAACACCGTGTCATGCTTTTTAATGCACTGCACGCTATTTTCAGACAATATCACAGATACGTTTACAGAAAGGTATATCTGGGCTGGTGCTGTCTGGGAAAGTTTACGTTCATTGTGACTTTTGTGATATGCAATCTCCAGCTCAAGGCTCTCTCACAGCCCAAAGGTCACAGGCCGCATACAACAGGAGGACGTTAAAATGCAGGTCAAGTTCTAGACACTCTCGCTGGAAATCCCCTGGCTCTCTTCTCTTAGATCTTGTGTCCCACTCCATGCTTGTCTGAGGCACTCACACACTACAGATTATTTAAGAGAGGCAGGGATTCACTTTAAGAAAGACAAACACAATGTCCCTTTCTGTGCCTTATCAGTAACACTATGCCACCGAGCTACAGCCTCTCAGCTCTAAATGTTAATAAACAAAAACTTAAAACTGAAAACTGAAATAAAAAATTGTAATTAAAAACATAAAAGCACTTGAAATCAAAATGAAAATTGAAAATAAAGCTAATTCAAAATATTAAGAACTAACTGTAATAGTATATAAATAATGCTAACATCATTAATAAATATAATAATAAAACTGCAGTGTAGATACTGAGTTAATCAGTAAGATTTGTGGGAATTCCATGTTTTATGAAGAGAATACTGTAAGCAAACTTAAAAGGAGAAATGAGCCCTTAATGTTTGTTCTCTGTAAAGAATTAAACTCACTGCTATCAACTTGCCGAATTAGAGTGTAATCAGTTATATTTGCTATAACTGCAAATACTGAGTTCAAACTCCATGCTTGTTATATTAGTGGTGGCACTCATTCCTATAATGAGGAATAATGGACAACCAGTTCAAATTGAACTGTAAAGCTGATCTCATATTTACAGTCCGCTGAACATACAGTCAGTAGAAAGTAAAAATAGACTCCAGGCCTATTGATTCAGATAAATGTAGAGTCTAGCGGGACAGGATACATATGGCTGTCCTTCATAATGCTACAGCGCTGCAGCCGTTGTAATGAGGAAAGCAGGAGTGTGTTTCTGTAACTTCAGTCAGACATCCTGTTTCTGGCAGGCTCTGGTTTTCCCTGAGCCATTCAGCAGAAAATGAAACCGATACTTTATATGCTAAAAATAACAGGATTGTGCATAAATTATGTAACATATCGTGTCTTCAACACATTCAGTGATCATAATCATAACAGGATGAGATGCATTATCTAACATATTTGCCCTTGCAAAGGTGACCAGCCCCTTTAATAAACATTAATCCTACATTACTACCACTGGAAAACCTGGATTTTTTCAAAAATGAAAAACGTGAAAAAGATTGTCACGAGCTAAATTTACTGTAAAAACAAGGAATTTTAAAAAGAAAAACAGTCTAAATATTTATTATGAAAGTACAATATACAATATTTTTATTTTAATGAAAAACTAAAAGACGAAAAAGTTAAAAGTTATATATTATACACTGTTGTTCAAAAGTTTGGGATCAGTAAGTTTTTTTTTTTAAGTTTCTCCTACTCAGCAAGGCTGCGCTTATTTGATCAAAAATACTGAAAAAATTTAATATAGTGAAATGTTATTACGATGCACAAATGTTTTTTTTTCTATTTTAATATAAATTAAAATCTAATTTTTTCCAGTGATCAAAGCTGAATTTTTAGCATTATTACTCCAGAATTGAGTGTCACATGATCTTTCAGAAATCATTCTAATATGCCAATTTATGTTGTAAACAGTTTGTAAACAGCTGCTTAATATACATATATATATATATTTTTTGGACCTGTGATATTTTTCTATAGCATTCTTTGATAAATAAAAAGCTAAAAACAACAATATGCACTACCGTTCAAAAGTTTGGGGTCAGTAAATTTATATTTATAATACTTTTATTCAGAAAGAATGTGCTAAAATGCTAAAAAGTAATAGTAAAGACTTGTATTGTTATAAAATATTTATATTTTGAATAAATGTTGTTATTTTTAATTGAAGACTGGAGTAATGGTGGATGCAAATTCAGCTTTGCACCTCAGGAATAAATTATATTTTAAGGTATATTACAATAGAAACCATTATTTTATATTGCAATAACATTTCGCAATATTACTGTTTTTTTCGGTGTTTTTAATCAAATAAATGCAGCTTTGACGAGTATAAAAGTCTTCTTTAAAGAACATTTCAAGTCTTACTGATCCCAAACTTTTGAACGGCAGTGTATATATTAATTTTAAAAAATTCAGTAAATTTCTGTAAAATTATGTATTTATTTTATTCCTGTATTCATAACTTTCACATTATTTTTTATAAATAATTAGTACAAAAAAAGGAATGTTTATTAGTCTTTATATTGTGTCATTTCAGGTATGTGTTTAAAAACTTCTTTTTAACAAAGTCTTGTGCTTATTTGAGTCACAAGGGAAGGATGAATTTTTACTGAGAGACGTTTTAGGAAAGCACATGATTCTTCGTATCTTAGGAGGAAATTGTCTTTCATAATAGATGTTTTCCTGTAATTCTTGTATTTCTGTAGAAATGTGTTTTTTCCTTACAAATCCACAGCCAGCTTTCGCAACTTGACCTGAATCTGAAGCAGTACAGTTTTAAACAACCAAACTGTGTTAATATTTCATCATCAGCTTCAGAGAAAGAACCTTGAATACAGTAAATCAGCAGATTTGAGGGCACCAAATGCTGAAGTGGGCATTAAACCGCAAATTTACCAGAAAGTGGGAATTTTCAAATCACTTGAGAATGATTGTGCAACTCAAGCCCAAAACAATGATCATCTGACCCATCAAAACATCCTTTCAGATGATGCCGGTGGCGAATGTCACCCACACAGACACAAGGGCTAGTCATGTGATCAGTCTCATGCAATCACTGCTGGGTATTTGCATGGGTTTGGTCACAGCAGTACATCTGAAAATCACACAGCAACCAATCAAACCCTCAGTCCTCCAAAAATACATCAATGATCAGATTCATGAGATAAATGAGTTTCAAATCACAAACAATCATTGGACTCATGTGCCTTTTTGAAGAAAAAAATGTTGTTAAGATATCAGTTCAGGGACTAAGAAAATAAAATGTGCTTAGGAAACTAAAAACATTACATATTTTCACATTCTAACAAAATTTTTAAAGCTAAAAATGGTCAGAACAACCCTCCTAAACAAGTTATTTTGTTGGTGTCCTTTATAATATAACAGGAAACAAGCTTGAAAAAGACAAAAGCTAGTTTCAGACAGGCACCTGCAAAGAAAAGTAGTCCCAGGAACACACAGAGACATGAATATATCCACAGGATATTAATATGACAACATGTCTGGTTTATTACAAAACAACAAACAACAACAAGAAGGATGCAGGAACTTCCTCTGCAGGCTCTGAAGCTACAAGGAGGAACATTTCATCTTAATAATTACAGTAAAAGCATTGAAATACTTTGTCATAAGATCAGGGATTTCCTTTGAATAACATACTAAATTGTTTACCAATGAGATTGTGCTTTCACTTTTTTAGTCTAGATTTTCTTTCATTTTCCTTGATTCTTTCTGTCTCCGGAAATTCTGTCATGCCAGTGGGACAATCTCCTATCATTAACCTACATCAGTGTCGACAGCCGTCACGTTCTCTGGCCTGTGGGGGATGATGATGGCCGTCTGGACTGCAGTTAGCAGTAGCGGTTAGCTGTTCTCGGGGGACGTTCATGTCACCACACCCCCTTTATCATCCAGATTTAATCAGCACAGACACTGCAACAGAACCACAGTCTGTTTAGGCCTCTGTTTCACCCCTCTCTTAATTATCCGTGCTTACTGTTGGTAGCATATGCCGTTTAAATTTATGCGCTTTTACCAAACAGGAAGACTTGTGTTTATATGGTTGTAGTTTTCAAAAACCTGGGAAACTTCAGGAATGCACGAGAAAAATGGCTTCTTAAAGGGAACCCTGGATATTACATGATGTCTCTTACTAAAATATGTTGTAGAAAACCTATGAAAGATTTATGGTATTTTAAAAAGCCATATTGTTTTAGACATATTTTGGACTATAGGAGGCGCCAATAATTTGATTATTTGAGGTATAATGGTTGCACTGGGTGAGCTACTAGTAGGGCTGTGCAATATATCGAACGATATTGTGAGGCGCGTTTAGTCAATGAAGCCGGTGCTTTGATTAGTAGTAAATCTCCATCACGTGCTGACAAGCTACGCCATATCGAGCTTAATATCGCATTCGATATTTAGCGCGATATGGCGTAGCTTGTCAGAGATTTACGTCTCTGTGTATCAATTGCCGCTCCAGCGGAACCTGAGCGGAACGCACGTGATGGAGATTTACTACTAATAAAAGCACCGGCTTCATTGACTAAACGCGCCTCACAATATCGTTCGATATATTGCACAGCCCTAGCTACTAGTGCTACCTGTTGCTATTTTTTACCGCAACACAACTTGGAATATCCATCTTGGAAAACAAAATACTGATAGAATGCCACATTGTGCGGCTTTTGGTTGTAATATTCAGTCAAAGGGCAACAAGAGAAGCGATGTAAGGATTCAATGCTTTCCTAGCGATACGAAGAAGAGAAAAGAATAGTCTGTGGACGAATAAAATTTCCTAAACTAGACTCATGTATTTATTCTCTCCACTTTAGCCCTAATGCCTTTGAAAAGAGCTACTGAAAGAGCTTACAAATGGCAGAGACAAAAAACGCTAGATGCCACCCTGGTAGGATGTAAACATGGCGATGCTTGTCATGAAGCCGCAGCCACTGAAGGAGTTTTTCAGCGTGGATATTTAATGCAGCTTCAAACAGCTCTACATAATCCCAGTTTATAGGAATAAGGGTCTTTTCTAGCAAAACAATTGGTCCTTTTCTAAAAAAAATTAACATTTATATAATTCTTAACCACAAATGTTTGTCTTGCCCTAGCTTGACTTCATGCATTATGTAGTCATGTTGTAAAGGTCACACGTGAAGTAGGAGGATTTACCAACCAAGTGTTTACAAAGTGAACATGCAAAAAAAGTTAAACACACAGTTGGAGGAGAAAATGAGATGTGTTTTTCGCACTACCCTATCTTTTTGAACCGAAGTACACAAAGAACTAACCATGCATGACCTTTCCAACATTTTACTACATAAGACACTTATTCCTCAGGTGGGATCGTGTAGAGCCTTTTGAAGCTGCACTGAAACTGCAATTTGGACTTTCAAATGGCTGATCCCCATTGAAGTCCACTATGTAGAAAAAAACTGGAATATTTCTCTTAAAAAACTTAATTTCCTTTTGACTGTAGAAAGAAAGACATGAACATCTTGGGTGACATGGGGGTGAGCAAAATATTAGGAAACTTTTATGTAGGAGTGAACTAATCCTTTAATCATTTTTTTACAAAGGGTTTAGATTTAAGACTGGATTGACAAAAAAAACAGCAAAGGAAATATAGATGTTGATCGATCAGCATTGAAGTACTACCATAAAACCCAAGTAATTTTTTCAGGGCTGCAAAACGATTAATTGCGATTAATCGCATTAAAAAAAGTTTATGTTTACATATTATATGTGTGTGTGTGCTGTGTATATTTATTATGTATGTAAATACACACATATATGGATATATTTAAAAAATATATTTGTCTGCATGTATATATTTATACTTGTATAAAATTTAACATAAATATTTTATATAGAAATATATCATATTTTTCCTTAAAATATACATGTATGTGTGTGTTTATATATACATAAATATACACAGTATACACACATATACTATTTAAACATTTTTTTAATGCAATTAATCATTTTTTACCCCTAATTTTTTTTGGGCCTAAATCCACACACAAGAAAACAAAGCCGAAAAATTATAGCAAGTTGCCATTTTTTTGTGTGTAAACAAGCAAAAAATACTTAATATTTAAATGAGAGAGTTATAATGTAAGACCAAATTAACTGTTCAAACTACTGTACAAAGACAAGAGAAACATTAACAAACTTTAAAATAACAAAATTAATTTACTGTAACACCACACGCTCAAGAGGAAGAATCCAGAACTAATGCAGAAATAATCATAGCAGCTGACTGAGGCAAAATGTTGGTTCATCAACCCCATGTAACTCTGCATATACAATTAACATGCAATGCAACAATAGCGAGAGGAAACATCCTTTAATGACTTCCTCTAAAATGACTAAATGATATTCATGCCTCTAAAATTTGCATCTCCAGAAATAATCCACAAAACAAAAGATTTGTCCCAGCAAACACACACTGCTGCAGGGGCTGCCAAAACAAGGATGAACTCAGCAAAAGTAGCAACCAGGAAGAGCAAATGGAGGCTAGTGGATCTAATACACACTGACAGCCAAGCCAAAGGAGAAGACACTCATAAAGTCAATGAAAAATGATGATGAGGGGAGATAATGGAGCCCACACAGAATCTGCACGTGTAGAAATGAATGCCATTGCATATCATTTGTGACTGGATCACAAAACCAGCCATAAGTAGCATGGGTATATTTGTAGCAATAACCAACAATACATTGTATGGGTCAAAATGATCGATTTTTCTTTTATGCCAAAAATCATTAGGATATTAAGTAAAGATCATGTTCCATGAAAATATTTTGTAAATTTCCTACCATAAATATACCAAAATTTAATTTTTGATTTGTAATATGCATTGCCAAGAACTTCATTTGGACCTTTTTAACGGTGATTTTCTCAATATTTGATTTTTTTTTGCACCCTCAGATTCCAGATTTTCAAATAGTTGCATCTCAGCCAAATATTATCCTATCCTACAAACCACACATCAATGGAAAGCTTATTTATTCAGCTTTCAGATGATGTACAAATCTCAATTTCAAAGAAATTGACCCTTATGACTGATTTTGAGGTACAGGGTCACATTTTATGTATATTTATTTGTTTATGTATAAACTATAATACTTATATATAGTCAATAACTCATAGGCCCGGTTTCACAGACAGGGCTTAGACTAAACCAGGATTAGACCATAGTTCAATTAGGACATTTAAGAAATGTTTTATAAACTTGCTTAGATAAAAACATTACCACTGCGCATCTTGAGACAAAACAAAGGCATTGATATACTGTATTTTAAGATCAGTCAGTGCAAGTTTCTTTCAGTTGAAACAGCTCAGATTTACATTTTAGTCTAGAATTAGGTTTAAGCCTTGTCTGTGAAACTGGGGGATAATGCTCACAGTTAAGTGCACATTTGATCTGTCAGTGCTGGTCTCTGAAAATAGCAAAACCCATGCAATAAGAGATTTGCTAGAGTAAACATACACTACAACATGAGCTGTTTCAACAAAACAGAGTACTGCTGAGTATATGTGAACACAGTGAGTACAGATGTTTACTCTGAGCAAACAAATATGAGGAGAAGGCTGATGGCTCAAACCCACGCTAACAGCAAAATCAAAGAGAAAAGGTCACAATGCATTGATTGCATGCATTAATAAACTGTACTATACTGTATAGTGGATCGTTAATGATTACCTAGCATTGATGTGTATACAAAATCAACTCTTACATGATTCACTCAGAGGTTTAACAGTATGGCCTTGTATACACCTGCAGCTCTCAACAAACTGCATTCATTGGCAGTTTGTTACTGCACTGCCTCTGCTCCCATGAGAGATGACACCATAACTTCAGTCTCTAGTGATCAGCAGTACAAATTAACGCACCAAACATTCAGAGCCTGAAACTTGCAGCCGCATGGTGGATTCTCAGCCTATGCTGATAAGGTTGGGCATCATAAACCAGGGAAGCTGATCCAAAATAAACAGATTTGCAGACCAAACCTACAGCAGTTTAAGATCAACCATGTCCTCATAACACTATAAGCAAACCTCACCAACCCCATAGGCAAATAAAGACAGGCTCTTGTATCCTCTTACCGCTTCACAGGCACATGTGTGTTACAGGAGAGCTCAGTCTTTTCTTGTTTGATGTTTGTTGGGATGTTCCCACTGCAAAGGTTATGCAAAATACTCAAGCAGCACAGAGACCAACAGTCAGAGAGAAGCCATGCTGAGGAACCACACCCACAGAGGAACCTGCCAGCAGGTGCATCTAATTACAACATCCTGTCTACAAATGTTCGATAGTCTTGTGATTAATGGATGGTTCTTTGGGATTTGAACTTTGGCTAAGGACACCTTACAAACCTAACAAACTTAAGTATAGTGCTTGTTGTGTCTATCTGTTACCTTACATTTTAAAGGAACAGTTGACAAAAACAAATTGTCATGTAGTCACCCTCATGTCATTCCAATTCCATATGCTGTTAATTTTTGTACTAAAACATTGGAGAATCGCTGGACACTGGTACAAATTTCACTAACCTTGTGCCTTTCAACAACAACTTGGCTTTCTGTCAAGCTCCAAAAAGTTGCATATGTGGCCCTGGAGCACAAAATCAGTCATAAGTAGCTCAAGTATATTTGTAGCAATAGCCAACAAGACATTGTATGGCATGTGTATCAAAATTATTGATTTTTCTTTTATGCCAAAAATCATTAGGATATTAAGTAAAGATCATGTTCCATTAAGATATTTTGTAAATTTCCTACCGTAACTAAATAACCGCTTAAAATGACTGAAACTAAAACTGCAAAAGTAAAATATTTTTGAATCAAAAACTACATTTAAACTATTAAAAATCATTTTTGTCAATTCAAATAAAGCTGAAATAAAATAAAATAAAAATATTAGATGAAAACTTAAAATTAAAGACCTTAGAAACTGATATAAAGTGTAAGTACTAAAATTGCTGAAACTAAAACTGCAAAAGTAAAATATTTTTAAATCAAAAACTAAATTTAAACTATTAAAAATATTTTTTTTGTCAATTCAAATAAAGCGGAAATAAAATATAAATAATAGATGAAAAACTTAAAATTAAAGACCTTAGAAACTGAAATAAAGTTTAACCACTAAAATCACTGAAACTAAATTTGCAAAAGTAAAATATTTTCAAATAAAAAACTAATAAAAATAAGAAAGGCACATAAAAATACTAAAACTTAAAATGGAAACTAAAAAATGAAACTAACTCAGTATAGTATAGAAATCCTGGATTTTACTGTTGTGTCAGAAAAAATAGCATCATATTGGTTTGGAAAATCATTTAAACTTAAATTTAATTGTTTAATTATAATTTACTTAAGTGAAATGTTGGCTACTTGATCCATTCATACATTCAGCTTGTTAAATCTGTCAGCATAGCATCACACAATCAGATACTATTCAAATGGCAGATGTATTATCACATTGAACACATCCCATGATACATCACTGCCAACAACATCATGCATCACAATACAAACACTGGGAAAAACAAAGTGCCACACAAACACTTCTCATCATCTCAGCACATGACACAAGAGGAACTTACAGTCCAGCCCTTCACAGCAAATAGTGAACCTGTAGAAACTTTTCATTTCCTCTAAAGGGATCTTCATCAAGCTCCTGCAGTTCTCCGGAGGCCGGAGCTGCATCCCAGTCTCCTCCGTCAATATCATTTCACCTCCTTCACTTCTCAGTCTGTCCTGCGGTTCTTCCCTTCCTCAGTCATTCTCACTTTTACTGTCACATCCTGTCTGTGCTCACATTGTAAATATTCACTCCCTGAATGATCACAGCCAGTCTCTTGCTCTCTGACGCTGACGCGGTATCTTTCTCTCTCAGGTGTGAGCGCTGCAGTCAGGAACGTGACGCTGTTTTTTCAGTCACACCCATCTCAGATGCAGGTAACGCCCCACAACAAAGCCACTCTGCACACACATGCAATCACCACACATCTGTCTCTTATCTCACCTGCGATTTCAGGCAGTATCACGTGCATTTGCATTATATGCTTCATTATGTGTTATAAAAAAAATTAAACAAATGGAACAATTCACAGTTTCAAATCCATAAAGTTGTCAAAATTCTTGCCCTGGAAATCCTGGTTCAGTTTGGACAACCGCAAACGCCTTTTGTTCCACAGTATTCTGCACTCTTCTCCTTGATTTGTTATAACTTTTGAAAGTCTATAGTACTCCGAATGTTTTTCCTGGTCCAACCAATTAGTACAGCCCAAAACATGACAGTTATTGACCATTTTCAGCAGCAAAAACCAGCAAAATATGCAAGTTTTGTTCAGTTCAGTGGCATTGTTTACGTTTAGTAACCGCTAAAAATGCCACAAAAAAACTGTCAAACATTTGTCAAACAATCAAACTATTACAGACTAATGTTTGCTTTTTATGATGTTGTTAAAATTCATATTTATTGTATTATTTTAGCATCATGTGTTTTTGTGCAACTTCTATATATTACACATGTATATATATAGAGAGAGATATACATTCAATTTTAGCATGTCAAAAATCTTCTCATACTCCTCAGTTCAAAATCACAAAGGTTATCCGAACACATTTACCTGTTTGCGGGGTCTGCGTGTATCTGGTTTGTATCTTCCATGGTTTATGGATAAAACAGCACGCTGTTTCCATTTCTGATTATCAGGATTTACTTCTCACAGCAAACACAGGCGTAAATGGATCCAGCACCGCTTCACCACTCTAACCGCTGTCTATTATACTTTGACCTTCCACAAACTGCTCAGGTGTAGTTAACCATTACTAGACACCACTACAATGTACAGCAGGCTGGAGAACTCCACATGGCCATGATTTATAAAAAAAGGAGAGCAAAATATATCAAAACTAAAATATACAATTGAAGTCAAAAGTTTTTCATGCTGAATCTGCAAACTGTTAATTATTTTATCAAAATAAGACGGATCATATAAAATGCATGTTATTTTTTATTTCATACTGACCTGAATAAGATATTTCACATAAATACATTTACATATTGTTTACAAGAGAAAATAATAGTTGAATTTTTATAATAAAAACCCTGTTCAAAAGTTTACATTCACTTGATTCTTAATTCTGTGTTGTTACCTGAATGATCCATAGCTGTGTATTTTTTTTTGTTTGTTTTGTTTAGTGATAGTTGTTCATGAGTCCCTTGTTTGTCCTGAACAGTTAACCTGCCTGCTGTTCTTCAGAAAAGTTCTTCAGGTCTCACAGATTCTTTGGTTTTTCAGCATTTTCGTGCATCTGAACCCTTTCCAACAATGACTGTATGATTTTGAGATCCATCCTTTCACACTGAGGAAAACTGAGGGACTCATATGCAGCTATTACAGAAGGTGCAAACGCTCACTGATGCTCCAGAAGGAAACACAATGTATTATGCCAGGGGGTGAAAACTTTTTGAATTTAAAGATTAGGGTAAATTTAACTTATTTTGTCTACTGGGAAACATGTAACTATCTTCTGTAGCATCTGAAGGGCAGTACTAAATGAAAAAAAAAAGATATTTAGGCAAAACAAGAAAAATGTACACTTCTTCATTCTGCTCAAAAGTTTTCATCCCCCAACTCTTAGTGCATTGTGTTTTCTTCTGGAGCATCAGTGAGGGTTTGAAGTTTAAATACAAAAAAAATGCTGAAAATTTTTGTTTAACTGTTCAGGACAAACAAGGGACTCATGAACAAAAAACCTAATAAAAAACACAGCTGTGGATCATTCAGGTAAAAACAGTATTAAGAATCAAGAATCAATCCCTCTTATTTTGGTTAAAAAAACATTTTGCAGATTCTGCAAGGTGTATGTCAACTTTTGACTTCGTATCAATCTCACTTTAAGTATGAGCAACAGGGTCATCATAGCTAACTAAACTAAAACCACCTAAAAATTCCTTTTTACTCAAAAAAAATACTACACACAGGCATTCAGGGAACAATTTAGCTAGAGGCGGCGTACAAACCGCATATTCTAATAATAAAAGACTTTGAAGACTTTATGCGAAAGCTGAGTTGAGATCAGTCTAAAAAGATCAGTCTAAAAGTCTGCATATGACAGATAATGAAGTCCAAAATAGCTTGTCTGCATAGCGCAGATACAGAACAGAAGAGTGTGACAACATCACAAGGATGCTGGGAGTCGTTTCATATTAAACACAAAGAAAGTCAAACATCAAAGAGCAAATACACGCACAAACACACTCCGACTTAAGCGGCATCCTGTTGTAAGCGAGAAGCAGACACAGAGCGGCTTAAGATCAGAGATTTACTCACATTTCAGGACGTCTGACATCTGCTCTCCAGTATAGATACGGCCACAAGTTGCCCTTGTTTTTCAGTGTGTGTATTCCCTAGTCTGTCCACCGTGTACTATGCAAAGCAAAGCACTTGTTCAGTTTGTTATGGGTGTGTGTGTGGTTATTTTTTGGAGAAGTTGAGATGATACGCTATTTGCCCATGTCTATCAGTCTCTCATGCCATGTGTGTTCCCTAAATATACCAGTCCAGCTCTGATACGTTGGTTTACTGTGAAATCAAAACTTTTAGCACAAAGTGTCTGAGCGAGAGAGAGAACGAGAGAGAGAGAGAGGATGTGTGTCAATGCGATCTGGGCAATGGGCCATCCACATGCATCTCAATGATGTGAGAGAAATCCCACGAGGAAACCACCTCTCAACCTCACACACACACACACACACACACACACACACACACACAAACAAATGCATAGTTTACTTAAACTGGCCCTAAAAAAGTAGAAATTTCATTTCAACAGATAACATTTTGAGGCCACAGCATGTTCAAAGGAATAGTTCATCCATTCCATTCGTTAATTTAGTCCTGTTCACAAGAACAATAACTATTTTTGCATCCACACCAATGTTTATTATAAGCGCAAGCTGCAGTTCTGTCGTCTGCCATTTTAAATGCTTACGCTCTTTAAAGGTCAGGTGGACTTTGATTGGCTATTAATTGGTTTTTATTGTTTTTTAGGTAGAAAAAAATTATAAGTCATTTCAATTTTAATTCCACAAAATTATAACCATTTTAAAACTTTATTCTTATAGTTATAGTTATGGTTGTCAACTTTTGGGTGATTCCAATGTCACTCCATACCTGTATGACTTTTCTTTCAAAAGGAGATATTTTAAAGAATGTGCGGGTCATTCTTTTCCATTCAATTACAATGAATAGAGACTGAAGTTTTCAGGTTTTAAAAATACACAAAGGCACCATAAAAGTATAATTAAAGTCTATTTAACTTATGTATTGGATTTTGGTCACACTTTATTCTAAGGTCCAATTCTCGTTATTAACAAACCATTAAAATTAACTATGACTTTCACCTCAATAAACTCCTATTTTGCTGATTATTAATAGTTAGTGAGGTAGCTGTTAAATTTGGGTTTTGGGTAAGATTAGGGATGTAGAATATGGCCATACAGAATATGTGTATTATAAGTACTAATAAACAGCCAATATGTTTAAGGGATAGTTCAAGCAAAAATTTTAATTCTGTCATTAATTACTCACCCTCATGCTGTTCCAAACCCCTAAGACCTTTGTTAATCTTCGGAACACAAATTCACAAATTTCTGATTAAATCCGAGAGCTCTCTGAACTTCCATAGACAGCAAGGGTCCTACCACAGTCAAGGTCCAGAAAAGTACCAAAAACAATGACAAAATAGTCCATGTAACATCAGTGGATCAACCATAATTTTATGAAACTTTGAGAATACTTTTTATGCACAAAAACAACAAAAATACTCTCCAAAATGGCGCTAGGGTGACATAGAGGAGAAGAATTGTTAAATAAAGTCATTTTATTTACACACAAAAGTATTCTCGTAGCTTCGTAAAATCATGGTTGAGCCACTGATGTCACATGGACTATTTTAAAGACGTCCTTACTAATGGAGGCTCTCGGATTTCATCAAAAATATCTTAAATTGTGTTCTGAAGATGAACGAAGGTCTTACAGGTTTGGAACAACATGAGGGTGAGTAATTAATGACAGAATTTAAGTTTTTGGGTCAACTCTCCCTTTAATAACAGACATGCTAGTAAGCAACTAGTTGATAGTGAGAACTGGTCCTTATACTAAAGTGTTACCCTGCTTTCCTTTCAGCTTTTTGTTAGAAACAAACCTAAATTTTAGTATTTATGAAACGTATGTACTCATGCATTCTGAAGCATGAAAGTTTCAGTTCTCATTCATTGAAACTGGATCAAATAGATCAACTGGTAATCTCATTTCTTCGAAATGTAGCAGTTTCTCAAAGAAAGAAAGTCATATGAGTTTGGAATAACATGAGGGTAAGTAAATGTTGCCCGAGGTTTCGTTTTTGTTCGAACTATTCCTTTAACCTCTCATGTACGTCACAGAGTGTCCTTAAACTGAAGGACTCACAATGTAACAGAAGCAGTCAGCAATTTCCATCCTGTTTCCTGAGCAAAACCATCTGAAAGCATCTACACCACACATACACACTGATATTCAGGTCTCTCACCGTTCCAGTCCCTCCAGGAGCTCTTGCGACTGAAGGTTGTGAAAGGAGAGAAGGGGACCCCCTGTAAGACCGTAGCCGATAGGTTGTAGAGGAGCTGGGTCAGTCGGGACAGCATCCGCTGTGGGGCGTCCTGGCCCTCCCGAAGAAACTCGTGCAGAGACATTTAAACTGGTTTGTACCTAAACCAGTCTTGACTGGCCTCCAGCCCAAAACCAATTTAGATTGATCCACATTCGTTCCAGAGCGATGCTTAAACAGTCCTGACTGCACCGGGGCAGTCTGAACTAAGCAAGATCCTCTGTTCCAAGAGAATGCTGGGAAGACTACAGCAGCCCAGTCCTGGTCTCAGAGGGTTTCCTCTGTCAGATGGGACCCACAGAGAAAGGCTGCATGCAGACGCATCTCGAACCTCCTGTTTGTAAGGAAACAACCCCGGCATTCATGCACGCTGTCGCAATAAACACACTTGGATTCTTGCAGAGGAGAGAAGAAGAGTGGAAGAGAGGGGAGGGAGAGTTTTAGCACAAATCCCCTTCTGCTCTGCTAATTACACACACACACACACACACACACACACACACACACACACACACACACACACAATCATAGACTAATCTTCAGCATTCTTGTGCGCCACTTAGGGGCCAAACTGACAAACTTTCTCTAAACAGAAACAAGAGCTCTCTACATTAATATTAAATTTTTTTTGTTTTGTTTTTAGGAAAAAAAACATTCTTAAATACCAAAAATTAACAAACATGCTAAAACAGATAAACATACTAAATAATGTAGCATGAAAATATTAAAATGCATAAAGGCACCAAGTTAGGAAATAAACAAACTCAAATAGAAGTCAATGAAAAATTTTTGCCATAACAGAAAAACCAATGAGGATTCAGATGCAGAGAGATGAAGAGCAGGATAAGCCATCTTAGGGTTAGGATGAACCACCTGCATACCTATTACAGTCACCTACATTCACCCAAATAGATCAGAGCACAGACTGCAGGGATATACATACTAAATAATGCATGGGACTACAACTAGCATGCTTATATGGGTTTGTATAATTTATATATGCTATTAAAAGACCATATATAAAATACACCCCTTCATCAATTATTTTATCATGCACTTTAAAAAACTGTGACCATGAATACACAAAAAATGATTTTCTTACTTAGTATTTTTGACTTGTTTTCTAGTATAAATATCTAAAAAATTTTGAATCGTTTAGCCTTTGAATTAAGATTATTTTTCTTAACCCATTGGTAGATTTTATGCAAAAACCAACAAAATTTAGATTATATATTCAGAAAACTAGACATAATATCTTAAGTCATTTTACTTGTGAGTCAAATGCATATTGATTCTGGAATTTTTAGATCGTTAAACTAGAAAACAAGACAAAAATACTAAGGAAGAAATTCATTTTTTGCAGTGTGTGCATGTGGATGGCTCCACAGAGACGTAATAGTCCTGGTTAATGCTCTAGCAAATAAAATGCATCATTTTGCAAGTTCAAGCAGTGCTTATATTTCAAATGAAGATATAAGGTTAGCAGTTAACACACATACAGTTCATAACTACCATATATGACAGGTCACAGTTATTTGCTATCCGAATGAAGTTCTGTCTCTCTTTTTCTGTCTCACACACAGTCACTCTCTGTTTCTCTTTTTGCTCTGAATCTCTCCCTGTTTCACCCTTGGCACTGTCGTCTTCAGAGAACACGGATAAAAGAGGAGAGAGAGAGAAACTGCCTGCCAAGGTTTGTGCAAAGGCCTTCCCAGCATGTAATTTAGCCCTCTAGTTCTCATCCTATTACCACGGTGGAAGAAGGAAACAGCCTCCTCTTGAAAGACCGCAGAACAGGTTACCACAGCAACCCACAGACTCTGTACAATATTTAGAGCTGTATTATAATCTGTGCTGAATAATGGTAAAAGTGTATCATCATAAACCATCATAAAACACATTACAAATGCTTTTGTACCAGTATTGTATTATACTCTTCCTCTAGTGGATATCCTGAGCTGTGACGTCAATGTTTATCAGAGCCTTGTCACTAGTAAAACATCAACAGTACTATAAATCAAAAATAAATAGACAAAGTTTAATGACATACCTGACAAAGCTCCTGAAAGTATGAAATAGTTTTAAAACTTGAGATTTGAAGGTTTTAGTGTCATACAGACAAAAAGTAAGTCAGATGAAAAAAGGAAAACAAATATAATCTCAGGCAGACCATATTAGACCACGTCAGACCCCATTCGACTTCATTAGACATGTTTTTTCATGTTGGTTGCATGTTACTAATGTTTTACCACATAGTTAACCTGTTTTACACATTTTGTTAATGTTTTACCATGATGCCAACATGTTTTAACATTACTAACATGTTTTAGCACATTGCTAGCAAGTTTTTATATCTTTTATTAAGATGTAACTAGCATGTTTTTTTTCATGTTGTTCGCATGTTTCTAACGTTTGACCACATAGCTAACATGGATTACACATATTGTTAATGTTTTAGCATGCTGCTAAAATGTTGTAGCATTGTTAACAAGTTTCATCTCATTGCTATCATATTTTAAATAACATTATATAGCATGTTTCTAGCATGTTTCTAATATGTTTTAACGTGTTTTTTCATATTTGGTCGAATGTTTCTAACCCGTTTCCACATAGCTAACATGTTTTACACATTTTGTTGATGTCTTAGCACGATGCTAACATGTTTTAACATTGCTAACATGTTTTTAGCACATTGCTAGCACATTTTATATAACATGTTACTAGCATGTTTCTGGCATGTTTTTTTCATGTTGGTCGCATGTTTCTAACATTTTACCACATAGCTAACATGTTTACACATTTTGTGGATGTTTTAGCACAATGTTACATTATGTGCAACATTATATAACATGTTGCTAGCATGTTTCTGATATGTTTTAGCATGCTGCTAACATGTTTTAGCTAGCACATTTTATATAACATTTTATAACATGTTATGTTTGTTGGTCGCACCACAAAGCTAACATGTTTTACACAAATTTTAGCACACTGCTAACATGTTTTAACATTGATAACACGTTTTAGCACATGCTAGCATTATATAAAATGTTTCTGACATGTTTTTTTCAGGTTGGTCGCATGTTTCTAACGTTTTACCACATAGTTAACATGTTTACACATTTTGTGGATGTTTTAGCACAATGTTACATTATGTGCAACATTATATAACATGTTGCTAGCATGTTTCTGATATGTTTTAGCATGCTGCTAACATGTTTTAGCTAGCACATTTTATATAACATTTTATAACATGTTATGTTTGTTGGTCGCACCACAAAGCTAACATGTTTTACACAAATTTTAGCACACTGCTAACATGTTTTAACATTGATAACACGTTTTAGCACATGCTAGCATTATATAAAATGTTTCTGACATGTTTTTTTCAGGTTGGTCGCATGTTTCTAACGTTTTACCACATAGTTAACATGTTTACACATTTTGTGGATGTTTTAGCACAATGTTACATTATGTGCAACATTATATAACATGTTGCTAGCATGTTTCTGATATGTTTTAGCATGCTGCTAACATGTTTTAGCTAGCACATTTTATATAACATTTTATAACATGTTATGTTTGTTGGTCGCACCACAAAGCTAACATGTTTTACACAAATTTTAGCACACTGCTAACATGTTTTAACATTGATAACACGTTTTAGCACATGCTAGCATTATATAAAATGTTTCTGACATGTTTTTTTCAGGTTGGTCGCATGTTTCTAACGTTTTACCACATAGTTAACATGTTTACACATTTTGTTGAAGTTTTAGCACGATGTTAACATGTTTTAACATTGCTAACATTTTTAGCACATTGCTAGCCATTTTATATATCATGTATCATGTTTTTTCATGTTGATCACTAACATGTTTTACTACATAGCTAATATGTTTTACCACACTGATATCATGACTTTGCACAGTGCTAGGATGTTTCAGCACATTGCTAGCATGATTTAGCATGTTGCTAGTCTCGCATAGCCAGACCTTCAGACTGACAGCTAAAGGTCTGGGAACTTTGTCCGCTTTGAATGGCCAGGACCATTTACTTAAAGGGATAGTTCACCCAAAAATGAAATTTGTCATTAATTACTCAACCACATGCTTTTCCAAACATGTACGGCCTTCGTTCATCTTCAGAACACACTTTAAAGGAACACTCCACTTTTTTTGGAAATAGGCTCATTCTCCAACTCCCCCTGAGTTAATAAGTTGAGTTTTAACGTTTTGAAATCCATTCAGCCGTTCTCCTGTTCTGGCGATATCACTTTTAGCATAGCTTAGCATAGATCATTGAATCCTATTAGACCAATAGCATCGCGTTCAAAAATGACCAATGAGTTTCTATATTTGTTGTATTTAAAACTTGACTCTTCTGTAGTTATATCATGTACTAAGACCGGTGGAAATGCAAAGCTGCGAGTTTCTAGGCTGATAAGATTAGGAACTACACTTCCATTCCGGCGTAATAGTCAAGGAAGTTTGCTGCCGTAATAAGGCTGAAGCAGGAGCAGTAATACCACGCAGCACATGTGCAAATGCTAAACTAGCTGGGAACTCATTTCTGATAATACTCCGCCTGCTTTGGCCATATTACGGCAGCAAACTTCCTTGACTATTACGCCGGAATGGAAGTGTAGTTCCTAATGTAGTTCCTAATCTTATTGAACGTGATGCTATTGGTCTAATGGGATTCAATGATCTATGCTAAGCTATGCTAAAAGTGATGTCGCCAGAACAGGAGAACGGCTGAATGGATTTCAAAACGGTAAAACTCAACTTATTAAGTCGGGGGGAGTTGGAGAATGAGCCTATTTCCAAAAAAAAGTGGAGTGTTCCTTTAATATATTTTTCATGAAATCTGAATGCTTTTTGACTTTGCACAGTTTTATTTGTGTACAAAGTTTTCCGATAGCTTCATAAAATTATGGCTGAAACATTGATGGACTGTTTTACCTTACTACCTTTCTGGGCCTTTTTGGATTTAATCAAAATATCTTAATTTGTGTTCCAAAGATGAGGTCTTACAGGTTTGGAATGACATGAGGGTGAGTAATTAATGACAGAATTTTAATTTTTTGGGTGAACTATCCCCTAAAGTATGCAGGCTTTTGTCACGGCAATAATTATTATAATTATTATATAATACAATAATTATTTTAATTACTAGCAATTTATAGGCCATTGTTGCTTTCAAAAGAAGAATATGCATTTGCCTCAGTCGTGTCACTAAACTGTGTTAAATTGATAATTCACTCAGAAATAAATGAAAATGAATTTACTTCTCCCCTATGTCATTTCAAACTTGTATTACTTGTATTCTCAAAGTTTCTTTCTTCTAAAGAAGATAATTTAAAAAAATAATGTCTTTGTTTCTTTCCATAAAGTCGTAAAGACTGGTCGTAAAGATTTATCAGGATTTATCATTTATCAAAGATTTATCTTTATTAGATCTGTGATCACATCAAAATCTAACCCTCACTACACTGGGAGATGTGATAAGCCAGATTTGCACAATGGATGACATTATGAGTGTAGACGTTATGTCATGTGTGAGTGTGTGAGAGAGAGAGATTGTGAGCATGAGCTGACAGCTGTAGCCCAGCATTAGTTCTTTGACTAGACAGAGTTTTTAACACCTAATAAACACTTGCAGCTTCCGCTTGAAGTTTTTAAGACACAAAATGCAGCATACTGTTTGAGAGACACAGGTCAACATAGAGGACAAATATACTCCTAGCTTGCATTTCAACTTTTTTATCATGGGTAATTGAAAAAGTAAAAAGTAAAATTTGGTTAAAATTATATTAAAATGTAAAATCTTAATTTAAAATTTTAATGTTGATTTATAAGTTTTATTTTTAATGCTGAAACATCAGCTAACATAATTTCAACCACATTTCAGCAATAACGGTCAGACAGTCGCATGCTAGCTTGTTTTTGTTTTTTTCTATGATGGTGAGAACTTCCCATTGACTTCTACTGTTTTAATACTTAATACTATTTTCTATCCACTAAACCTAACCTTCACAAAAATCATTCTGCATTTTTTAGATTCATACATACAAAATAAATATTCTGCACACTTGTTTATGCTACTTTGTGTTCTGCAAGTCATAATATTACTGCAAAGTAATTAATGATAACTCATTTAATAAAGCTTTTGTAAATACGTGAGTGTGGGAACATGTGCAGGTTGAGTTGACTTCACCACAGTGTAAACAGTAAGATGTACCTTTATACACCAGAACGCTAAAGGCCAAAACCTCCTGACTAAAGGATGACCCATTTATAGACATTTAATATATTTGAGAGACTGAATGTGAGAAGGGATGTTACTACACTCTGCGTGTTTGCTGTTTCATTGTGCTGGTGTGTGTTTTTAGCTCATTGCCGGTGGCAGGCTGCTCAGATGTAGGGAAATAGGACAAAGCGAACTCCTCAGAGAATGAGAGGAGGAAGACAGCATACAAACACAGCTAGGGTTACTCACCACAGACATTAAGAAAGGCAAGAAAAAGAGAATCTACAAGTCAAAAGTCTAATTCCATTGAAAAATGATCTCATAATTCTATTTTCAGTTTAGTTCTATTTTCAAATTTAAAATTCAAACTCAAATTCAAAATTCAACGTCTAGTTCAAAAGTTTTAATTCACTTTCATCTTAACTAGAACTTCATTTTAATGTTTTTTTTAAATATAATTAAATTATTTTTTAAAATCACATTCATATACAAATACAAATTTTAAATTCTAATTGAAGTTCAAATTTCAAAATTTAAATTAGAATTTTTAAAATAGTATTTTAATTCGCGAATATTAAATTCTAGTTATAATTTTAAAAATCATTCAAACCAATTACCAATTATTACCAAACTACCAATTTGAAAATGTAAATGAAGTTCTAATTTCAAATAAAATTCTCATTCTAATTCTTGTAAATCACATTCAAAATACCAATTTTAAATTCTAGTTTCAAAATTAGAATTAGATTAGATGAAATTCTATTTCTAATTTGAAAGAAAAATCACATTCAAAATACCAATTTAAAATTTTAATTGAAGTTTAAATTTAAAAATTAGAATTAGAATTTTAAAATGGTATTTTTTCTGCATTTTTATTAAATTAAATTCTATAATTAAATCATAGTTCTAATACAAAAATCATTCAAACTACCAATCTGAATTAAGTTCAAATTTTAAATAAAATTCTCAATCTAATTCTTGTAAATCATATTCAAAATACTTATTTTAAATTCTAGTTTCAAAAATTTGATTTGATGGAATTCTATTTCTAATTAAAAAAAAAATTATATTCAAATTGCCAATTTCACAATGGAAGTTCAAATTTAAAAATTTGAATTAGAATTTTAAAATGGTATTTTTACTGCATTTTTATTCTACTAAATTCTATAATTAAATCTTAGTTCTAATAAAATTTGAACCAATTTTAAATTTTAAATGAAGTTCTAATTTGAAAAAAAAAATCTGATTCTATTATTTTTTTACATTTGTAAGTTTAAAAAATTTGATTTGATGAAATTCTATTTTTAATTTTAAAATAACAAATGTTCAAACATGTTTAAAATAACAATTTTAAATTCTAATTAAAGTTCAAATTTCAAAATTAAAATAAAATTCTCCTAATAAAAATCACGTTCAAAATACCAATTTCAAATTCTAGTTGACATTAAATTGTTTAAACTCTAAATGATTGTTAAAAAAGTTCTCATTCAGATGAAATTCAGTTTTAGGCTTACAAGTGATTCGTCATTCCTCAACAGCAACAATTCTGAGCAACTAAACCTAAAGGTCTGAAAATCAGGGGTCTCCAAACCGATGTCCTGCAGAGTTTAGCTCCAATCCAAGTCAAGCTCTTACTAGAAACTTCCAGGCAGGTGTGCTGAGGCAAGTTGGAGCTAAACTATGCAGGACACGGGCCCTTCACAACCAAGTTTAAAGACCCCTGGTCTAAATATAAAAGCAGTTGTGGTTTCATGGAATGGACGGATTAATTTACAAGTAAAATCAGTACAACTCATTCTCAAATATTTACTGAAGCAAAGACAAACAAAAGATGCAAACAACTTTGAGCTACAGTTCCCATATATTTCTCCCAGTACTACTGATTCACACAGACACACACACACACACACACACACACACACACACACACACACACACACACACACACACACACACACACACACACACACACACACACACACACACACTCACACTCACAGCTCCTCCTACCGATTTTATGTACGATAACAGTAAGGCGTCTGACGAGCTCCTCCAGAGAGTCCTCTCCCATCTTCACCCACAGAGTCATGATGAGCAGGATGCAGAGAACCAGGAGCAGCGGAGACACAGCGTGCTGCTGCTCATGAAAGAAGGAATCTGATGAGGGGAGAGAGGAAGCCGTCTCGCTGCTCAAACCAGAGCTGCTGCTGCCGCAAGAGATGCTGGAGAGAGAGAGAGAGAGAGAGAGAGAGAGAGAGAGAGAGAGAGAGAGAGAGAGAGAGAGAGAGAGCCTCAGCAAAGCGGCAAGGATGAGACGGCAACACACTGACACACATACACTCACACTCTGCAACATTCAGGCCAAGTCAGCACACACACACACACACACACACACACACACACACACACACACACACACACACACACACACACACACACACACACACACATGTTGGGTTTACATGTTTTATGGGGACATTCCATAGGCGTAATGGTTTTTATACTGTACAAACCGTACTTTCTATCACCCTACACCTACCCTACACCTAAACCTAGCCCTCACAGGAGATTGTGTACACTTTTACTTCATCAAAAAAACTCATTGTGCATGATTTATAAGCCTGTTTCCTCATGGGGACCTGGGAAATGTCCCCACAAGGTCAAAATCTACTGGTATTCCTATCCTTGTGGGGACATTTGGTCCCCATAACGTGATAAATACCAGGCACACACACACACACACACACACACACACACACACACACACACACACACACACACACACGTTGGGTTTACCTGTTTTATGGGGACATTCCATAGGCGTAATGGTTTTCATACTGTACAAACCGTATACTTTCTATGGCCCTACACCTACCCTACACCTAAACCTAGCCCTCACAGGAGATTGTGCACACTTTTACTTCCTCAAAAAAAAACTAATTCTGCATGATTTATAAACCTGTTTCCTCATGGGGACCTAAGAAATGTCCCCAAAAGGTCAAAATCTACTGGTATTACTATCCTTGTGAGGATAGTGTCCCCTTGTCCCCATAACGTGATGAATACCAGGTACACACACACACACACACACACACACAGGTATATATATATATATATATATATATATATATATATATATGATAAGAGTAATGTTAAGGTCAGTATGTGTACAGCAATGATTTCAAACTGCATTTAAAGTGTGTGTGACCTACAAAAATGCATGTGCTCATAAGCATTCATGCATAAGTGTGTGATAAGTCATATCCATTTATTATCCTCTCTAGAGCTAGAACAAAGTCATTGAAAATGACTGTAAATTACATCTGATACACTGCAGACATATATGACAATCAAGGTCAAAAAAGGACATTTGGGGTTGTTCTAGGGCAAACTTTAGAATTATTTTTGATTATGGTATGTTGTGAGTACGTTTTCATGAATGTTAAATGGTAAATTATTTCCCTCTGTTAAAGGAAATAACTGCACAGATGTAGCACAAAGAACCAAGGATGAGTTAAGTGCTGCGTTACCTGTTTTATGTCGTCTATGCGTAAAGAGCCCAGATATGTTTTTGAAACATGGCGACATCTTGTGGTCGAGAAGCAGCCATGACTTTGCGTTTCCATCAAGGCCAAACGATTTGGTTAAAACAAAGGTCGAACTCGCGTTAATAAAGTTATTATTGCATAATAAACCGCGCCAGATGGTCCGCCGTTTATGACCGCCGTTACTATATAAACTGCTTAGATTAGCTTTAAGCTTCCGATAAGATAGGAGGAATATATTACTGCAACAATATTGATTAATATAGTTTAATTAATATGCAGTCCACGTTACTAAAGCTGTGGACTTGTTGGTATATTTAGCTTAACAATTGTCTTCCACTAAAAGCTGGTAGTTTTAAACTTTAATACGCTAACAAGATGGCGCCGCTCGAATTTTAACTTGCATAATGTTGAGAGGATTTACCTGAAAATACAGCAGTGCCCGTATGTTGCTATTGAAACGTTCCATACAGTTATTAGACATTATAAAAATGTATTTTCTACGCAGCTCTGTGATTAAACAATAAGCACTTTGTAATTTGGACAGTGTAGCTTAAAAAAGCCAGGATGTGTGACGACAAGATTGCAAATATAGGTTGGTCATTTGTATTTATTGATAAACCTTAATTTCTCACGAATGAAAGATACATGTTAAGATACATGTCGTTGACTAACCATAGTTTGTGTAAAATAAGAAACTGAAAAACATTTACCTGTATTTCCACCATAGTCCAAATAATATAATTTCATGGCGAAAACTATGAGGTAACCGATATCTAATACAAAAGATCTGTAATAGAAAATAATCATAATCATTTTTTACGTTTTATGTTGCTGCCTTAAATTAAATTGCTTTAAATTACTTTTTTCCCCACACATCATGCATACACCATAATGACAAGGCAAATACAGAATTGTCACAACTTTGTAAATGTATAAAAAATAAAAAAGTATGTACATTGCATAAGTGTTTATACCCTTAACTCAGTACTTAGTTGAAGCACCTTTACAGCCTCAAATCTTTTTGGGATGGTGCGACAAGGTTTGCACATCAGAATTGGGCAAGTATCTGCCATTCTTCTCCTCATCTCTTCATCTCTCAAGCTCTGCCAGGTTGGATGGGCACATTTGGCCACAGACGCACATTTTCAGGTTTCTCCAGAAATATTTGACTGGGTTTAAGTCCAGGCTCTTGCTGGGCCTTTCAAAGACATTCACAGAGTTGTCTATAAGCCACTCTTGCTGTGTGCTTAGGTTCATTGTCCTGTTGGAAGTTGAACCTTCTGCCCAGTCTGAGGTTCTGAATGCTCTGGTATAAGTTTTCATTAAGGCTATTTCAATATTTCGGTGCACTGAGCTTTTCTTCTACTCGAACGAGTAGTGCCACTGCTGAAAAACAGCCCCACAGCATGAGGCTGCTACCAGCACACTTTACTTTTGGGATGGTACTCTGCAGGTGATGAGAGCAGCGCCTGGTTTCCTTCAAACATGATACTTGGAATTGAGGAATCAGACCAGAGAATCTTGTTTCTTACAGTCTGAGGATCTTTATTTCTTTCTTTTTTTTTTTTTTTTTGTTGCAAATTCCAAATGTGTTTTCATGTGTCTTCACTGAGGAGAGAATTGAGTTTGGCCACACCACCATAAAGACTGGATTGGTGGAGCATTGCACTGATGTTTGTCCTTCTGTAGGTTTCTCCAATCTCCACATATGATCATGGAGCTCAACTTAAGTGACTATCAGCTTCTTGGTCACCAGGGTAATGCTGACTACATGATTCAGCAAACATTCAATGCAGCATTTTTTTCTGAACTCCCCAGATGTGTGGCTTGACACAATCCTGTCTCTGAGCTCTACATGCAGTTTTTTTTTAACCTCAGGGCTTGGTTTTTGCTCTGATATGCATTTTCAGCTGTTAGACCTCATATTTAGATGTGTGTGCCTTTCGGAATCATGCCCATTCATTTAAATTTGCCACAGGTTAACTCCAATCAAAATATGGTAACATCTACAAGCAATATGAATGCTCCTGAGCTAACTTTCAACTTTCCCAGACAAGTGTTTGAATACTTATGCAATGGAATCATTTAAGTTCTTGATTATAAATTTTATAAATTTGTGTTAAACTCCTGTTTTTTGCTTTACCATTATGGTGTATGGAGTGTAGACTGATGTGGAAAAAAGTAATTTAAAGCAGTTTAACATAAGAAAGCAACATAACGAAGCATAAAAATGAAAGGGTTTGAACACTTCACAAGGCACTGTATCTCTTAAATAAAATTTCCCAATACGAATTTATTATAAATATCCCATCACACATATCTCAGTAAAATAAACTATACTATAATCAACTGAGTGTCAATTTCATATTGTGTCAAATGTATGATATTGTTTGAGTGTAATTAGTGGATACAGTTAGGAAGGTCAAGACGAGACCAAGGACAAGGCCATTTTGGGACAGGCCTAAAATCAGGATGGGGCAGGGGAATGCAGACATTTGGTGTGTTTTAACCCAACCCCCCCCAATCATCATTTAAGAATGCTCTTATATCCACCTTATTCTTCAACATGGACATAAGCCTATGGAAGACTTCCAGTTCATTAGCCGCTGTAGGGAAATAACCAGAAGAATAACATTGTGCAGGTAAGGTAGGTAACATGGTAGGACACAATTTGCAATTTTTTTTTACATCTAAAAATAGCTGGATGCGGATGAGACCGCAAGCCAGACCCATAAAATTTACAAATGGCTGCGGCAAAAATAAGGTGGATAATAAACACTAAAATATGCAAATTACTAAATAATAAAACTTTTATCAGTGATACATAAATTTACAATTACAACTAACCAAGCCTCTTTATTACAATTATCTTTTCAGCTGTACAGTTTGTATAGCGGTTTTATTTTTATTGTTTCACTGTAGCTGTAATTATAAGGCAGTGAAATCAGAAAGCCTGAAGTGGAGCCACATCTTTAACTTTAAAACGGAAAGGAAATGTAAAGTGCCCTCATTTTTTTTTATATAAAAAGGTTTATTTGTTTGAGAAAAGAATGACAGGATGTTTGCTCATTTTGAATTCTGCTTTGTACACATGTGCTATACAGTGCAGAAAGAGTTTCAAACCCTTTAATGGACAATCATTGTACACTGCTTCACCCTCACATTAAAAGACCAATAAAAACAGCGGCAGTGACACCTCAGTGTCTTTTCCACTGAATCCAAGGACAAAAAGATGTCTTCAGTCAGTTTTCATCCTCACCACATAAGTGCGCACTGCAGGGGAGGACAGCGAGACCGATTTTCACCAGCTTTACCAAGCCACTTCCATCAATACATTTCATGAACATGGGAGAGACAAGGGATAAACACTACTACAGTAATCTATGATCTTGCCCATAATGATCCAATACTTCAGAATTATAGCAACTTTTTTCCTCACAGCATCAACCTGAGGTTTGATAAGATCACACAGCATTGTGGGTAACTGATTTTACATGTATGAAATGAGGTGAGTTTACAGGATTTTACAGAGGTCATGTAGTTCATTTAAGTGCATGAATTTAACAGGTCCATTCATATAAATTAAAGAACTTTTTGACATTTAAGGTTTCTCTTTTTTACACGCAGTACAAAGGTCACAGCCTGTATAATTACAAACTTAACAACTGGACTCGGAAGAGGAAAAAGGTTCCTTTAACTCTGATCCAGAACCAGAGGATGCCACAAAAGCACCAGAGAAATTGACTGACTTCACAGCCAATCAGATTTGTCTGTTTTGTTTCTTTTGACATCTTTAAGACAAACAAACTCACTTTAAAGTGAAAAAACAAAGGGCACTAAGAAAAAGAATCAAGAAATGTAAATAACAGACTTAAATATTAACACAAATGTAAACACAAATCTTTACAAAACTAATATTCACACATTAACTGAAGAAAAAAGAAAAAACACAACAGACTCGCGACCTTGTGCTACTGACAATTACACTGTAAAACCACTAGATAGTCGACTGTGTGTGACTGAAATAATTTGGCGATGACATTGAAATAGGATATCCTATAAACAGTTTCCCTGTTATATGAGTTTCTTACAGAGCGCCAGAAAAGTTCTGAGTAGCCCTATTAATAAACAGTCTCTTGACAGCAACCACATAACATTAACTTTCCCAAAGTCCGCAAGGTCAGATGTTGGAGCTCCGTCTCCCTCTAGTGGCCCCTAGCGAGGGCCGCAGGCGCGGATCACGAGCCTTATAATGCTCGTTGAAGTCCAGACGGAAACTGAGGAACTGAAGACTCTCATCAGAGCATGTCATTAGCAGCCGCAGAAACTCCTGCACTATGCCCTAAAGAGAATGAACCATCACATTAGCTTTAGATGCTTGTTTATACAAAATTGAGCTTATTAGACAATGAGTTCACATGTTTCTATGTCTTGGTGATGGAATTTATCTTTAAGTCAATAATGTTGA
>NC_133366.1:14435961-14467883 GCF_049309525.1 Garra rufa
CTTTGGATCTTTTCATCAAAGAATCTTAAACGAAAAATTACTCAAGTTTTTTATATATTGATGATAATAATAAAAAAATGTTTATTGAACAGCAAATCACCATATTAGAATGATTTCTGAAGGATCATGTGACTGGAGTAATGATGCTGAAAATTTAGCTTTGGTCACAGGAATAAATTACATTTAAAATATATTCAAATAGAAAACTTATTTTAAACAGTAAAAATTTTGCTGTACTTTGGATCAAATAAATGCAAACTTGGTGAGCAGAAGAGACTTAAAAAAAACATGAAAAATCTTACTGTTCAAAAGCTTTTGTATTGTATATTTAAAGAAAATAGATTTTTTTTATCTTAAAGCATACAAATTGACAATAAACAATAATATCAGTCATAAAAATAATTAATCAAGACATTAATAATTGTCAAGACATATTAGTATACTGAAAAGAGACAAACGTTTACATGAAAATTTTGATTTAGTAGTATCTCCAGTATTTATACAACATTATAGTGAGAAAACAACAAGCATGTCTTAGCTTATTCAAAATATACTGATTACTTTTATATTATAAGAATAATTCAAATAGCTCTAAAGCATGTAAATGTCTTTCCAGAATGAAGAGTTCAGCAGAATATGGGCTTTTATCAGAAAATTATCTTCATATAAACATGATCAATGTTCATTCTACATTATCTAGTATTACCAAGCACGATATGTGAGTATAAATCACGTTCTGCTGTAACTGTATACGATTTACATGAAGTGTAGCAGACGTAATGTGCGGATCAGCATAAAATGCTCTACTAAACACCATTAAGCATGTTCTCTCATGCTGATACTTGCTAGTTCAGCACTTTTTCATGCATGCATGAAATGATATGGGTTAAGCATATTAAAGTGTATAAAAGAGTATGTAGGGTACCTGATAGAAGTGTGTGAGTAATCTGAGCTGAGAGCACATTTTTGGTATGGTGTCTTTGAACTCCTGCACACGTCTGCTCTCCTCGGCCTCCTGCTCTGCTGTTACACCCCACTCGCCCTGAAACACAGAAACGGAGCTATAAACAAACACAGAAAAAGACACACTCACAAACATTTGTTTATAGCACTTTAACTAACACGAGAGAGCAAAAAAAAAAGAAAATCAATGGCAATAGAAAACAAACACCCTCCCTATAAAAGCAGCAGCCACTCTGATTTTGGCCCGTACATTTGCTAATGGCCACTTTCAGGAGTCAAATAAAGGAGTGAAACATAATTCTCTGTGCATGGAGATAATAAGACGCCTTTACATTGATGGACACCACGAACATGTGACTTAACCATAAAGAATGTTCTAGTCATCTCTGTCTAGTAAGCGACACTTACTACATACAGTAAAAACAGTATTACATACAAAAATACAGTAAAAACAGTAATATTGTTAATTAATATATTTTAAAATGAAATCATTCCCGTGACAACGAAGCTGAATTACTCCATTCTTCAGTGTCACATGATCCTTCAGAAATCATTCTAATATGCTGATTTTCTGCTTAAAAAAACAATTCTTGAAAACATTGTCACATTTAATTTGCTTTTAAATAATTCTCCCTCAGTTACAAGCAATATTTGTTTACAGTATTGCACTTACAATAGAAACCTATGGGGCAAGACATTTTAGAGGTTTTAAAGATGTGAAGAGATGTGAAGGTCATAATTTTAAGTACTTTACTTTTGTCAAACAAAAATATTCATTCAGCATCATTTGAGCTGTTAATTAACAGTAAAAATTATGCTATGCTTGTTACAGGTACGCAAGTAATAAACAGTTCCCATTTTAAATAAACCCATACTCATGTAAATAAATAAATTAATAATAATAAAAAAATAATAATAATAAAAATAAAATAAAATACATAAATAAATATATATAATAATATACATATTATTCGTCAAAATGTGCCAAAATTTTCTTTTGGACTGAATACATTGTACACTACAGGATTAAAGCACAATGACTATAATATCATTACCTATTCAACTTACACTAAAAAAAATCCAAACACTTCTGACTGCTAATATTTTTAAACAAGCATTTATTTGATCCAAATACAGCAAAAGCAGGAATATTGTGAAATATTTTTACCATTTAAAATAGCTGTTTTCTATTTGAATACATTTTAAAATGTAATTTATTTCTTTGATCAAAGCTACATTTTCAGCGTCATTACTCCAGTCTTCAGTGTCACATGATCCTTCAGAAATCATTCTAATATGCTGATTTTTTATTATTATTATTATTATTATTATTTTCAATTTTTTAAACCATTGAGTAAATGTTTTTCAGGATTTTTTTGATGAACAGAAAGAGCCAAAGACCAGCATTTATCTGAAATAAAGCTTTTGTAACATTATACACAACACCATTCAAAAACTTTTTTTTTAATTATAAAAATTAATGTAAAAAATTAGCAAAGATGCTTAAAAATGATCAAAAGTGATGATAAAGACATTTTAAATGTTACTAAATGTTTACATTTAGATAAATGCTGTTCTTCTGAACTTTCTATTCATCAAAGAAACCTGAAAAAAAAAATTGAGCAGCAAATCAGAATATTAGAATGATTTCTGAAGGATCATATGACTGGAGTAATGATGCTGAAAATTCAGCTTTGAAATCACAGGAATAAATTACATTTTAAACGATATTCAAATAGAAAACAGTTATTTTGAATAGTAACTTTTTCAAAATGTTAGCGTTTTTACTGTTCTGTGGATCAAATAAATACTGGCTTGGTGAGCAGAAGAGATAAAAAAAAAAAAAAAAAATTGACTGGTAGTGTACATTAAATGTATGGAAATGCACTGATTCAATTTACAGTCTGTACATACCATTTCTTCCCTCTGCCTCTTTTTGTCCTCGAATTGGATGCGTAGCTGCAACTCTTCTAGAGCGGAGCGGTACAGTGTGTCCTGAGCATTCTGGAACTCAATGATCTGATCAAACACTGCGCGCAACTGATTCAACAGAGACTGCAAACACACACAGAGGACAACAGAGTTACAGAAAATGAGGACAAGTACATGGGATCACAACCAATACACAGTCACCCAGTGTAAATGCATTGTACCCTGTTGTTCACATCCAGCAGGCAGCGAGAAATAATGGTGTCCAAGAAAACGTCATGAGCTGCTATAATGTGATCCAGATCCTGAGCCTGCTGGACCTTATTCCACAGCTCATCCCAAGAGCATTCCAATACCTACAATGACACATGTACAATATGATAAATAATACAGCTCAGATGTTGGAAGGAGAAACAGGATAAAGACTAACATACAGAGGGACCGACCTCAAATGTGATGTAATACTGCATCTGATGGATGAAGTGAACCATCTCGGAAGCGAGAACGTGACATTGGTGCAGCACACCAGAGAGCTCTGCGCAAAAACACAGCACACATTTTATCTGTCTGCTGAGAAAGGCAGATCTCGCAAACAGTTTAAGTTTTATAACATCAAACCGAATGAAAACTGCACTCACCTGGCATGGTCTTCAGCAGTTTGGCGTTACACATTTGACCCTTCCAGATGTCTGTGAGGATGTACTCCATTCTTTTAGCCCTCCACAAGAAGTTAAACACTCGCAGGTAGTGGCTCATACATTCACGGGTGAACACCTAACACAGGCATGACATTAAATGTGGTTAGGGATGCACTGATACAGTCAAACCAAAATTTATTTAGACACTTTCAACATTTTTTTACATAATCACAGTTTATTCACTATAGTTTAGAAAATGGTAATAAAATATGACAAGAACTCAAAGTTTAAACTGTGATATGTAATAGATTATAATCAACAAAATTCAGACAACTGTTAGTATGACAATATTTACACAACTATTAATACCTTGTTGACCAATTACCAAGCAATGCTTAATTTTGTTCAGTCTGCGGTGTAAAAAGGATGCATTAGCAATTAAAGAAAAAACACTTAAGCAAAACATGGTCAGGCCCTTTCAAAAAGCTGATTAATATTTTAAATATTAATATAATATTTATATTTTATGGCTGATTAATGGCTGATATTAAAATTCTGGGTAACACTTTATAATAAGGTTTCATTAGATAATGTTAGTTAATGTATGAACTAAAATGAACAATACATTTATTAATTTTTTAAAATCTTTGGTAATGTTAGTAAATTAAAATCAGTCATTTATTGTTCATGTTAATTCACAGCGTATTAACTAATGTTAACAAGCACAACTTTTGATTTTAATAATGCATTAGTAGATGCGGAAATGAACATGAACTAAGATTAATAATGGTATAGAAGCATTGCTCTAAAATCATGTAGAATAAAGTAGTTAACTAATGAACCTTATTGTAAAGTGTTACCAAATTCTGTACTATTTTGTCTAAATGAATTAGAAATAAAACACTAAAAACTAAAATCAATCATTTTAAAAGACTACAAGTGAATTTAGTCATCACAACAAAATAATGTACAGTATGAAACTTTGACAGATTACCATGGAAGGAGTTTTCCTTTTAAAAAAAATTATTGTGACTGTAACTGTGACTCTCACAATTAAACTAACTTCTTTTCTCAGAATTGTGAGATGTAAACTCTCAATTGTTAGTTATAAAATACTATTTTATAGGAAAAAATGAGTTTTTCCTCAGAATTGTTTATATCTCAATTCTAACTCAGTTGATTGTCAAAGTCAGAACTGCGAAATATAAAATCGCAATTCTGAGAAAAGTCAGAATTGAGTTTATATCTCGCAACTCTGAATTTTTAACATGCAATTGACCCTGTGCAAGGAGTTTGATTGACAGGTGATCTGACCAATCATTGCTAAATCCACTATTTTTGTTTAACAAACAATCCAGACAGAAGAGTAGATTAATGCCAGTGGACTTGAACTTGAAAAACAAGATACTGTCTGATGTTCATTCACGTTTATTTCATGCTATAATTATTGAAATTTACCCTGATCTTCAAATTCAAAAAGTTTTCAACCCCTAACTCTTAATGCATTGTTTTTCCTTCTGGAGCATCAGTGAGCATTTAAACCTTCTGTAATAGTTGCATATGAGTCCCTCTGCTGTCCTCAGTGTGAAAAGATGGATCTCAAAATCATACAGTCATTGTTGGAAGGGGTTCAAATACACAATTTCTGGGACCTGATGGATTTTTCTGAAGAAAAGCAGGCGATTTAACTGTTCAGGACAAACAAGGGACTCATGAACAACTATCACTAAACATGTGAAATATCGTATTGAGGTCAGTACAAAATAAAAAATAAAATAGCATGCATTTTGTATGATCCCTCTTATTTTTAATTAACATTTAGCAGATTCTGTAAACTTTTGACTTCAAATGTATCTCTCAATTCTAAAGAAGAAATTGTGAGATCTAAACTATAGGATTGATTGTGTTTATTTACCGTAGCAATGGGTCCCTCAACATGATAGTCCAAACTGAAGACATCCCAACCAGTGTCCCCAGGAGAAACCTGGACAAAACAGGACACCAGATCCACATTCAGTGATGCACAATTATTTACTGGAGTTTTTTTTTTTACTCAGTCCCTTCTAAGTACCTCCAGTAGCCGGACATCAAGCCTCTTCAGTATCTCAGGACTGTCAAACTGGGCATTGGTTGCCCTGACAGCAGTCTCCAGGATACCAGTTAGATTGTGTTGGTAAAGAGTGGTGGCAGCCCTCACCAACTCTGGCCTAAGAGAAAGCAAGAGATAAAAAGAGATCGATGACTCCAAGAAAAGAGAAAGAAGTGTTATAAATCAACAGTGAAATCAAGTGCACTCATGTCAAGCAGAAACAGAGACGTCCCGTGAGCACACACACACACACACACACACACACACACACACACACACACACACACACACATACACAGACTTACTTAAGGAGGTCCATGAGGTGCCGGATGAAATCTCCCTGGCCCAGCAGCAGGTATCTCCTCATGGCCTGAAGATGCTCCAGCAGCTGGTAGTTCTTATTCAACACATCCAACAGATACTTACTGGTCTCAAAGTATGCAGCATCAATCTTACTCTGAAAGGCCCCTTCCAGATCAGTGAACAACTCTGCCGCTGAGAAAGAGATACAGAGGGTGGTAAATAAAAGCAAAGACAAGAGAGAAAAAACAGGACATAAAAGTGGTAAATAAAGAAAAAGTGAAGAGAAAAAAAATGAGGCAGAGCAAGAGATAAAGGCCTAAAAAGAACTATTCTGGCAAATGCTTGTGACAAACACTGCCAGACATTTACTGCAAGCTGGCATTTTCACATGAAAATAAGCAGTGACCAGGGTTGTACTAAAAGACAAAACTCAGAAATAAATAAATAATGGAAAAAATTAAATGAAACTAAAAAGAAGGGTTAAAAACTAAAATTAAACAGAAATTGTGAAATATTTTTGTAGTCAGCAAGCATTCAGCATCTTGTTTTCCATTAAGCAGCAAATTATTTCCTTTAGTCATGATTTTTATTTTTTTCCCCAAGAAGTCTTTTCTGCATTTATTTGATCTGAAGTACAGCAAAAACAGTACAATTTCTGAAATATTTTTACTATTTAAAATAACAGTTTTTTTTATTTGAATACATTTTAAAATGTAATTTATTCCTGTGATTTCAAAGCTGAATTTTTAGCATCATTACTCCAGTCACATGATCCTTCAGAAATCATTCCAATATTCTGATTTGCTGCTCAAAAGAAAGAAAAAAAAGTATTATTATTGTTGTTGTTGAAAACAGCAGAGTAGATTTTTTTTCAGGTTTCTTTGATGAATAGAAAACTCAGAAGAACAGCATTTATCTGAAACAGAAATCTTTTGTAACATGATAAATGTCTTTATAATCAATTTTGAGCAATTTAAAGCATCCTTGCTAAACAGAAGTATTCATTTCTATAATTTCTTCCCCCCAAAAAAGCATTTTATTTCAGATAAATGTTGATCTTTGGATCTTTCTATTCATCAAAGTAATAATCAATAATATCAAAATCAATAATAAAAATGTTTATTGAAAAGGAAATCAGCATATTAGAATGACTTCTGAAGGATAATGTGACACTGAAGACTGCAGTAACGATAAAAAGAATTTAGCTTTGATCACAGGAATAATATAAAAGTATATTAAAATAGAAAGCAGTCATTTTAAACAGTAAAAATATTTCACAATATTACTGTTTTATTCTGTATTTTTTCAAATAAACGCAGGCTTAGTGAGCAGAAGAGACTTTTAAAAAAAAAACATTTTACTGTTCAAAAACTTTTGACTGGTAGTGTAAATTAAAGATTTTACTCATGTAGATAATACTATAGTTCACACAAAAAATGATAAACTTTAACTATAAAAACCAACGCAACTAAGCTTAGAATCATTTAGCAAGGCTATACAACGGATATACATTTAAAGACCAAACAACCCTAAGGCCAGAAAAAGTAAAACACAAAGTCAATGCAGAGAATAAAAGAGAAGGACAAAACACCAGAAAATAAAGAACCTTCTAGAATCACACTGAAGGACAGAGATGTGCGCTAGAGGCTAAGAGCATTGATTAGCCATGCTAGCAAAGACGTTAAATACAGCCAGCGTCGATATGGACAACTACACCACAGACAGGCGGTCAAAAACAGCACTTTCCTCCACAACAGATCAATCCTTCTCTCTCCTCTTTCTCCATCCCTCGCTTTCAGCAGGTTATTTAACTATTAGCTGCCATTATGGCAGCAAATATCGCATTAGCCAGCATAAAGGCAGCTATTTTAAGCGACTGCATTAGCGCTAGCTCACCATCTTTGGGAGAGTCGGTGGATTTGGAGGCGGGCATGATCTTTCCCGGCGGCGTCCTGTCGTGGCATACCTGATGCAGGAAGTTAATGGATTTGCCAATGAGCAGCACCTGGAGAAAAACAGAAAGGAAGACAACACATCATTATATGCTCATTTAAATCTGAATCACTATTAGTTAATGTCTTGCATTAAACAGCCAAATTGGAAGAAAATGCGAGTGGTACACACTACCAGTCAAATGTTTATTTTTTGCACACCAAGCTTGCATTATTTGATCCAAAATACAGCAAAAACAGTAATATTGTGAATATTTTAATATATTTTAAAATGTAATTTATTCCTGTGATCAAAGCTAATGTTACAAAAGAGTTCTATTTCAGATAAATGCTATTCTTCTGAACTTTCTATTCATCAAATAAGCCTGAAAAAATCCTACTCAGCTGTTTTCAACAATAATAATAAATGTTTTTGAGCAGCAAATTAGAATATTAGAATGATTTCTCAAGGATCATGTGACATTGAAGACTTGGGTAATGCCGCTAAAAAAAAATCAGCTTTGAAATCACAGGAATAAATGACATTTTTAAAAAAAAAGTTTGGGCGACGTTACTGTTTTTGCTGTACTTTGGATCAAATAAATGCAGGCTTGGTGAGCTGAAGAGACTTCTTTAAAAATAAAAAAAAATGAAATACTTTTGATTGGAAGTGTATATAAAATAATATCTTTATATACAAAATTAATTTAACACTTTACAGTAAAGTATATCAGTTAACATTAGTTAACGTGAGCTAAGAATACAGCATTTATTAATCTTAGTTATCAGCATTTAATAATGCATTATTAAAAACCACAATAATATAAAATATTATATATATTATAAGAAACATATTAAAATATATTTTATACATTTACAAAATATTATACATCATATTGTATATGTATTATAAGTGTATTTACTGTGCAGTGTACATGTTATAATATAATTATATTTTTTAAATAGAAATGACATTATATATTACACAATATTATGAAATATAATATATTGTATATATTATATATACACATATATAATATAATTATATTATTGTCTGTGCTCATAAAAATATTAACAACACATACATAATATTTATAAGAAATAGATCAGGATAATGTATATTTCATAAAAATAAAATGTTATATATTACACATAGTATTTTATATGTAAAAATGCTAAAGCGTATTAATTGTTTTATAATAAATATTGTGTTTTCATTTAATCACTCTTTTTTGTGTGTGTCTTCCGTATATGTCCCTAAGACAAACATTGACAGAGGTCCCAAGCCATTTTTAAAAATCAGAAACTTGTACATAAAACTGTATACTTTTTGGACTAGTGCTAATAAGCAACTATCAAGTAATCACCTATTTTAAAAAAAGAAGTTCTGCACAGGCAAACAGAGCTCACATTTTCTTTAAAATTTTCTTTTTGTTTTTCTAATTTTCTAATTTCTGCAGGTCTCGTTCATAAACCAATAACATCTACAATACAGCATCACAGATTTTAAAGGAATAGTTCACTACTAGAACAAAAATTCACAGATAATGTACTCATCCCTTGTCACCCAAGATGTTCATGTCTTTCTTTCTTCAGTCGTAAAGAAATTGTGTTTTTTGAGAAAACATTTCAGGATTTCTCTCCAAATAGTGGACTTCTATGGTGCCCCCGAGTTTAAACTTTCAAAATACAGTTTAAATGCAGCTTCAAATGTCTCTAAACGATCCTAGCTGAGGAAGAAGGGTCTTTTTTAGCATAACGATCGGTTATTTTCTAAAACAAAAAAAAAATTACATACTTTTCAACCACAAGTGCTCGTCTTGTCTAGCTCAGGTTCAAGCCAGTTAGGGTATGGCGAAAAACTCCCATCTCATTTTCTCCTCCAACAACAAAATTATCCTACACCACTGCAGAAGTACAGACCCACTGTTTACAAAGTGAACGTGCAAAGAAGGTCAAATGCCCTTTACAAAAAAAAGGTAAAACAGCAATGTAGAATGATTTGGAAATTGGAGGAGCATGTGTGGTTAAAGTGTATAAATTGTATAAAAAAATAAAAATAAAAAAAAATTATATATATATATATATATATATATATATATATATATATATATATATTTATATATATATTTTTTACAATTTATACACTTTAACCACAAATGCTCCTCCAATTTCCAAATCATAAACAATCCTGAGGAAAAAGGGTCATATCTAGCGAAAAGATTGGCCTTTAAAAAAAAAATAAATAAAAAAATTTATATATATTATTTATATTATATTTATTTATTTATTTTTTTTTAAAGGCCAATCTTTTCGCTAGATATGACCCTTTTTCCTCAGGATTGTTTAGAGCCCTTTGAAGCTGCATTTAAACTGCATTTTGGAAGTTCAAACTCCATAGAAGTCCACTATTTGGAGAGAAATCCTGAAATGGTTTCCTCAAAAAAAAAAAAAAACTTCTTTATGACTAAAGAAAGAAAGAAAGACATGAACATCTTGGATAACAAGGGTGAGAGTAATCTGTCCATTTTTGTTCTAGAAGTGAACTAATCCTTTAACTCAAAATAAGACAGTGTAAACTACATGATATACTATAAAATGAAAGTACATGAAGTACTATCATTATATAAGTGCTGCACCTTCCTGGCTTGATCCATGGTGATGAAAGAGGGGATCATACTCTTTCTCAGAGAGTACTTGTCATGCCACAGTCTGTCCGTCTTCACTGTTGGGTCTGAGGCTACAAAGAACTGAAAACACATTTTAATAGTCAGAAGGTTTTTGGTTTGTTTTGAATAAGTTCTTACGCTACTACAACAATGATGAAACATCACTGAAGCTTAAAGACAAAATAAATGACCTCCATCAATTGGTCAACTTTTGCTGTAAGACAAAAAAAATGACCTTCCTGTTGTAATTGGAGGGATAGAGGGAACAAAAGCAAAAGAGCACATCAGTACTTTCAAAATGGCAACTATTAAAATGACTACTGCCAAGAATAATGACGGTGAGCGAAACGAGGAGCTCGTAAACCCTTGGCCCATGAGGAGAGCGGCGTCGATGGGTACATTAGTGATTTCGTCACCTCCACCCTCAACACTGCTTACACTGTGTAAAAGCCTGTTACACTTCAGCAAGGGCGAGATTAAATCCTGTGATTACAGGCAGGGGCGTCTGATTGGTGCCTGTGCGGACGAAAAGCTGGGAGTTGATTGGGCGATAACTCTTCTACGCCCAACGACTTCAGACTTAGTCGAGTGGGCATAGACTAAGTAAAGAAAGATTCATTGGCGCTATTTGGTAATGGTGGAGGACAAGGAGAAGTAGATGTGAGAGTGATAGTGGAGGGAAAGCGAGACAGAAGGCCATGGAGGAAGTGGAAGGAGACGGGCCCATTAGCGCACCCTCATCTGTCCTCATCTGGGTGTCTGTGTGTAGGAGACTGTGGTTCACTGTGTCTGGAACACTAAATCACACTCAAGTGCAGCTGTTTTCTCAGACACACAACAGTGCACAAGTCAACTGAGTCAATTTGAGGACACTGGCCTGAGTTCCATTATATTTGCGGAACAGAGATGAATAAAGTTTAACTTTCTTTAAATTTAATTGTTAACTTTGTTTTGATTAAGTGTTTTTTTTTTTTTTTACAACTCTACCATGTAGTTACAAAATATATAATATAAGGACAATAACAACATCCATTCTATCCATTCATCCTCCATCCATTTAAATATGAAACATAAATAATATATGAAAAACAAACCTGAAATAAAAATAAAGTCGAAGTATTAAAACTAAACCAGAAATAAAAGAAAGCTAATAAAAATTACAAAACAACATAAAATTACAATGTTTGAGAAGTTTAAGTACTAAACCTGAACTATATTTTATCAAAGCTAAACAGAAATATATATATATAAATTAAAAATTACAAAAGCATAACAATTTTAAAAATTAAAATGAGCCTGAAAATATAAATATAAAAATAAAATAAAGCTAATAAAAATGACAAAATTACCAAAAAAGAAATATAGAAACTTTAAAAAAAATCAAGATCAAAACTATAATATTAAGCAAACAATACCAAAGTTCATGTATTAAACCTGAAATACAAATCAAAGCTAAACAGAAGTATAAAAAAAATTAAAAATTACAAGCATAAAAATTTTTAATATTTAAAAAGAATGAAAATATAAAAATAAAGCTAATAAAAATTTTTGAATAAAAAATAAATAGAAACTGGAAATATAAAAATGAAAGCCCAAACAAAATATCAATAAATACTAACAGTATACAAACAATGCTGACGTTTAAGTACTAAACCTGAAAAAGAAATGTATTAAGCTAGACAGAAATATTGAAAATTAAAAATAACACAAGCATAACAAAATTAGTCAAATTAAAATGAAGACTGAAAATATAAAAATAAAATAAAGCAAATAAAAATTTAAATAGAAACTGAAAATATAAAAGCTCAAACAAAATATTAATAAATACTATAATAGCACATGAACAAAACCTAAGAAGAAACCTAAAACATAAATTAAAGCTAAACAGAAATGTAAATAAATAAATATAACAAAAGCATAACATTAGTCAAATTAAAATGAAGTCTAAAAATATAAAAACAAAACAAAGCTAATAAAAATTAGAAAACAAAATAGCAAAACAATTAAACAGAAATGTAAAAATATAAAAAAATGAATGCTCAAAATATTAATAAATACTATAATAGTATATATATAAACAATACTAAAGTTTAAAAGTACTAAACCTGAAATAGAAATTAATTCAAGCTAAATAGAAATACTACAAAATAAAAACAAATAAAAGCATAACAAAATTAGTCAAATTGGATTGAAACATTTGAAATGATTCATTGAAGTGAATCAAACTTTTTCAATGTCTTACATCACTTATGAAGTTTACATCAGAGACACTATTAAAAATCTGTCTTAACACACTCCTACTTAAGATATGAGGCTTGTAAAGCAAAATATACACTTTCAGGACACTTAATGACCATATTTAAAGTTAACTAGAATCAGAGAGATACTCTCCTAATTCTATACTGCCAGCAAAATCACAGAATTCTAAATATTTAGCCCAGGCACTAAGGATTACAGTACATAGTTTTGCAGTGTGTTGACTAAAGTAGCTGCTCAAGTAATGAATTACAGTCTGGACACATAGAGCAAGTTGTAACAAGGATATCCGGGAGTGACTTTGCAAAGACAAGCAGTGTGCATATGAGCCATACCTCATGGTATGTATCCTCCAGCTCCCCGTCGTAGATCCAGCGATACAGGAAGTTAAGAATGGGGTGGGACACCAGACCAAGGATATGCTGGATCAAGGCTCTCATGTGAGGGTCACCCGTCTTTCCATAGGCATGTACAGCTGAGGCCAACTCTCCTCCTTTACGCCCTGAGAGAGAAACAGGGGTAAGGCAGATATCTAAAATCAAAACTCTGCACTAAATGCACCTTTTTACTGTGAAATATGATCAGGAGTTTGACATTAATGCTGACTACATTTTAAATGCATTGTGTTGCAGACTGTATCTTATCAATAAGATGTACCAACACTAACCTTGGCAGTAGTCCACCAGTGCGGCCAGTGTTTTCAGCCGAACCTTGGGGTCGTAGGTCCACACCAGCAGTCTCCTCAGAGTCAGACTGCTGTCCACACTCATGTTTACACCCTGATCGTCTTCCACCTGGAGCTAAACACATATACACTTCAGTTACCCCTTTTTAACTGAAATAGTGCTGGTTCTCATATGTAACCCTGGACCACAAAACCAGTCATAAGGTTAAATTTGACAAACCTGAGATTTATACATCATATGAAAGCTCAATAAATAAGCTTTCTATTGATGTATGATTTGTTAGGATAGGACAATATTTGGCTGAGATACATCTATTTGAAATCAGAAATCTGAGGATGCAAAAAAATAAAAAAGACTGAGAAAATCACCTTTAAAGTTGTCCCAATTAGGTTCTTAACACTGCATATTACAAATCAAAAATGACATTTTGATATGTTTACAGTAGGAATTTTACAAAAAATCTTCATGGAACATGATCTTTACTTAATTTCTTAATGATTTTTGGCATAAAATAAAAAAAAAAAATTTTGACCCATGCAATGTATTTTTGGCTATTGCTACAAATATACCCCAGCGACTTAAGACTGGTTTTGTGGTCCAGGGTCACATATATATATATGTGTTGTATATATATATATATATAGTTGCTTCAGTATGCATTTCACAAGCAAACAGCAAAAAATCATTTTATTTTAGACAGGGTACATTAATTGGTCAAGGCTTTGTGTCAGTTTGATCAAACTTTACTATATAACCCTGCAGATTGTTCCAGCTAAGACCAGCGGTGGAAAATTCAGGCTTGAGCAAACGAACGTTTCAGGGTCAAACACACATTTTCCCCTGCGGATTAAGTGGTGTCCCATACTCACCTGTGCATGAAGTACAGACAACAGTCTGTAGTATTCCTTTAGCTCTTGATGCAATGCAGCACAAAAACTCTGAGAATAAAAACAGAAAGCTAAAATGTTACTGAAATTATAGAGTGTGAAATTCCTGAATTATTCTTGACTACAAATTACTGTTTAAAATTTAGGATGGATTTTTAATGCTTTTATTTAATTAAAAAATACAGTAAAAACAGTAATATTGTAAAATATTATTAGAATTTAAAATAACTTTTCTATTTTAATATATTTTTAAAAATGTAATTTATATGGAAGCCTGGTTCCACCACTGAATAAAAAAAAAAAAAAAAAAAAAAAAAAATTCTCACAATTGACTGTTTTCTCACAATTACGAGTCCACATCTTGCGATTTTGATTTTTCTCAGAATTCTGAGATATAAGCTCACAATTACGAGATAAAAAAAACAGAAGTGCAATGTATAAACTCACAACTGCAAGTTATACAGACAGATTTGAGAAATATAAACTCACAATTCTGAGAAAAAAAAGGCAGAATTGTGAGTTTACAGTATATCTTGCAATTCTGAGAAAATATAAATATATATATATATCCCAATCAGAATTGCAAGATATAAACTCACAACTGCGAGAAAGAAGTGAAAATTGAGATAGAAAACACGTAATTCTGAGAAAAAAAAACAAAAAAACATCAGAACTGTGATATCCCGCAATTGAGAAAAAAGCTATTTTGAGATATAAACTCACAATAGTGAGAAAAAAGTCAGAACTGTGATCAGTGTTGTTTTCGTCAACGATGACGAAATCATTTTGTTGACGCCACTTTTTTTCATGACGATAATGAGACGATGACGAGATAAAAATGGCTCGTTGATGACTAAAACATGACGAGACGTGTGTGAGTTTTCGTTGACGAGACGAGAATAGACGAAAATGTTAGTGGGTGGTCCGTCAGACGTTTAAAATGCATGACATTTCTGCTTATTATGCATGCCAATTAAAACCGAAAAAGCATCTGCCGCTATGGCAAGCCGTTTTAGCATTAAATACTCTTTGCCAAAGTAGTATGGCAAGCCGTTTTAGCATTCTATCCTTGTTTGGTTACGCTCAACATGTCACATTGTCACTCAGACAGACAGACGATTAACCATGATGGCGGCAGTTTGCACACAGGGTGGTGGCAAACGGTGAGAGGACCTATGGGTGTATTTCAAATATATGTCTTTTATGTCTAAAACCATTCCTTCATTATTGTAATTATTGGTGAAAATAGTCGATCCGGAAGCTCACATTGTGTTGAACTATAGATCTGCTATTTTCACAACTTATAAGTGACACTACCAAACAGCAAAATACTTACTGACCTACATTAATTTGTTAAAAGACTTTTTCCCCTTTTTTGACTAAAACTAGACTAAAACCTTTTTGACTTTTCGTCGACTAAAATTGGACTAAAACTATCACATTTAGAAGTGACTAAAATTTGACTAAAACTAATAAGCATTTTAGTCCAAAAGATTAAGACTAAATCTAAGATGATTGTCAAAAACAACACTGACTGTGAGATACAAACACACAATTCTAAAAAAAAAAATTTAATTGCGAGATACAAACTCGCAATTGTGAGAAAAAGTCAAAATTGAGAGATAAACACGCAATTCTGAGAAAGTCTGAACTGTGAGTTTATATTGTGAGAAAATAAAAAGAGGTATAAATTCACAATTGTGAGAAAAGTCAGAATTGTGAGTTTATATTGAGTTTTGACTTTATTTCTCGCAATTGTGAGTTAATATCACAATTCTGAGTAAAAAGTCAGAAATACGAGATGCAAACTCTCAATTGTGAGAAAAACTGTCAGAATTGTGAGATAAGACACAATTTCCCTTTTTTATTTTAGATTTAGTGGCAGAAATGGGCTTCCATAAATGTATTATTGTGATGGCAAAGCTGAATTTTCAACATCATTACTGCAGTCTTCAGTGTAACCTGATCCTTCAGAAAACATTCTAATATGCTGATGTGCTGCTGAAAAAACATTTCTAATTATTGCCAATGTTACAAACATTTTTTTCAGGATTCTTTGATGAATAGAAAGTTCTAAAGAACAGAATTTATTTGAAATACAAATACATGGCAAAAATGTATTAGTCTTTATATATACAGTCAGGTCCATATATATATTTGGACACTGATACAATTTTTATTATTTTAGCTGTTGACCAAAACATATTCAAGTTACAGTTATACAATGAATATGGGCTTAAAGTGCACACTCTGAGCTTTAATTTTTAGGGCAGTCTCATCAAATTGGTAGAAAGGTTAAGGAATTACAACTCTTTAATATGTACCTCCCCCTTTTTCAAGGGACCATAAGTAATTGGACAGTTGACTCAAAAGCTGTTTCATGGACAGTTGTGGGCTATTCCTTCATTTTTTCTACATCAATTAACCAGGTAAAAGGTTTGGAGCTGATTCTAAGTGTGCCATTTGCATTTGGAAGCTGTTGCTCTGAACTCATCATGTGGTCAAAGGAGCTCTGCATGCAAGTAAAACAGACAATTGTTAGGCTTCAAAAACAAAAGAAATGCATCAGAGAGATAGCAGGAACATTAGGAGTGGCCAAATCAACAGTTTGGTGAATTCTGAGAAGAAAAAGAACACACTGGTGAGCTCAGCAATAGTGATGCGCGGGTCGTCTCATAACCCGCGGGCCCCGCGGGTAACCCGCGGGTCGGGTTGGGGCGGGTAAAGAAACTGTCACTTTATTTGCGGGGCGGGTTGGGGCGGGTCATTAAATACAAAATAAAATAAAAAAATCAATGTATGTTGCGTGCAATTCCCTATAGCTCATATTACATATTTGGGAATATATTTTTCATATTTTATTAAGTTCTTTAATAAGGTTATCAACACGTCACGTCACGAAAGCGCCAAGCAGCTCCCGCTGCCAGCCACAAGCGCATCAAGCGAACGCTCATTCGGCTCTGCAGACCTGGTGCTATGCGTATTTAAATCTCCTCTGATGCGCATTATCCTGCATTAGCCAAAATCATGACAGTCAACCACATCCAGTTATATGTGAATGAATGTAAATATTCGCTAAAAACAACCAATAAAGACAGCAATGATGTAGTCAGGACTGTGGCGCCGGCTTGCTTTGAAATGTATTTGGTGATTGCGCCCGCTGCGTTTCCTGCACCCTAGTCATTTTAAACAGTACATAATAACGAAAACAATATCTTACAAATAAAAAGAAGCAGATTTTCATGATCAGAACTTCCTTAAACCAGTGAACCTTTAAACCTTTCAGTCCAAGGATCCAGTAAACGAATGCGTTCAAACAGAAAGTTCAAAACGATATTCATAAATGAAGCATACATACCCACATTTCTTCCGGCACCACTAACGTTACACCACTGATTATCTTGTTATTAATATGATTTGATTTATGGTTCATATTCATAATCGTACAGTATTGTTGCCAGTTTAAAGGGCGAAAAGCACTTTCGGTTTTCATTTGCATTACAATGCATAGTATGTCTATTTAATTGTCGCGGGTGCGGGGCGGGGCGGGTTGTAAAAATAGACACAGTACTGCGGGGCGGGCTGGGGCGGGCTGGGGCGGGCCAAATAATTTCATAATTGCGGGACCCGCGGGTTGAAAAAAACCCCGACCCGCGCATCACTACTCAGCAACATAAAAAGGCCTCGATGTTCACAAAAGACGACAGTATGGTGGATGATTGGATGATCCTCTCCATGGAAATAAAACATTTTACAACATCCAGCCAAGTGAAGAATACTCTCCAGGAGGTAGTGTGTCACTGTCAAGTCTACAATCAAGAGAAGACTTCACCAGAGCAAAATAGAGAGGGTTTACCACAAGGTGCAAACAAGGCCAGATTAGACTTTGTCAAAAAACACTTAAAAAAGCCAGACCACTTCTGGAAAAGCATTTTTTGGACTGCTGAAATTAAAATCAACATGTACCAGAATGACGGGAAGAAAAAAGTATGGAGAAGGCTTGGAACAGCTCATGATCTAAAGCCTACATCATCATCTGTGAACAAGGTGGAGCAGTGTAATGGCATGAACATGCATGGCTTCCAGTGGCACTGGGTTACCGGTGTTTAGTGATGATGTGACAGAAGACAGAAGCAGCCGGAAGAATTCTGAAGTGTATAGGGATATACTGTCTGCCCAGATTCAGTTAAACGGAGCAAAGTTGTTTGGGCGGCTCTTCATAGTACAAATGGACGATGACCTAAAACATACAGCAAAAGCAACCCAGGAGTTTTTAAAGGTAAAAAAGTGTAATATTCTGCAATGGCCAAATCAATCTTCTGATTTCAAATTGATTGAGCATGCATTTCACTTGCTGAAGACAAAACTAAAGGCAGAAAGACCCACAAACCAACAACAACTGAAGTCAGCTGCAGTAAAGGCCTGGCAAAGCACCACAAAGGAGGAAACCCAGTCTATGGTGATGTCCATGAGTTCCAGACTTAAGACAGTCATTGCCTGCAAAGGATTCTCAACAAAATATTAAAAATGAACATTTTATTTGTGATTATATTTATTTGTCCAATTACTTTTGAGCCCCTGAAAATGGGGGGTCTGTGTATAAAAATGGATGTAATTCCTTAGCATTTTATGTTATATTTTTGTTCAGCCCCTTGAATTAAAGCTTAAAGTCTGCACTTCAATTTCATCTTGATTGTATCATTTTAAAACTATTCTAGTGGCATACAGAGCCGAAATTATGAAAAGTGTGTCAGTGTCCAAATATATATGGACCTGACTGTATATTTCCAGTCACGTTACATTTCCTACCTGTCCGACTAGGCCAAAGGCTCGATCCAGGCTGTGGGAATCTGTATATTTTCTAATCTTATTGTGAAGCCAGCCGAGCTCTGCCAGCCTGCTGCTAGTGTCTCTCAGAGATTTACACAGTGGCACCTATAGAGCAAAACATACAGTAATTTACTCTCTCACTACACGCAGAGCAGGAGTTTATGATCCCATAATAACAGACTACAGATGAAATGACTGAAATGTATTTATTAAAAAAAAAAAAAAAAATTAACTAAAAATGCTGTACAAAAGAAAAGTGTGGAAAATCAGAGTGAACTAGCCAGTATGTAATCTGCCCTTGTGTCACAGTGGCAAAGACATCTCATCAGTTTGAAAAAATGGCTTTGGCTAATCTCGACTTTCCCTTATTTTGGCTTTTTGTGAGCGACATCTGTTCCATTCAACACAAAAACTCTTTAATAGCTTTTAATAAAAGGCCCATTTAAGCCCTTGATTAAGTGTTCACTTGTAAAGGTCACCAAGATTCCTTCAAAGCAAACGGTTACCAAACAGACAACCAGTTCTTTTACTTTTCTTCCCCAGAGTGAGAAAAACACAAAGAAGCTACAGCAAATCTCAGACTGAATATTGTTAAAAACAGTTGAATCCTTACAGTGAGGTTTATAAAACATTGATCCATAAATTAGTTAGATTAGTTATGACTTCTTACTAATGACTTCTGGCTAAATTTCAAGAAACCCCCTCACATTAAGATTGATTCTATGCTTTATATAATAATATAAATGCATAGAAAGTGACACTGACAAAGAGTTTGATGTTCAAGTTTTAGGAGACTTCAAGCATTAATCTCCATCTGTGGTCTAATGGTTTAGGTGCTATATATGTCACGTCCAGAAGAAAAAACAAACAGCTTTGGTCCATCAGAGCTGTGTCTATTTATCCAGCACAACTCACTGGACATAAAAAGCACATTGTTCTTTTCCAAACAACTAGATACACCATTTTAAAAGTGTCACTTAAAAAAAGACACCTGATCGATCAACTTTGATTCACGGTCACCGTCTGCCAGGAATTTAAAAACCAAAAAAAGGAAAAGGCCTCGGGAGCTGCTTGGCTCGAATGGATTCATGACTCTACATGAGTTGTAGCCAGACAAAAGCAGCTGATGATGAGATCAATGCTTCTATATTTCCCATTATGCACTTACAAAAGTGACTACAGGTGCCTCTACTTAAGTTTGTTTAGCAAGAACTCACATTACAGGTACATTTATAAGAAGCTCTTTGCTAGAACATTCTGCTCGGAATTTGCTCCCAGCATCTCAGTCTGACATCCAAAGTGTTTTCCCTGTTCAAATGGGTAAGTAAATAAACGAAAAACACAAAAATCTAGTAAAATGTACTGAAATCTGAAACTTTTCATTTTTTTTTAACTTTTAATTTGCTGTTCATTATGATTAAAATGTTATCAGGTTTCTTTTTGTGGTGCCATTTAAATGAAAGGTAATTAAAACAGCTAAAATTTATGAACACATTCTTGTAAAATTCACATTGCATTCATAACACAACAGACTTGCCACAATATTTTTTTCATTGATCATTTTTATGCCTATATATGCTACAGGAGAAAACTTTTAAGTTGGTTTACTTTTAAAAAAGGTCTCTGAAATGGTTTTCTATTTTAACATGTGACCCTGGACCATAAAACCAGTCATAAGTATTTTTTTTTTTAATTGAAATTTATACATCATCTAAAAGCTGATAAATAAGATTTCCACTGATGTTTGGTTTGTTAGGATAGGACAATATTTGGCCGAGATATACAACTATTTGAAAATCTGAAATCTGAGGATTAAATTTTTTTTTTCTAAATACTGAGAAAATCACCTTTAAAAGTTCTTAGCAATGCATATTTCAAACATTAAGTTTTGATATATTTATGTAGGTAACTTAGAAAATATCTTCATGGAACATGATCTTTACTTAATATCCTAATGATTTTTGGCATAAAAGAAAAATCGAACATTTTGACCCATACAATGAATCTGACTACATTTAGACATTACATTTACATTTAGCAGATGCTTTTATCCAAAGCGACTTACAAAAGAGGACAATGGAAGCAATCAAAATCAACAAAACAGCAATAACATGCAAGTCTCATTTAGCCTAACATTTAGCCTTTAATAAATTGTATAATAAATAAAAAGAAAATGGATAGAATAAAAAAAGCAAGCTAGTGTTAGAGGACTAAAAAAGGATAGATGGAATTAAACAAGCTAGTGTTAGTATTTATCTATTTATTTTTTAAGAAAACAAGCAGTAAGTAAATGAATAGGGTATAAGTCTAAAACGGCAAGTTTTTTAGGTTAAAATAGAATTAGAATAGAGGGTGCTAGAGTTAGAGGGTCAAATATGGATGGAAGAGATGCGTTTTTAGCCGATTCTTGAAGATGGCTAAGGACTCAGCTGCTCGGATTGAGTTGGGCAGGTCATTTCACCAGAAGGGTACATTTAATGTGAAAGTCCGTGAAAGTGAGTTTGTGCCTCTTTGGGATGGCACAATAATGCGCCATTCACTTGAGGAACGCAAGGTTCTAGAGGGCACATAAGTCTGAAGTAATGAATTTAGGTAAAGGGGTGCAAAGCCAGTGGTGGTTTTGTAGGCAAACATTAATGCCTTGAATTTTATTTTTATGACTACTGCTACAAATATACCTGTGCTACTTACGACTGGTTTTGTGGTCCAGGGTCACATATTTTAAAATCTAATTTATTTTTGTGATACAATGCTGTATTTTTAGCATCATTACTCCAGTCTTCAGTCACATGATCCTTCAGAAATCAATTTAATTAATATGATCAATTACCAATTGTTACAAACGGTTGTGCTGCTAAATATTTAAATGGGAAATTAATTTTTTTTCAGCATTTGTTGATTTTGTTGAAAAATTCTATTTCAGAAGTGTTTCAAGTTATTTAAAAAAGAAATCTTTTGTAACATTACTACATCTTTCCTGGCACTTTTAATAAATTTAATGCATGTATACTAATTTAAAAAATCATCACTTTAAATGGTAGCATATTTTGAATTTTACAAATACATCCATGGGGCATAACTAAAGGTGTTATTGTGCCAGTGGTTCTAAATGTGCACCTTTCAATAAGATTGTTCCTGTACGTTGTACTGCAACTGTAAACATTCTGCTTATTATAGTTATAAAGTCTGCATGTGAGTAAAAATGAGCAACAAAAATCAAATAGAGAAAGACAAGACCAGAATGAAAGGAAGATACAGCTAACAGAATCACCTTTGAATCAATTTTGTAGCAGTTTTCTGGGCTGCACATCTTGATGAACTTTCCATCTATTCCCTGGAAAACATAAAGAATGTCTCGGACGAGAGCAGCCTCCCCGATCTCAGCTGAGCCAGAAAAGGAGATACAAAAATACAGTGATAAGGGAGAATTTAATTTAAACCACTGTAAAGGTCACACTCATATATCTGTCAGTGAAAGGTGCATGCAGCCAACTGCATCTTTAACACCTATGAAATACTTCCTTCTTATAGAAGAAAGATCTCTTCACCTCTTCAGGGTGAAAATCAAATGTCAAGGACAATTAACTAGTCATAAGTAGTCTGAAAACTACTGAAAATATTGTGTAAGTTTCATGGGATCCACTGCATAAAACTTCCAGGCACCTGTCACTTGTGTTCAAGTCATTTTTTATTTTCAGTTTTAAAATACTATCCTTATTTATTTTACTATGGAATCACAGTTATTTCCTGAAATGTCATGACCATTTCCTTTAACAAAACAGTGATTGTTTCACCACTCACCACTGCCATCTCCATCCCGTCTCTGTCTTTGTGGGAGTTTGGGTGCCGGACTGGAAGAGGGTCCACTGGGGGGACGAGGAGCAGCAGCTGCCCCAGAGAGTGAACTGGAGACTGGAAGAGTCCAGGCTAGACGAGACCCTCTCATAGACTCACCAACAGCTTGAGTTCCAGGTCTGAAAAATTACATAAGTTTAACATAAATGCACTGAAAACCTCTTTACTTCCTCATTTAATCTCTATTACAGAAGATCAAACTCTAAAGGTGGTCAAAAAAAAATCCTAAAATGTTTACATTGCCATTTCACTAAATATATTTTCACCTCAACCCTCATTTTTTTTAAACTCATCATTGTTGCCCATTAGCAATACCTGTGGGAATTCACTAATTACCTCGTAATGGTGAGCTTTAAACAAATAATGACACTGAGGTTCAGACACTTTAATGATGCTGCGGGTTGGACAGATTTACTGTGAAATGGATCCAGTAATCAATTAATTCAGGGCTTGGAGTACATGACCATATTTAAAATATCTTAAGTGCTGCAGGTGCTAGACAGCTGCATTAATAATAGATGAGTTCATGGCAGTTCAATTAAACATGCCGCAAATACAACAGCTGCATTACTGAAAAAAAAAATACTATTAAAAAAGGGAGAGAAAAAAAACCCATATCATAGGCTGGTGCTGGGCTAAAGCACTATATTAAGCACTATAAAACAATTCAAAATAACTTTTATGATACATAGCGTGCATTGCAATGTGATGCAACAGCTGCTTTCAGTATAAACAGTTTCAATGGATATAATAGGAGCAATATTAGTCATGTTGGGTGTAGACATTGTGCTAAAACAAAACATCAAAGCAAGTAGCACCTGCAAACACATTTTGCTTTTAGAGACATTTTTGCCAAATGTATAGTCACAATGTGAGATAAAAACCTCTTTACATGGGACATGACAAAAAAAAAAAAATTACTAAAACAAAGAAATTAAACCATTCCTAATGGACTGTAATCAAATTCTACTCTTAGACGTGGATCTCATGGTCGTGGTCTTCAGAGATATTACAATGATTTCTGATCATATGACGCTGAAGACTGGAGTAATCACTAGTAAAAATTCAGATTTCAGGAATACATTACATTTTAAAATAGACTAAATTTTCATTTTAAACTGTAATAATTTAAAATATTATTTTTTACTGTATCTTTGATCAAATATGTTGCAGCTGTTCAACATGACAATTAATAGATAGTTCACCTAAAAAATTGAAACTGTCACCATTAAATAATGTTCTAAACCTGTATGATAACTTTCTTCCATTCAATTATTCTTCAGAATTTCTGATTTTATGTTTAGTCATTTTTAGAATTATCATACAGCCTACACTTTGACAACAGCCAAAACCCAAATGTGAACCTGGACCACAAAAAAAGCTTTTTTAATTGAAATACCTAATCTGAAAGCTGAATAAAGTAGAGATGCACCGATTGACCGGCCGGTCAATTTCTCCTCTTGCCGATTCCTAGCCGATCCCTTTATAGCCAGCGGCGAATGCAGTTACGTCACAGCCACGTGCGCACACTCAGAGTCGCATGTAAACATGTCTTTGGTGTGAGTGAAGATGACACAAAGATTGCAGTTCTTAACATTTATAAGGCCAAAATACAACGTGAGGGAACAACCACGAACCACGCGCTTGTTTAGCTTGGCTGGACATGTTGTACATCGCGCCCCCGCTCTGCATATTAAGCATGTTTCTGTTAGTTAACACACCTGATTCAGATAACCCGCTCGTTAGAAGCAGGGGCGTCGCTGGGAATTCAGCTAAGGGGCCCCCCTAAAACTAAAAATTACGTTCTAACTAAATATATTTGTGTAACCCCTTTCACTCGGGTCCTACTCGCACCCGCTCCGAGCGAGTCTCGAACCCGGGTCGCAATTCTACGTTTCTGGGGGGGAGGGGGACCGTGATGGGCCACCCCCTCGCCAAGGGCCCCTGTTACTCTGTTCCACGATTACCCCCTGTCCGACGCCCCAGGTTAGAAGTAAGCTCCGTGAATGAACTGTGTTCCGATTGACATGGTCCCTGCCCAGTGTTCATTGCTCCCTACTCCCTGTGCAGGGGAAATCCGTTGACATTTACTACACTTTCATTCATTCACATATTTGCGCTACGCCACCGCATTCAGCGTATTCACACACTAATAGTTCGAAGCCAGCATATATGTTCCATTTGAAGGTAATTAAAGCGTGCGCGATGTGAATTTAATTTGTATTTATTTACAGATGCATTTATGTTACAGTTCTCTAGTAAATTTCATCTGTGTATGAAGACGCTGTATGCGGTGGCGTAGCGAAAATATGTGAATGAATGTTCAGAAGTGTAGTACCGCTGGATTAACTGGTGACAAGGCAGAAATGCTTCTCTTTATCAAGAAAAATTTGCCATTAATGCTCAAGTAATAGCATTTAGTACTAGCATTGTTATTTCTACCTGTTTGAAGACACAGTGCACTTTTTGTTATTAAAGTTATTGTTGTGAGATGATCCTGTAATTAATGTTTAAAAACAATCCATATAAAATTAATTGAAGAAAAGTAGATTTTTGTATGCCTGCTTTGTTACTTATATTTTATTTCTAATGTTTTCAAGGCTCAGAGCACTTTATTTTGTTCAAGTTATTTTAATATGAGAAGATGCTGTAATGTTTATACATTTCTTTTATTATAAAATAAAAAAATACATTGAGGAAAAGATTACAGGAACTAATTTTATACCTTTTACAGGAACTAATTTTATACCTTTTTCGAAGGCACAAAGCACTTTATTTTGTTGTTAAAGTTATTTTGTTGTAAGAAGATCCTGTAATGTTTAAAAATGTATTTTATTATAAAATAAATTTAATTAAAGAAAACATTTTTGTATAGGCCTATGCTTTCATTAAAGTTCTTAAAAAAAAAACTCGGAATCGGCAAAAATCGGAATCGGCCACGAAAATTGCAATCTCTAGAATAAAGCTTTCCATTGATGTATAGTTTGTTAAAATAGGACAATACTTTTCTGAGATGCAATTTTTTTTGAAAATCTAGAATCTGAGGGTGCATAAAATCAAAATACTGAGAAAATTGACTTTAAAATTGTCCAAATTAAGTTTTTAGCAATGCATATTACTAATCAAAAATTAAGTTCTGATATATTTACAGTAGGAAATTTACAAAATATCTTCATGGAACAAAAAAAAAAAAAAGAAAAGAAAAATTGATAATTTTGACCCATGCAATATATTTTTGGCTATTGCTACAAATATACCCGTGCTACTCATGTGGTCCAGTCCAGGGTCACAAATGACACCCAAATCTGACCAAAAAAGACAAAAACAAAGTATCAGTGTCATTTGGCATTACTGATACCGGAGTTGGTGCAACATGGTATGTGAATTTTAGAGTACTATTTTTGCCGTTTTGGAGCTTGGCAGCCCATGGTCACTGTATGGAAAACAGCATTTATTAAAGTAAGTCCATCACTGTCACTCACGCTGTTAGCAGAGACGGAGGAGTCGGCCCAGGCCCATTGATCGAAAATACTCCCATACTGCTGATGCCACTGGTAGCCATGCTGGAATTATGGGCAGTCGCTGAGCGCTCTGGGTAGCTGAGCGGGAGGCTCTGGGGACGGGCGTAGTAGAACGGGGTGGAGTGGACATCACGGGGCAAAGCCTGGGCAAGCAGAGCTCCATAACTACACACCTTTGGAGGGGAAAGAAGAATTTATGTCTTGTACATAATGTATAATGCTTTCATTATGTAATTGGGAGGTATCTGCAGAATAACATCTCATACAGGAACGCGGTTAGACGGCTTCCTCGGGTCCTCACAGAGGCTGAGCAGGAGGTATAAGATGGACCATCTATGTTTCAATACACCCTGTTTAACAAAAACAAATAAATCAGCAAATCTAACCATGCCATAGGCTGTCCATTATATCCAACCTATATGCACCTTGGAAATATGTTAAAGGCTTAATTCTGTCATTGATTACTCACCCTCATGTCCTTCCAAAACCATAAGACCTTCGTTCATCTTCAGAACACAAATTAAGATACTTTTAATTAAATTCAAAAGCTCTCTGACCCCTCCATAGACAGCAAGGGTCCTTTCATGTTCTAGTATCTTAATTTCCAAAGACGAACAAAGGTCTTACAGGTTTGGAAAGACATGAGGGTGAGTAATTAATGACAGAACTTTTTTGGGTGAACTATCCCTAAAAAAAACTCAATACATTAGTGATGAGTTGGGTTCTGACCTGGGTCTGAAGCTTTCTGTGCAACTCAGAAAAAAGGGCAGCATCTGCTTCCCGTCTTTGTTTCAACACTACAATAAACAAGAAGAAAAAAAAAAAAACATTTTGCATTTAAAACACATAAACCAGAAGTATTAAAGAATAGCCTGATGAGTTTAGGAACCATTGACAGAATTGTCACTAGCACTAATGGGCCAGTATTACATAGATTGAGCAACATTGATTTTTATAAAACTCATTATCTGTATGTTTATCCCCCGGTTTCACAGACAAGGCTTAAGCCTAGTTCTAGACTAAAATGTAAGACTGAGTTGTTTCAACTGAAATAAAATTGCACTGTTTGATCTTAAAATATATCAGTGCCTTTGTTTAGTCTTAAGATGCACACCAGTAATGTTTTTTGTAAGCATGTTTATAAAAATTACTTAATTGTCCTAATTGAACTATGGCCTAATCCTGGCTTAGCCTAAGCCCTGTCTGTGAAACCGGGCCTATATGTCTAGTAACCAATATGCAAAATTGATATTTAATGTTTTATTTCTGTTTGTTAAATTGTGCTATTTATTTTTTTTACCATTTTATGCCATTTTAGCATCAAAGGCTACATACATTCAAGGCAAGCTCAAGAAAAATAAGATTTAAGATAGTCTTAATAAAAATGCATCAATGAATAGTATACAATTTAATTATATACAAATGTTTCACAATAAAATAAATATTTCATTTTACAATTAAATAAATAAAAATAACAATTATGTAACATTCCAAAATTATATTTAGTAAAAAAATAAATAAAACCATTTTTTGTCTGTTACTGTATTTTTTAAATGTCTAATGTTTTCAAATAGAAAAAAGAAGTCAAACGAGTGTATTGACTTTGCATACTTACAATTTCTTTTGCATTTATATGAATGTCATTTGTTTTAAATTACAGTTTCAAATTAAGGTTTCAGTGTGGTTTATTAGAAAAAGGAGTAATGACAGCTAATTCACTGGAACAACAATACATTGTCATAAAAGTAACAAACAAAACAAATACATTTCTGACCATTTCAAATGGCATTTTTAATGCATGTTAATTGTATGTCAATGCTCTGATTGACACCTGACAAATTTGGAAAAGTATCTACTGTATTAAAAAAAGGTGTATTTTGCTTCATGAATTTCCACACTTTTACAAAAAACTTATGCTCAGCTATCACAACCACTCACAGAGATAATAAATTATCCTTCACAGAACTGTAAGTATGTAAATGACAGTAAATAGTGAAACTAATAGAAATGTGGATGGAGTAGTGCAACAGTTTTATGCAATGCAACCCTTTTGGTTTCTGTGTACTGAACATTATCCAGTGTAATTATCTTACCGAGGTAAAGGCGGGCTAATTCAGAAAAGGTTTTGATGAAATTTTGAAAAATGTTTGTTTTGGAAGCATGAATTACAATAGGCTGAAAACAAAAATCACCATATGCCATAATTTTTTAGCCAAAGTATGTTTATGGATTCATACCTTTCAACATAAGTTAGGTATAATTTTCAGCTACTAGAGCAAATTAATAATTTGCTGTCATTTTTTTTGTATAGAAATATAAATGTTTAATGCTAAACATTTCTAAATCTCATATTTGTATTGGCAGGACAAATATAAATGTGACCCTGGTCCACAAAACCAGTCATAAGTAGCATGGGTATATTTGTAGAAACATCCAACAATACATTGCATGGGTCAGAATGGTCAATTTTTCTTTTATGCCAAAAATCATTAGGATATTAAATAAAGATCCCATAGAGATATTTTGTAAATTTCCAACTTAATTTTTGTAATATGATATATAAAATATAAAATAAGTAATATGCATTAAGAACTTTAAAGGTGATTTTCTCAATATTTAGATTTTTGGCACCCTCAGATTTTCAAATAGTTGTATCTCAGTCAAATATTATCCTATCCTAACAAACCATACATCAATGGAAAGCTTACATAAATCTCAATTTCTAACAAATATCCTTATGACTGGTTTTGTGGTCCAGGATTACAAATTGGAACTATCCCAATCAACATAATAGATCCTCCTGAGCCTCCTAAATACATAACTGCTCTTGAATAAAGTTAAGACAGGGTTTCAAACTACTCACACTCTTTTTTAATTTTCTCAGACACCAGAAACTCATCCCGTTCAATTGTGGGTGCATAATTACTTCCGATGACCCGCACTGCATACTGGAACTGAAGGGCTACTTCAGCTGAGAACAATGACAGAAGATACACAAACAACACATGCATGCATTACTATATTATACAAAATGTACAGAACTTAAGCTGTAACACACAAACACATTCTCATACCCATTTCACTTTAATAACATGTCTAAATTAACATCTATGTCCAAATCTATAGTGAAATTGGCATCTGATTATACAAACAAGCATTAGCTCCTCTTTTGAAAACTGAAAGCATAGATCATATTCAGGTATGTCTACCGTTTCTACAGTCTCTAGGTCCACTGATGAACTGCTTATGTCCAACAGTAAAGTAAAATGTCTGTTTCTGATCTGTTTATGTCTCTTGTTGACTCTGAGATGCGTTTCCTCCTGATAAGAGCTTACTTCATACACACAGTTGAAATATGACAGCACTAGTGCGCTGATAAAAGATGATATAACAGACAAGAAGGACCATTTGAAACAGGGGCCCTGTTTTATTCAGCATTTCCCTGATGTTGTCCAAGCCTGTCCGCTAACAGCATCTCATCCCTGTTGATCTGACCCGCCATCACATCGTTATCATATCACCTCACATTGTCCGTTTTCAACGAAACTCACTGCTTAGTTCATCACTGCGCATACTAATCATGTTTAGCAGCTGTGTGACAGAATGAGATGTGTCTTTACCTTCACTCTTGCCCGTGATCTTACAGCACAGATTCTGCAGAAGCACGTTGGGTGATTTCTGATCAAGCGCCGCCATTGTGCAAGTATATATTACCCTACGTGCGAGCAGAAACGGTCCGCGGTGTGTTATTAACCGCTGTCGCTTTTCAGCTGGTGGGGTTCAGCTCCTGGCAACAACAGCGCCATTTTAACGGAACCCGCCGAAAAGCGCCCACATCGGACAGTCAACGGAAAACACAACAACGGTGCGCAGCGAAAAAACAGCCGGCTGTAAAATGACTCTCCGGAAACAGTTCCTCCCTACAAGCTTTACCCTACAAGCGCAAAATATAATAAAACATGTTAACTAATAATAATAATAATAATAATAATAATAATAATAATAATAATAATAATAATAATAATAATAATGACAATAACAAGTATTATTTCCTTTATTAATAGTAATTATTTATTTTGTTTTATTATTACTTGATAATTTAAATCCATTTATAACAAAAACGTTGTCTTTTACTAAAAATTGTAAAATAGTAAGCTTTGATACGTGTATGAATTATAACAGAACTATAAACACGTCTATTAATAATAATAATAATAATAATAATAATAATAACACGTATTATTATCTTTATTAATAGCATTTATTATTATTATTATTATTATTATTTGATTGTTTAAATCCATTTATAACAAAAATGTTGTCTTTTATTAAAAAAATTAAAAAGCTTTGATACGTGTATGGATGGTGCACAGACTACAGCCTATAAATTAGCCTATAAATAATAATAATAATAATAATAATAATAATAATAATAATCATATGATAAAAAAAATTAAAATTGAAAAAAAAAAAATCCACATTAATTAATCTCAATAATTATAATGTATTATTATTATTTGATTGTTTAGATGTAATTGTAATTGTAAACAGTAAGCTTTGATATGTGTATGAATGGTGCACATGACTATAAAAGTCTATTAATAATAATAAAAAGCAAGTGTATTATTATAAACTTGGACTATAAACAAGTCTATAAAAATAATATTAAAAATCATATAAAAATGATGTTTTTATTTTATTTGAATAAAAATTCTAATACAAAACTCTACAATCATCTATATATAATAAATTATAATAATATATATTTATTTATTTATTGTCTATTATTTTATTAGTTTTTGTTATTTTTATTGGAAACTAGCTGTTTTTTTGTTTATATATTTATTTTGTTTATATTTATATAATTTTTAAATATGTTATTCTATTTCAGTTAACATTTATTTAAGTAACAAAAGCATTTTTGTTTTAGTTAATGATTTATTAAATGATAATAATTCTTTCACAAATATTATTAAATAATTGTAAAAATAAATATATACTTTTAATAAATGAGTTAGTGTTCAATGGTCATGGCACCTATTGTTTATTTATTTATTTATATTATTCTATAAGTTTTTAATATTTTTACCTTTGGAACTAGGTGTTTTTTAAATGTTTTATGTTTATATTTATATTTATATACGTTTTAATATTATACTATAAAAAATGTATAGTATATACAGAATTAACATTTATTAATAACAGTAATAATTTATAATAATGAATTAAGTAATAAATTAAAATAATAATAACTATAATTTATCTTGATAATCATAAAATATTATTATTATTATTATTATTATATATTGTTATTATATTATTTTTTATATTTTATGTATTAATAATGATGATGATTTTAAATGTG
>NC_133366.1:14468383-14498357 GCF_049309525.1 Garra rufa
GGGTTAATACCCGCCCTGGATGGAGCTCTGTCCCGATCCCTTTCAGGCTGTCGGCACACTCGCTCACGACGAAGCACATACAGCTATGTTTCCGTCTCCAGGGCTGGGTTGCAGCCATCTGCCTGAAGGGCACCCGCTGTCTCGTCTCGATCTTCCCCGGCGCACACCCCTCCGGCGGTCTGCCCCGGGGGTCGAGCGCTCAGCGCTAGGTGCTTCCATTTGGCTAGTCCCTCTCCTTCCTGCCTTCTTTAGGCCATGGGAGCTCCCCTGTCCCCTTTTTCGGCAGACAGGTATTCGCGTCTTCAACCGTCTCTTCGACTGGTGCTTTACCAGCCCACTCGTGAGTTCCGTTGTGCGAACATAGGGACTTGGTGCCTCGGCACCCCCGCCATCTGGTCCTTCAGGCCAACCGAGGGAATTCGTTTCCTCGGTCGGGAGCCTGACTCGGTCCTTAAGACAGCCCGCCTTACTACCTAGAGCGCGCAGTCAGTGCTGTAGTTCCTGAGTCAATCAGGCACAACATAGCGGTCCTCTCAACTGAGGCTCCTGGGGCACATGACAGCTCTAGCCGCTAAGAGCCGCTAAGCTTGTTCATGTGAGACCGCTTCAGCACGATCGAGTCCCAGGATGGGCATGGCATCTCGGCCCACTCCGGACTGGCGTTTTCCCGCAGTTTGGCCGACAAGCCAGCCCGTGGCTTACCACGGGTTGGGTTGCCATGTACGACAGAGGCTTACAGCCTCTCCATCTGCTCCCAGGGAGTACGTGGCACATTTTGCTACTTGCCATTCACTTGAAGCAGGTAAACTCAACCGTGCAGCCTATCGGCTCTCACGGCAGTCCACCACCTGCAGGATGGCGACTCCACCCCGTGACGCAGCTAGTTTGGAGCATATCGGTAGGCCAGCCACATCCGCTCGCCCCCGATTGCTCTCACTGCCAGCTGCCTCCTTCAGAGTAGCGCTGGCACTCAGCTGACCTCCGGGGCCCAAGTACGCCCTTCCCCAGTGAGCCTCCTTGCACAGACTCTGTGCAAGTCCAGGGAGGACGAGGAGTAAGTCTGTTGGTTGCGCTACAAGAATGGCCCACCCGGACTCAGGTCTAGTAACCGTTCCCTCGCGGCAGTCCCTCCCTGTAGGGCACGGTATGACACCCAGACCTCTCCGGTCTTCTCAGGCCGTGATACAATTATCACTCAGTCCGAGCTCCCTTGACTAGAGGCAGGCTCGCACTGAGATGAGGTCTATTTGCTGGCTTTCCACAGAGTTACACGGTTGCAGTATGCTTCCCTTCCTGCAGGAGAGTTTGAGCGCAGACTGTCCCCTCACTCTTTAAGTATATGCCGCTGCTTCGCCGCGTATCACATGCAGTAGATGGAGCTAAGTAGGTAAGCATTCACTGGCCGTGAGGTTTCCCAGAGGTGCCCAGAACGCACCCCACACCCTCTTGGGGCCTTCCCGTCGCCTTCAGAGCCGCGGGACGCTCCAATTGAGCCATTGGCCTCAGTCGAGCTAGCATTACTGTCATCAAGACAGCGCTCCTGACCGCCCTGGCTCCCGTTAAGAGGGCAGGAGACCTACAAGTTTTCTCTGTCAAGTAACGCCTCATACCCTCTGGGACCCCCCCGTCGCCCTTCAGGGCCGCGGGTTGCTCCTTAGGAGCCTCGGGCCTCAGTCGAGTTAGAATTCCTGTCATTAAGACAGCACTCCTGACTGCCCTGGCTTCCTTTAAGAGGGTAGGTTACCGACAAGCTCAGGTTCCTCAGAGGTGCTTAGCACGCACCTCATACCTCTTGGACCTCCCCGTCGCCTTCAGGGCCGCGGGTCGCTCCATTGGAGCCACTGGCCTCAGTCGAGCTAAAATTCCTGTCATTAAGACAGCGCTCCTGACTGCCCTGGCTCCCATTAAGAGGGCCTACAAGCTTTTCTGCCAGCAAAGTGTGTCGAGAATTCGGGCCCGGCGTCTTCCACGTTACCGTCGAGACCCCGGCCCGGTGCCCAAGGTCCCCACCACGCCTTTCCGCGATCAGGTGGTGGACCTGCAAGCTCTGCCCTGGAGGAGGCAGACCCAGTCGTGCTATGTTGTGTCGTTAAATATGTGAGACTGAATCACTCGGCACTTCAGCCGCACCAGCAGCTTCATCTGCCTCGGGATTCAGCAGAAAGGGAATGCTCCCCGAACTGAGGTTGGCTAAATGGTGGTAGATGCCTCTCCCTGTTATACCCAGGGACAGCCGTGATCCTTGGTTCATGGCACCTCACCAGCAGATGTATAAACCGGAAGCTGCGGGCTGGGCGACACCCTACCTTCGCTTGGTTCTCCAACCTTGCGTAGAGGCCGTTCTCCCGTGTCCTAACATAAGGACTCACAGGTGAGCGGGAAGACCGGCTGGTGTCGGCTTGCTGCGCCATTCCCACGTGGATCCGTGCGCTATTTCCCAGAATGTTCCCTCCGGCGAACCCTGGGTCCTCCTGCCCCGCAGTCAGGGCTAGGCGCGGAGTAGTCCTGCACTGTGATCCTGCCTGGGTCTCCTTCGCCCCGCAGGTTGTGGCTTAGTTTTTATTTATTCCAGCGGAGGAGACCGCTGTTTCCCTCGTGTATCCCTAAAAACCTTTATGGATATATTGAATTATTCTTATTTCCACATGTAGAATTTCATGTGCTCCGCCCCCCCAACCCATGCTTCAGTACAACTGGCATCCCTGGTGGGCCCCCTTATTGGGCCCCAGGGCGTTGGGAAGGTTACGTTACACTTCGCCTGCCGGCACGTATACTTGTCAGCACGTGAAGTTGTTGCGTAACGCGGCGTCAGGGTCGTGGCCTTTTCCATGGGCTTGTTCCCAATGTAACGTCGAAGTGATTCGACTGAAGGGGTAACGTCTAGGTTACGAAGGTAACCCACGTTCCCCGAAGGAGGGAACGGAGACGTTACATTCCCCTGCCACGTCCCTGGCGTCGCGCTGACGCCGGCTTGACGGCTCTTCAGCGAAAACCTGTTTGAGTGATGCGCGCCGCCTTCTTATATACCCGCATGTGCGGGGGAGTGGCCGACGCGCACGTCCACTCGCCAATTTGCAATTGGCCTTTTTTATATAAGGCTCAGAGATGATCGGTCTCTCAGGCGAGATCCCAATGTAACGTCTCCGTTCCCTCCTTCGGGGAACGTGGGTTACCCCCGTAACCTAGACGTTTTTCAACCAGAATTATTTATTTATTTATTTGTTTTCTTCCAATAATAATTAAACAGTTTGTCATCTAACAACAACAACAATTATTATTATTATTATTTTCACTATATTTGTTAATTTAATTGATTGTTTATTTATTTATTTAATCTATCCATCAATTTTTGTGTCTGAATAATACTTTGTTCATGTTGTAGATAATAACAATAATTGCAAGTTTATTATTTATTGTTATATTTATTTGTTTGTTTGTTTGTTTATTGTCTTAACAATACTATATGTTCAAGTTGTTAGGAATTACATAATTACATGTTATTTTAGTACAATAAAAGTGCCTTAAAATTGCTAACATTTATCCGTTCTTGTCATTTTGTGCTTTGCGTCAACTGTGCAGCTAAATGTGGCGATACACAAGGACAGGTACACTTTACACTAATGGATACTAACTCCAGTCCTCTAAATATTTTATGTGCACATGTAGCACATTGGCCCGGCGTTCCCCATGAGATAAAGCATACACCAGTGAAGGAGTCCTACTGTGTAAATGGCAATGGGGTCCAGTAGAGACAGTTGAGATCAAGCTTGGTAAGAGAGAAGAACATTATGTCATTCAAATCTAGAAGCTTCCAGACCTTTTTGCTCTCTTCCGGGGGCGGAAGTAGCTAACAGATGGAGCACGTTTGAGAGCAAGTGTACCGTTTACCATAGAGATACACCTCCACCAGCAACAGCCTGAACCTCAGTCAGCGAGTGAGCGTAGCATGGTTGCCACAGATGGCCAGTGTTGTTGTTTTTTGCAGATTCTTATACATTTGCTTGGCAGCCTTTATTGCATCAATTTTTTCCAATGAATCAATCAAACTGGTTTGCAAAATAGTGAATGATTCGTTAGCAAACTGATTTGCATAAAAAAGTGCTTATCCAGAAGACTGGAAAAATCATAGAAATTCAGTGGGAGTATCTTAAAGGTACAGCAGCACAAAACAGCCTTTCATTTTAAGGGGCAAAACTCAAAAACTGATTTAAAAATGCCAGAAAATAATGATTCAATCAACAGCAAGAGACTGAAAAACTATAACAATTTGGGCATTTTTCGATAGCATCTTAGCATCCTGGAGTTGTTTACCGCACACATTCTCTCTCCGTTGCCCTGTTTCTTGGCTAGGGGCTGATTGTTTGGCCTGTTGACAACCCTATTAATCTCAGTCCTGTATGGGCCTGTCCGCCTCCCCCAACAAACTATATTTAAAATGCCTTTTGTGATGTAAAATGTTGTTAACCTTAAGGACGAGCTGACTGGACAAGCGTGATAGCTCTTATCACTAGCTACTTTGTGGACAATCCATGAATTATACACAAGTGTTTAGCAAATGTTACCAGAGCTACCGCTGCATCAATAGCCAGGATGTGTGTGGGTTGTGTTAGAACTGCTGTATTTCAGTCATCCTCGCTTTGCTTATCAGTGGGTGAGATAAAATACGTGCAGCTCTGTTTTTTTATGGTTTGGACAAGAGCTGACTCAAGAACAGCCTCCTACGTGAATCCTACTGATACTATCATCAAAGCTACGACAAAAACAATAGACCATTGTTGATCTCTATTTAAAAATCTCAGTTTTTATTGTCCCTATTTTACAGTAGCTCACTTAAAGTTAATCTTTAAAAACTATTTAATGTAATCTTTAACAAAGCTCAAAATGAATGTACAGTTTTCATAATGTACATAGCATTTAAAAAAAAGAATATATATATATGTATTATACTTTTGTCTAAATAGATTAAAAATGAAACTAAAAATCATCATTTTAAATGCTATATCACAACATTACAATGTACATTATGAAAACTGTACATTCATTTTGAGTTTGTTAAAGATTACATTAAATAGTTTTTAAAGATTACCTTTAAATGAGCTATACTGTAAAATAGAAAAAAATCATCATTTCATCAGCATTTGGGCCCTATGAAATCCATTTTATTTTTTTATTTAGTTTTTTTATATATAAAATATATATATGTATATACACTACCGTTCAAAAGTTTGGGGTCAGTAAGACTTGTAATAGTCTTTAAAGAAGTTTCTTATGCTCATCAAGGCTGCATTTATTTGATTAAAAATACAGAAAAAAACAGTAATATTGCCAAATAGTTTTGGGAACCTGAATTTTTTTTTGGGATTATTTTATGAATGACAAGTTTAAAAGTACAGTGTTTATTCAAAATATAAATTTTTTATAACAATGTAAATTATTTATTATTAACTTTTAATAAGCTTTTAATTATTAAAGGTCCACTGAAGTGCCTTGAAACACGCAGTTATTCTATTTGGTGACGTACTTTTAACTGAAACAAAAACATATCGCCCAGCCCCGCCCACTTATTTTGAATAGCCAATAGCGTTCCATTTATATCTGCTCGGGCCACAGCCGTTGAGCTCGGTAAAGCCGCATTTGTAAGCTTATGACAGCCACAGACTAATAAATTACCCCATAGATTCAATATGAAACTCTTGCTAAAACAAAATAGTGATCATAATCATGCTGAGGCTGTGTAGTTTAATTAATGCCGATCGCACATATGATCTGCTCCGGGTTATTGCGTCTCTGTGTAGGGGGCGGGACACTACGGACTCTAGAGAGCATTTGATTGGACAGAACGTTTGATGAGAAACTGAAGTGCACGGTGATATCATCAAAATCGCTGATTCATATTGGCGGAAGTGACGAGACTGTAAGTTTTGAATGCCCATATCTTGTAAACGCGAATTTTGTCGTTGTTTTGAAGCACACTAACTTATAGATATTCTTAAGGCTAATATATTCATACTAAAAGCCAAAAAACTTTCATTTTGATTTCAGGGGGACTTTAACTTAATACATCCTTGGTGAATAAAAGTATTAATTTCTTTAAAAAAAAGAAAAAAGAAAAAGAAACAATAAAAATGTACTGACCCCAAACTTTTGAACGGTAGTGTATATATATATATATATATATATATATATATATATATATATATATATATATATGAAATACTGTGTAGTGTGTTTACATTTTTCTGGTAAATAAGTTATGGTAAATAATTTGTCTGGTAAATATTACTTTAAAAAAAAAAAGATATATAATTTTATTAGTAATAGTAGTACTATCGTTTCATTAAGTAATATATTTCTCTCACAATTTCTTCAAGTTAAAACAAACTTTTATTTTGACGAGTTGCTGTTTGTATTTGATATGACATTTTTTTTTTCTCACAAGAAATGGTAAGATGCTCATGAAGTGACTCTCAGAGCAGTTCTAGAGATTATTTATATGTTCATATGTTTAAATGTTAAAACACTGCGAGCGTCACACACTTCAGTATGCGTGTAGAAAACAAAACCATGCTTCTGCTCCATTCATTCACAAACAGACACACAGAACATGCAGGATTCATATTTAAATAGTGTTTTTGTTGTTTAATATTCACTGACACTAGTCCATTATCGCATTTTGAGTACAGTGTACTGACTTTTGATTTATTCATCCAAAATTTCGCAAATTCCGTGACATTCTGCGTTATAAATTACATTTTATGACTGGATTCCGTGATTCTGCCTGTGTTTTCCGCATTGGGAAATCATAGGACCCTACTTATCTGTATCGGCCATAAGGCATCTCTAATTAAAAGACATGCCATAACTAAGATAAAATTCATAGAAATCCTCAATGACCCCCGTCTGCATCTCTGCTGACCCTGAGGTTGAGAACATCTGCCTTAGTGCCATTCAGTGTTTCTACTAATACTCACATCAATTATTAAATAACTTATGTAATCTATCCTTCTATCTGAATATTACTTCCCTTTACTTTACTTTAGCGAGACTAAAAGCATCTCTTTCTCTTTATTATATAATTGTTGAAGCTATCTGAGTTCCCTCTGTGCACTCTTGCTTGCAGAGAAATATAGATAGATGGATACAAACGCTATATTCCTGGTTCTCTCGGTTGGCAAAGACAATGATAACACAAGAGAAAAAGAGGGTAGTACATGGGTAGTAGTCACACAAGTCTTATTTATAGCAAAAATGTATTGTGTAATTCTTATGCAATTGGACAGATAAAACACGCAATACACACGTGTTACTATGAAGGTGTGATATTTCCACATATGCAGTAATATAATAATTTCCCATGATAGAGTAATTCAGCCATAAATGATGTGCTTATATTTTTTTTAGACAATGATAATAAGCCCAACGGGGAAAAAAATGGCACAAACACACCATTGATTTTTCTTTTGTGTGGTTTTCTTTTATATAGAAATACTTTGCAGTGAGTATTCATTTAGCAGACATTATTACTGTCTTACTAAGTGACAGTCCCACTGGTGCAACCTGGGGTTAAGTGTTCAATCCTTAAGAGATTCGAACTAGACGCCCCCTGGATACCAACCCAGAGCTTATACCACTATAAAATACCCATTACATCCTTGTTGTACAATCCAATAACTGATTTTATAAAACAGATCAGCATTTGAATTAGATTTAATGTGATCACACAGACTACTCTGTAATGCACACTTCAGTCCAGACATATTTAAAAGCTAAAATCAGATCAATGGCAGAACTGCATTCAGTGATCTCCTCTTTAACAGTACTTAGCAGCAATGGACTACTGTGGTTTTATTGTCCTTAAATGCTAGAGGAATATTAAGCTTTTAGTCTCACTCAGTGCTTGCCTTGCTTTTTTAATATGGTATGGATCTATATACCATATATACCTTCGAGTTTGCTGCAGTGTTGCTTGGAAACACATTTGCTGACTTGCTTTTTGTATAAAAGTAGGTCTGTAATACCTATGCATTTACTTGAATGCATGAAAGCAAGAAAGGATCCATTAATGCACCGAATGCGTTCATATATTCTGTGCTAAATTATTACTGTTTTAAGCAGTAATAAAACACCATCTATTGGTGTTGTGGCTTTCTGATTAATCGAAAAGTTTGCGGGTTTTCTAGGTTATATTATTGCTGTGTGCTCCATTGGTCAGAGAAGCATATAATGCATTGTTTAATGATGTTGTTAAAATCCACACATTGTGACTGCACTGTGGTTACCTGCTGTCTGCTTTTATTCCACTCATAAAATATTGTTGCCATACCACATAAACATAAAATGACAGTAACTGCTCTCTTTTAAGCAGTTAACTTTTAACCAATAATGCACTGCAACAGCTCAGTGCTTTTAGTGGAGTATTGAAGTCAGGACCATGCATTTATGTGTTATTTTTTTCAAAGCTTTTCCCCCTTTTTCATAAACTGAAAAAACAAATAATATCCCTTTTCAACTTAAGGTATATACAGTTGAAGTCAAAAGTTTACATACACCTTGCAGAATCTGCAAAATGTTAATTATTTTACCAAAATAATAGTTGATTTTATGAAAAATAACCCTTTTCAAAAGTTTACTTTTACTTTTTTACTTATTTTTAATACAGTGTTGTTTACCTGAATGATCCATAGCTGTGTTTTTATTTTTTTATTTTTTTTATTTAGTGATAGTTCAGTTGTCTTGAACAGTTATCCACTGTTCTTTAAAAAAATCTTTCAGGTCCCACAGATTCTTTAGTTTTTCAACATGTTTGTGTATTTGAACCCTTTCCAACAATGACTGTATGATTTTGAGGTCCATCTTTTCATACTGAGGACAACTGAAGGACTCACATGCAACTATTACAGAAGGTTCAAACGCTCACTGATGTTTCAGAAGGAAAACGATGCATTAAAAGCCAGGCGTGTAAACTTTTGAGCAAGGATGAGGATGTGTACATTTTTCTTATTTTGCCTAAATATCATATATTTTTTTATTTAGTACTGTCCTTCAGAAGCTACAGAAGATACTTAGATGTTCCCCAGAAGACAAAATAAGTTCAATTTACCCTGCTCTTCAAATTCAAAAAAGTTTTTTACCCCCCTGGCTCATAGTGCATACTTCTGAAGAATAAGTGAGCATTTAAACCTTCTGTAATAGTTGCGTCCCTTAGTTGTCCTCAGTGTGAAAAGTTGGATCTCAAAATCATACAGTCGTTGAAAAAAGCTGAAAAACCACAGAATTTGCCTTTCGTCTTTTATGTGAAATATCTTATTCAGGTCAGTACTAAATAAAAAATAACATGCATTTTGTATGTTCCCTATTATTTTGGTGAAATAATTAACATTTTGCAGATTCTGGAAGGTGTGTGTAAACTTTTGACTTCAACTGTAAATTAAAATAGAAAATTCAGTCTTTGTTTACTCACCATCATCAACTTTCCAATGTGCAGTCATTTTTCCAGTCCATTCATTTTTATTAATTTTTTGATCCCCACATTTTAGGCTTATTCAATTAATACTTTTACTCAACAAGGATGCATTCATCATTGATCATTAGTGACAGTACAATTATAATTCGTTTTTGGGTGAACTATCCCTTTAAAATTGTGTGTAAATTTGTTGGAGAGCCTTGTCTTCAATGCAAAATTGTTATAGGATGTCAAGTGTTCACATCAACAGCATAGTGAAGCATAGGTAAATAGACTTGGTTGAGATTTTCCTTAACGATGAAGACTTTAACAGACCTACTGACCCAGATTGCAACATTTGGGGTTTATCCAGAAAATATTAAACCACACTGAAGGTTGAGATTTGATATGAAGTGCCGGGGCAGTTTAATCTTTGTTTTGTTTTAAAATAGCAGCTGCGAAGGACATGTTGCGTCATCGATACAAGACACAACAGATGTTTTGAATGCATATTAGTGTTTAAAGTAATATGCTTTGGGTTACACACAACTTCAGTCAACCATGCTGCTATTTCAGCCATGTGTTCTGGGTCATTTTTTTGATTCTTTCAAATTCACACAGAGAAAGCATTTTCCCACTCTCACCTATACTGCCTGCTTGGTTTTGTTTTGTTTTGTTGTTGGACTATTAGTTTCTAGTGGCTCACCCTTAGCATGAGTATGCGTCTTAGCCTTACAGTTAATCTGTTATAGATAAGATGATTCATCAGCTGTCTGCTACTCTAAATACCGAACATCTCTCTGAACCACCTGCTCTCAGAGCCTCAAAGCATCCTGAATATGAATATTTATAAATTCATTTGAAAAAAAAAAAAAAAGTCTACTACAATATAGACTTTTGACATGTGCTGCTGTACAAAGCAGAATGTTCTTGGCTCCAGACAGACGGTCCATGAATCATTCACTATTATATATATATATTGTGTACTGTACAAAAATTGTGTCATCTTCGGTCTGTGGAGGACAATTCAGTCTATTTTGAAAGAGCTACTTCTTTATGGCACGCAAGTTATAGTAGGCATCGATTTCAGATTTAAACGTCCCTAACGTCACGTAAGCCAAACAATAAAATAACAATAAAAAACCTTATAGGCTGTTTAGACATCTTTTTCTTGTCTAAGTGGGTAGCTTGTGATTTCGAGGAGCAAATTAGCTATGCAGAATGATATTTGAAGGATAATGTTACGATAAAAACAGCTTTGCATTACAGGAATAAATGTGACCCTGGACCACAAAACCAGTCATAAGGGTCAGTTTTTTAAATTGAGACGTATACATCATAAGTTTTCCATTGATGTATGGTTTGTTAGGATATGACAATATTTGGCTGAGATACAACTATTTAAAAATCTGTAATCTGAGGGTAAACAAAAATCTAAATATTGAGAAAAAATTGCTATTTAAGTTGTCCAAATAACAGTTTTAACAACATATTACTAATCAAAAGTTTTGATATATTTGTGGCAGGAAATTTACAAAATATCTTTATGGAACATGATAATTATATTCAATTTATATCCAATATCCTAACTAATTGTGGCATAAAAGAAAAATCGATAATTTCGTTGGCTATTGCTACAAATGTACTTACAACTGGTTTTGTGGTCCAGGGTCACAAAGTGCATTTTAAAATATATTCAGATACAAAACAAGTATTTTAAATTGTAATAATATGTCACATTATTACTGTTTTAGCTATATTTTTAATCCAAATGCAGCCATGATGAGCATAAGAGACTTTTTTCATAAACGTATATAAAATATCAATTACTCATGTTTGAATGGGAGTATTTTTTATTTTATTCCACTAAGTTAACAAGTTTGGATTGATGTGAAAAAAGATGAGTAAATGATTATTATTATTTTATTTTTGGGTGCACTGTCCTTTTAAAATTGTGTGTAAATCAAATAAGATGCAAAATAGACTGGATTTTCATCTCAGCGAGACTAACCTGGTAGCATTTTTGCATAATATTTAATATTTACTGATAATCTTGTCAGGTTGGCATTAAAAAGCTTTTGAGTTCCAAGTCAGCACAGTATTAAACATGCAATTATAGTCATTTACCACTCTAAGTTAAACCTGTTTTCCTCTTTCTTACTGGCCAGTTACATCTATGAAAAGGTCTTTATGCAAAGGTCGTTATTTTCCTGAAAGGGCATGTTTTCCCCTGTGGAGCGGATGTGTGAGATTGTGTACTTGTGTGTGTGTATGTGATAGAAAGTTGCTGAGTGTGTTTGTGTGTGTAGGGTGGAGTGAAAGGACTACCAGGCACAATGTGTGTGTGTGGGTGTTTATTTCTGGCATTCGGTTAAGACAACAGGTTGCCTTCGTGTAGAATGAGTAAGAACGGAAGAGGAGGTGAAATTAGAGTCCCTCCCACAGATTATTTGAAATGCAAACAAATGTTCTCCCGCTTTGTTTAGAAAAGACGGTCAGTGGATGTTTGTCCTTTTAAAACCCTCAAGGCTCCAATTATCTCTGAAGAATAGAAAGCTTCCTTAAACACTTATGTTTTTCCTCTGTTGACAGTACATTTCCTTCTTGTAAACAGCAATTGTTTATTTTTGCTCAGGGGGAAAGTCCCCCCTTCTCAGTTCTCCTTTTGTTTCCTTATTTTTTTTTCTTGTGAATTGTACTGAAACAACAGGACTTTTAGATGGTAAGGTGACACCCATGTGATCAAACAATAGCACAGACAGAGATACTTGGGCAGAAGGCCAAGCAGGGTTTACTGATTTCACTCATTACCCAGGTTGAGCAGGGGTCATGGAAACGCTAGTACAGTACAGAGATATAAAAAGAATGAGAGTGAATAATGAGCATCTAGATCCAGATCAGAGGTGTGAACAGACACCTGACTGATTCAGATTCAGCGTCACTTAACTTTTCATTTACAGTTAGTTGCTCAGACTGATTTGTATTAAAATAAGATGTATTGTTTTTTAAATACGGGTCAGTGGCATTACTTTTTTTGTCTTGACCAAATAATGTATTAAATGAATAATAAACGAATAAATTGAATAAATATTATTTTTGCTATTTTTTCATGCAGACAAAAGCAACATAAAACAGTTAATAATATCAGACTCTCAGACCCTTGTGACTGTGTATAGGTTGATAAATCTCTTAAAATATCATCGAATTTGACCGATATGTGTTTTTCAGGGCCGATACCGATTATTACTGATCAAGTAAACCTATAACCGATATTTTGAACGGATATATGTCTGGTGTAAAAATGAAAATGCAAAAATTTTAAATCACAAAAATTTATTTTATCAGCAAATCAGTTTTGAAATTGACCGATACCGATAACCTTATTCAATTCTTAATATCGGTTTCTGATAATCGGTCGACCCCTGCTTTAAGAGTATGGTTAGTTCAGGTTGGTTGTAAAATGTTGAGAGTCATTCAAAACTTGGGATATTTATTAAATAATAATGCATGATATTTATGAATATTTTAAATATAAAGGGCCATATATGTCATCCTGGACCACAAAACCATTTATAAATCATCTGAAAGCTAAATAAATACACTTTCCATTGATGTATGGTTTGTTAGGATAGGACAATATTTGGCCGACTACAATTTTTAAAAAATCTGGAATCTGAAGGTGCAAAAAATCTAAATATTGAGAAAATCACCTTTAAAGTTGCCCAAATTAAGTTCTTAGCAATGCATATTACTAATCAAAAATTAAGTTTTGATATATTTACGGTAAGAAAATTTTAATATCTTCATGAAACATGATCTTTACTTAATATCCTAATGATTGTTGGCATAAAAAAAAATCTATTATTTTGACCCACAATGTATTTTTGGTTACTGCTGCAAATATACCTGTGCTACTTATGACTGGTTTTGTGGTCCAGGGTCACATATGCTTACTTTTCACAGTTTTACTTTTTAAATTTGTAACTTTAAAAAACATTGATAGAAATAATACATTACTGAGAACGCTACAAATGTTTTGAACTACTTTTTTAAAACCTTTTTTCTCTTTCCTTACCATGGACTCTCTTAGTGGGTATGTCATTGACCTTTTAGACTGCAGGATGTAATGTACTGTATGACAAATTTTCCCCTATGCAAGTATAGCAATCAAGTACACATTCACACATGCTTGTGTTACACTCTTCCTTCTGCGTTTCTGCATTTCCCTTCTTATCTCCACATCTTCCTCCTCTCAGGCATGTGACCCGACTGTCACACTGTTAAACGAGAGTCATTAAACACTGACCTACATGTAAGCGGATGACAGTTTGAGTTATCACTTATATGCCTCTACTCTATTATAACTACTTATCTTGTTTATAGATACATTTTGCTACAAAATTAATTTCCTAAGTCTGTTTGTGACAACCGTCAGTGTTTTGGTCTGAAACTAGTTCCTGTCGTCTATTTAATTGTTTGTATCATGTTTCACATACGACAGTCTGTCCAGGCAGCACTGCATTAAGTTACAGGAATCATGCAGAGTTATTTTTAGCCATGTAACTTCAGTGGTGCCCTGAAGCACTTTGAGAGTGTGTGTAGACCAGTTTAGTAGTTATAAAAGTAGTGGTTGTAGTCATAGTTCACATTTTCTAGAAAACCAGTTCTTCTTGTCTTTATCTTACACACACATACTCCCAAACTGACTTAAACACTTCATATTTACTTGGATTTTATCTTTTTTAAATGTGCAAATTATATAAATAATAAAATGTGTTTTTTTTTTTTAAATAAATGGATGCTAGTATAATATGATGTACACTTTTGTTAATAAAATAATTTTTTTGCATTACAGTATTGAGACAGTATGTTTTGGAGGAAATTTATGAAATTGACACCACATGTTTACCTGAATTTGCTTGTACTAATTAACTCACTCTGACATTTTTTTGTTTATATACGCCAAGTAATATAAATAATATAAAAGTAATGAAATAAATAATAAATAATTTAAATACACCATATATTTAACAATCTAAAACATATATAAAATTATATGAACTAATCTGCAATGCTTATTTCTGAATAAAAGAATCAGTAGAAAAGATAATAAATCAAACGCAGAACTGCATACACAGGACTGTAGGATATCATGGAAAATGAATGATGCATCTACGTTGCCCGGTTTGGGTGTGTCTTGATGCCCTCTCACCTCCATATACTGCCTGCTGTTTTTAGTTTGATAGCAAAATATCAAACTGTCATTAGCTGGTGATGTCACGACTGGAAAATGTCGTCATGGAGAGCATTATGTTTCAGTCTGTATGACCTGTGGAAAGTGCTGATCTAGGATCAGTTGTTGCCACTTACTGTGTATCCTGAAGTATGTCATCAATTTGTTTTCAATTGGTAAAGATAGCTGTTTCTGGATCAGCGCTAATCAGCATCGGCTGGAGAAATTTTCAGCCGTTGTTTGCACGGACAGTTGGCGACTGTGTGTTTGTGTGCATGCGTGTGGTAGGGTAACTTGAGCTATTCCTCGGGAGCTCAGGCACGAGTCGACTGTGATCTAATCCCTTTGACTAGTGACCAGACTACTGCCACCTCTCATTCCTGTGTGACTGTTTGCTTTTCAGTTATGGTTTTCATGGGAGCTTAAGCATAGTTGACCCTAACATAATATTTGTCATCATCATTTACTTGCCCTTATGTCATTCTGAACTTACATGCTGTTTTTTCTATGTAATAGAAATGTGGAATTTCTTCTTTTGTGTTTAAAGGGGAACAAATACCCACATAAGTTTATCAAAACATGAGGAAATGTAAATAAGCACTAGATAAAGTATAAACTGTTATTTTAACAGTAAATGACCATGATTCATCTATGATTAAACTGTTTGTTTTCAGTGTTAGCTACCTTGCTAGCTTGCTAGTTTGGTTTATGTTTGGTTTATATAGGTCATCACAGACCCATCAGGTGCCTAGAAGAACACAGAACAGGCTCATTCATTGTGTGTGTTGTTCTGTCTGTTGTGAGCGTGTGTGTGTGTGTGTGTGTGTGTGTGTGTGTGTGTGTGTGTGTGTGTGTGTGTGTGTGTGTGTGTGTTTTAGGGCAGTGGATTAGGTGTGATTATGGGGCTCAGGGTTCACTGAGCCTTTGATCAGCTGCTCAGTGCCGTCTGCTTAAAGCCACCTCTCTAACACAGAGAAAACGCAGAGAGTAAGAGGAATCCATAAGACTTCTTTATGTGGTTGTTTATAGTGGAATTTTCTCTCTGACCACTGACTCACTTTAATAATTCTCTAGCACATTCTGTGAAGTAGCCTTATGTTTGAGGGCAAATCTACAGGGGCGAGAGAGTTCAGTGCGCTGCAACTTAAGAAAACAAATGCAGATGCAAATTAAGAAACCATCTTCATCAGTTTGACAATAAATGTGCAGCAAATACTCACAACACAAACAAATACAGAAATGCACTGCAAGTACTCACAACCAAATACAGAAACCCACTGCAAATCTCACAACTAAACCAAATACAGAAACCTGCTGCAAATTCTCACAACTAAACCAAATACAGAAACCTGCTGCAAATACTCACAACTAAACCAAATACAGAAACCTGCTGCAAATACTCACAACACAACTAAATACAGAAAAAGCTGCAAAAACAGAAACTCTCTGCAAATATTTACAACACAACCAAATACAAAAATACAAAACGCACTGTAAAAACAGAAACACGCTGCAAATACTTACAACACAGCCAAATACAGAAATGCACTGCAAATACTCACAACACAACTAAATACAGAAACGTGCTGCAAATAGTCTCAACACAACCAAACACATAAATGCGCTGCAAACACTCACAACACAACCAAATATAAAAATACAAAAATGCACTGTAAAAACAGAAACACACTGCAAATACTCACAATGCAACCAAATATAAAAATGCACTGTGAAAACAGAAACACGCTACAAATACTCACAACACAACCAAATATAAAAATACAAAAATGAACTGTAAAAACAGAAACATGCTGCAAATACTCACAATGCAACCAAATACAGAAATAAGCTGCAAAAACAGAAATGCTCTGCAAATACTAACAACACAACCATATATAGTCTGTGCGTATTTGCAGTGGGTTTCTGTATTTGGTTTAGTTGTGAGTATTTGCAGCAGGTTTCTGTATTTGGTTTAGTTGTGAGTATTTGCAGCAGGTTTCTGTATTTGGTTTAGTTGTGAGTATTTGCAGCAGGTTTCTGTATTTGGTTTAGTTGTGAGTATTTGCAGCAGGTTTCTGTATTTGGTTTAGTTGTGAGTATTTGCAGCAGGTTTCTGTATTTGGTTTAGTTGTGAGTATTTGCAGCAGGTTTCTGTATTTGGTTTAGTTGTGAGTTTTTGCAGCAGGTTTCTGTATTTGGTTTAGTTGTGAGTTTTTGCAGCAGGTTTCTGTATTTGGTTGCGTTTTGAGTATTTGCAGCAGGTTTCTGTATTTGGTTGCGTTGTGAGTATTTGCAGCAGGTTTCTGTATTTGGTTTAGTTGTGAGTTTTTGCAGCAGGTTTCTGTATTTGGTTGCGTTGTGAGTATTTGCAGTGTGTTTTTGTATTTGGTTGTGAGTATTTGGATCGCATTTTTGGTATTTAGTTGCATTGTGAGTGTTTGCATTACGTTTCTGTATTTGGTTGTGTTGTGAGTATTTGCAGCATGTTTCTGTATTTTGTTGAGTTGTGAGTATTTGCAGCAGGTTTCTGTATTTGGTTTAGTTGTATTTGCAGCAGGTCTCTGTATTTGGTTTAGTTGTGAGTATTTGCAGCAGGTTTCTGTATTTGGTTTAGTTGTGAGTATTTGCAGCAGGTTTCTGTATTTGGTTTAGTTGTGAGTATTTGCAGCAGGTTTCTGTATTTGGTTTAGTTGTGAGTATTTGCAGCAGGTTTCTGTATTTGGTTTAGTTGTGAGTATTTGCAGCAGGTTTCTGTATTTGGTTTAGTTGTGAGTATTTGCAGCAGGTTTCTGTATTTGGTTTAGTTGTGAGTATTTGCAGCAGGTTTCTGTATTTGGTTTAGTTGTGAGTTTTTGCAGCAGGTTTCTGTATTTGGTTTAGTTGTGAGTTTTTGCAGCAGGTTTCTGTATTTGGTTGCGTTTTGAGTATTTGCAGCAGGTTTCTGTATTTGGTTGCGTTGTGAGTATTTGCAGCAGGTTTCTGTATTTGGTTTAGTTGTGAGTTTTTGCAGCAGGTTTCTGTATTTGGTTGCGTTGTGAGTATTTGCAGTGTGTTTTTGTATTTGGTTGTGAATATTTGGATCGCATTTTTGGTATTTAGTTGCATTGTGAGTGTTTGCATTACGTTTCTGTATTTGGTTGTGTTGTGAGTATTTGCAGCATGTTTCTGTATTTTGTTGAGCTGTGAGTATTTGCAGCAGGTTTCTGTATTTGGTTTAGTTGTATTTGCAGCAGGTCTCTGTATTTGGTTTAGTTGTGAGTATTTGCAGCAGGTTTCTGTATTTGGTTTAGTTGTGAGTATTTGCAGCAGGTTTCTATATTTGGTTTAGTTGTGAGTATTTGCAGCAGGTTTCTGTATTTGGTTTAGTTGTAATTGCAGCAGGTCTCTGTATTTGGTTTAGTTGTGAGTATTTGCAGCAGGTTTCTGTATTTGGTTTAGTTGTGAGTATTTGCAGCAGGTTTCTGTATTTGGTTTAGTTGTGAGTATTTGCAGCAGGTTTCTGTATTTGGTTTAGTTGTGAGTATTTGCAGCAGGTTTCTGTATTTGGTTTAGTTGTGAGAATTTGCAGCAGGTTTCTGTATTTGGTTTAGTTGTGAGATTTGCAGTGGGTTTCTGTATTTGGTTTAGTTGTGAGTATTTGCAGTGGGTTTCTGTATTTGGTTTAGTTGTGAGTATTTGCAGCAGGTTTCTGTATTTGGTTTAGTTGTGAGTATTTGCAGCAGGTTTCTGTATTTGGTTTAGTTGTGAGTTTTTGCAGCAGGTTTCTGTATTTGGTTTAGTTGTGAGTATTTGCAGCAGGTTTCTGTATTTGGTTTAGTTGTGAGTATTTGCAGCAGGTTTCTGTATTTGGTTTAGTTGTGAGTATTTGCAGCAGGTTTCTGTATTTGGTTGCGTTTTGAGTATTTGCAGTGCGTTTTTGTATTTGGTTGTGAGTATTTGGATCGCATTTTTGGTATTTGGTTGTGTTGTGAGTGTTTGCAATGCGTTTCTGTATTTGGTTGTGTTGTGAGTATTTGCAGCATGTTTCTGTATTTTGTTGAGTTGTGAGTATTTGCAGCAGGTTTCTGTATTTGGTTGAGTTGTGAGTTTTTGCAGCAGGTTTCTGTATTTTGTTGAGTTGTGAGTATTTGCAGCAGGTTTCTGTATTTGGTTGTGTTGTGAGTATTTGCAGCATGTTTCTGTATTTTGTTGAGTTGTGAGTATTTGCAGCAGGTTTCTGTATTTGGTTTAGTTGTGAGTATTTGCAGCAGGTTTCTGTATTTGGTTTAGTTGTGAGAATTTGCAGCAGGTTTCTGTATTTGGTTTAGTTGTGAGATTTGCAGTGGGTTTCTGTATTTGGTTTAGTTGTGAGTATTTGCAGCAGGTTTCTGTATTTGGTTTAGTTGTGAGTATTTGCAGCAGGTTTCTGTATTTGGTTTAGTTGTGAGTATTTGCAGCAGGTTTCTGTATTTGGTTGCGTTTTGAGTATTTGCAGTGCGTTTTTGTATTTGGTTGTGAGTATTTGGATCGCATTTTTGGTATTTAGTTGCATTGTGAGTGTTTGCAATGCGTTTCTGTATTTGGTTGTGTTGTGAGTATTTGCAGCATGTTTCTGTATTTTGTTGAGTTGTGAGTATTTGCAGCAGGTTTCTGTATTTGGTTTAGTTGTGAGTATTTGCAGCAGGTTTCTGTATTTGGTTGTGTTGTGAGTATTTGCAGCAGGTTTCTGTATTTGGTTGTGTTGTGAGTATTTGCAGCATGTTTCTGTATTTTGTTGAGTTGTGAGTATTTGCAGCAGGTTTCTGTATTTGGTTGAGTTGTGAGTTTTTGCAGCAGGTTTCTGTATTTGGTTGAGTTGTGAGTATTTGCAGCAGGTTTCTGTATTTGGTTGAGTTGTGAGTTTTTGCAGCATGTTTCTGTATTTTGTTGAGTTGTGAGTTTTTGCAGCAGGTTTCTGTATTTGGTTTAGTTGTGAGTATTTGCAGCAGGTTTCTGTATTTGGTTGAGTTGTGAGTTTTTGCAGCAGGTTTCTGTATTTGGTTGCATTTTGAGTATTTGCAGTGCATTTTTGTATTTGGTTGTGAGTATTTGGATCGCATTTTTGGTATTTAGTTGCATTGTGAGTGTTTGCAATGCGTTTCTGTATTTGTTGTGTTGTGAGTATTTGCAGCATGTTTCTGTATTTTGTTGAGTTGTGAGTATTTGCAGCAGGTTTCTGTATTTGGTTTAGTTGTGAGTATTTGCAGCAGGTTTCTGTATTTGGTTTATTTGTGAGTATTTGCAGCAGGTTTCTGTATTTGGTTTAGTTGTGAGTATTTGCAGCAGGTTTCTGTATTTGGTTTAGTTGTGAGTATTTGCAGCAGGTTTCTGTATTTGGTTGTGTTGTGAGTATTTGCAGCAGGTTTCTGTATTTGGTTGTGTTGTGAGTTTTTGCAGCAGGTTTCTGTATTTGGTTGTGTTGTGAGTATTTGCAGCATGTTTCTGTATTTTGTTGAGTTGTGAGTATTTGCAGCAGGTTTCTGTATTTGGTTGAGTTGTGAGTTTTTGCAGCATGTTTCTGTATTTTGTTGAGTTGTGAGTTTTTGCAGCAGGTTTCTGTATTTGGTTTAGTTGTGAGTATTTGCAGCAGGTTTCTGTATTTGGTTGAGTTGTGAGTTTTTGCAGCAGGTTTCTGTATTTGGTTTAGTTGTAAGTATTTGCAGCAGGTTTCTGTATTTGGTTGCATTTTGAGTATTTGCAGTGCATTTTTGTATTTGGTTGTGAGTATTTGGATCGCATTTTTGGTATTTAGTTGCATTGTGAGTGTTTGCAATGCGTTTCTGTATTTGTTGTGTTGTGAGTATTTGCAGCAGGTTTCTGTATTTGGTTTAGTTGTGAGTATTTGCAGCAGGTTTCTGTATTTGGTTGAGTTGTGAGTTTTTGCAGCATGTTTCTGTATTTTGTTGAGTTGTGAGTTTTTGCAGCAGGTTTCTGTATTTGGTTTAGTTGTGAGTATTTGCAGCAGGTTTCTGTATTTGGTTGAGTTGTGAGTTTTTGCAGCAGGTTTCTGTATTTGGTTTAGTTGTAAGTATTTGCAGCAGGTTTCTGTATTTGGTTGCATTTTGAGTATTTGCAGTGCATTTTTGTATTTGGTTGTGAGTATTTGGATCGCATTTTTGGTATTTAGTTGCATTGTGAGTGTTTGCAATGCGTTTCTGTATTTGTTGTGTTGTGAGTATTTGCAGCATGTTTCTGTATTTTGTTGAGTTGTGAGTATTTGCAGCAGGTTTCTGTATTTGGTTTAGTTGTGAGTATTTGCAGCAGGTTTCTGTATTTGGTTTATTTGTGAGTATTTGCAGCAGGTTTCTGTATTTGGTTTAGTTGTGAGTATTTGCAGCAGGTTTCTGTATTTGGTTTAGTTGTGAGTATTTGCAGCAGGTTTCTGTATTTGGTTTAGTTGTGAGTATTTGCAGCAGGTTTCTGTATTTGGTTTAGTTGTGAGTATTTGCAGCAGGTTTCTGTATTTTGTTGCGTTGTGAGTATTTGCAGCACATGTGTTATCAAAGTGATGAAGATATTTTCTTAATTTGCATGTTATGTTATTTCATTTGCAGCGCATTGAGCTCATTCGGCCACTGTATGAATCTCATAAAAAGAAACCCAGGGGAAAAATATCCCACAATTAAAATAAAATAAAAATACATTGTATTAAAGAAATACATTGTTTTGCATTAAAACGTGTAAAAATATAGCAATTTTAGGATTTTTTGCATTGTTATTTTTACTTGGAACTTAAGCAAATCAGCATTATATCTTTGATAAATACTTTTTAGTTGAAATATTATTATATTAATAATAAAGTAATAATGTTTCACATTACAACAATTAGATTTTATAATTACTGTAATAAGAATTGGACATTTTTCTTAATTGTCATGTTGCTATTAAAACATAGTATTCTCTGTTTTGCTTTTGTTAAAATGTTTTGTGCAATTTATCCTTGAATTTGTTTTCTTTTGAATGCATTTTGTCATTTTAGGGGAGCTGAAAGACATTTTGAGTAATTTGTGTTTGGGGTTGATGGTGTCTGATGGCGCTCACTCTGCAAGGTCAAAATCACACACACACACACACACACAAATACACAGAGGCATAGAGATGCATTAGTCACAAAGAGAAGCTTCAGACTGACTTCCTGTGGGTCTCTTAGGATTTTCCATGATGAACAAGCTGATGTGAAGAATTTGACATTGTCCTGGTGCATGACGTCAGTCTGAGTGCTAAAGAATTTAATTTATATAATTGATGTTGTCAATTGACCTAGACCTCATATGTGTTTAAACCCCTTCCAAAACCTAAACACTTAAAGCAAAATACAAGAACATTCAACATGTTCTCAATATCTTTTATGTGACGGATATCCGCATGCATGTCCTGTTGCATGCAGTGCTGGATACAGGCATTCTTTGAAGTGGTAATAGCTCATATTTCTCATCTTACGTAAGCGCTTAAGAGGCTCGGGCCGGATTTAATCCCGCCCTGACGGAGAGGCAAAGGCGGAGCCATACAACAGCCAATGTCGTCACGGTCTCTGACACTCACTGCGGTTGCAGACAGGTTACTTGTAGTGCTGGAATGTAAAGATACACGGTATTAGATGACTCCCTTCACCCTGATCTAAGATCAGCTTTCCTTGCATAATCCAAACCTATTAAACTGGCATGAAGTCAGCAGCAGTAGCAAGAGCAGATGCTTCAGAAAAGCTGAGTGAAATATGAGTAATGAAAAATGAAGAGAGAAATTAAGATATGTGCAAACCTGCTAGGATGAATATTTCACGCTGTTGGTTTTATTTCCACATAGTTTTCCGCTTTTTGCTTTTACTTAATGTAGTACAGGAAATTAATGCAGAAGACAGTAGCAGTGGCCATCTTCTCTTACTCTTTTCTAGCAGTCATATTAGTGTTGTTTACTATCATCGCTATTATAGTATTTCTCACATAGATTACAGTACAATAAAAATGAATACAGACCGCACAAACACCTTAGCAGCTGTGTAACAATACACTAACAACCACTCCTCTCTCTCTCTGCCTTTAAGAGTCAACTCAAGCTTGACAGGAACCATGGGTTCTGTATCTGCTCTGTTCTTTTTCTCATCAGAGCAAGCTCTATAGTTGTAGCTCAAAGCTGGTTCCTCATTTGTGCACCTGTTTTCTCCAGCGGGTGGATCTGACCTGTGAACTTAAGTCAGGCCGGCCGACCGTGTCAATACTGATTAAAGAGTGTGTTTTCAAACAGGAAGCAGTCAGACTGGATGGATGACGCATGAATATCTATGAATAAATGAATAATCCACTCTCTCTGTCTCTTTGTTTCAGTGTACAGGAGAGGAGAGCTGGGTGGACAGCAGGACGGTTTATATTGGACATAAAGAGCCTCCACCAGGAACAGAAGCGTACATTCCACAGAGATATCCTGACAACAGAATCATCTCCTCAAAGGTCAGATGTGCTCCATGGCCAAACCGGTGTCTGAGCCAAAAACAATACATAAGGGACGATGTACAGGCAGCCGGATATTATCTCAAAATAAATACAGAAATCATAATTAGATTCAGGACATATGGTCTGGTGGACTTGTATCACCATGACTGGTTGATGAACACATTTTTTTTCTTTTTTTAGGGGTACAAGCATGTAGCGCTGAAACCCTATTGTAATTGTTAGAATGGCCAAGGATCAGCAATATCCACATAAAACTGATCGTGCAGATTAAATCTTAAAGTGATGGTTCGGAGTAGATTTGACTTCATTGCTATGCACTTCGAAGCCCATGTAAATACCCCATCCGAAGTTTTTTTTTACCTTAGTCAAACATTGAGGGAGATATCAGAGTTTTTCGAATGGCTTGCTACAGCCGTACATGGAACATCTGATGTATCTCGTAAATTGCACCACTAAACGTGCACGTAATCTTACCAAACTTCTACAGTAGTGTAAATAGGGCATGTACTCACAAAACGCTGCATCGTAAAATTTGTAAGTCCACCATGAGTGTTTTAAAAACAACTTTTACCCGATCCCTACTAGTCTCAAAAACTACAAATGGCGACACGTCGACATCACTTCCCTGGTTTAGGAAAAGCACGTAAAAGTCCAACATAGTAGGTGGACTTTTACGTGCTTTTCCCAAACCAGGGAAGTGACGTCGACATAATATTTCTGTGGTAAATTACCTGGATTTGGCAAAAATGCTTTTTAAAATCATTTATTTAAGTGGTTACAGGCTTGCTAAATAATGTCTTTTCATATGTTTTTAAATGCCTTAAAGTGATTGAACCCTGGTAATCGCTGCTTGCAGCTAAATTTTTGTTTTGTATTCCAATTTACACACACAAAAAAATATGTTAAATATTATAAAAATGTAAACATTTAAAACAACCTCTAAACATGTCTCTTTTTCTCCGCAGTATACTTTCTGGAATTTTATACCGAAGAATCTCTTCGAGCAGTTCAGAAGAATCGCCAATTTCTATTTTCTGATCATCTTTCTAGTGCAGGTTTGTGATGGTATCGCTTATGGAAATGGTCCTATTTGCATGAGCTGACCTTTCTGTGCCAGCATGATGTGTGAAATTTCCCCTCTTACCATCTCTCTCTGTAGCTGATCATTGACACACCTACCAGTCCTACGACCAGCGGTCTGCCTCTTTTCTTTGTCATCACTGTCACAGCCATTAAACAGGTGAGAAAAGACCCCTGCCTGAATTTCCTCTCGAATAGGTGTCATAATTGTAATGTCACTCCTTCACTGGTCTCTCTTGTCCCTCGAACTCTTCACAGGGCTATGAGGACTGGATCAGGCACAAAGCAGACAACGCTGTAAACCAGTGTCCAGTCCACGTCATCCAGCATGGCAAAGTCGTACGCAAACAGAGTCAAAAGCTACGGGTGCGTAAGCCATAAGAATAAGTATAAGTATAAAATCAAGACTCACACCATAGAGATTAGTAAACTGTGTCATTAGCGTCACCACATGGATTTGAAAAACACTGTTTTCAAACAGGTTTCCCTAAACAGTGCTTTTCATTTTCCATTGGTAAAACAAACTCACACCATTGGCTGGGAAAGGGATAGTTCTGTCCTTAATTACTCACCCTCATGTCATTTCAAACCCGTAAGACATTTGTTCATCTTGGTACACGAATTAAGATATTAAAATCCAAGAGCTTTCTGACCCTGCATAGACAGCAACACAACTACCACATTCAAGGTCCAGAAAGGTAGTAAGGACATTGTTAAAATAGTCCATGTGTCATCAGTGGTTCAACTGAAATTTTATGAAGCTACAAAAATACTTTTTGTGCTCAAAGTAAACAAAAATATCAACATTATTATTTTTATTTTTGAATGAACCGTCCCTTTATATGTACAGCAGTGTTTTGTAAGTCCCACAGTGTTTGCATTTTTTGGGAAATCAACTTATAAATGGCTATCTATGCAAATTAAGATGGCATGGTTGAAAATATTTTAATGCTTAAAAATGCTGAAAATGTGTATTTTTTTAATTCTCAAAGAAATAAATCAACAAAGTTTCGCTCTGCTAACCAGCTTTCTGCTTGCACAGCCAGCATGCTGTTTGGAAACAGAATGTTGGCATGTCAACAAGCAGAATGATAGTGTGCCCACACTACCCACAATGCACTGGAAACCTTTTGTTATTTAATTTTGAAACTATTCCTCTCTCACTCTCTTTCAATATTGAATATAAAATTGTATATCAAGCTTGAAAAGCACAGTGAAAAACATTGCAAGCTGTGATAAAGAGAGAATGTGCTTGAATACTTACCATCGCAGCTTTTCCTACTGATAATCCGGTCAGCATCTGTAATCCGTTACGCAACACATGCAGACAGCCCAGCGGGAACAACTACCAGGATCAGGATTTTCGTTTATGTAGATTCATGAATATAATTTTTTCTATTCTGCTGTTATATAAAAGGCAACTCTTCATCTATAGTTGATTTGTTTATATTGGTGTCACACAGTTTTACCATATCTAATTTTTAAGGTGACATTTTATGAAAATCTGACTTTATCCATCCCTGGTGTATCTACCAACCCAGAAAATGTGAAAAAGAACAACTTTTTTTTTTTTTTGGTAAGCTTTTCTCTGCAAGCTTGTGAAAAAAAGAGCCGCTGAGATTTCACTCCCCTTGTGATGTAGAAAGATGGTCTTATTATAATAACAGTATTAAAATAAAAATGCCGCCATTGTGTTTTCACAAGCCACAATGGTGTACCAGAGCACTACTTAGAGTCCCAGCCTCAGACGAGACAAGAAGCAGTGGATTCATTGATTTATTTACAGTATATTACACTGCTGCCACACAGATCTAATATAAACACACAATTTCTCTGTTTTTAACATTAAACTGTGTATTTGACAGATTAAGTGCAATAAGACATGAAAGAAAACTTAGTTTAGTATTCACATGCCATGTGACAGCCGCTTTCTGTGCACTTGCTTCGAATGTTTGCACTCAGAAAACCCTATATCAGAAGTTTAAACTCATATGGCTTTAAAACACAGTAGCTCATTTGCATTTAAAGAGCCATGCATGAACACGGTGTGTTTCTGCTTTCACTCAAAACAGGCTTTTTAAAAATGATATAATAAATGATCTGTGGGGTATTTTGAGTTGAAACTGCACAGACACATTCTGGGGACACCTTAGACTTATATTACATCTTGTAAAAAGGGGCATAATAGGTCTCTTTTAAACACTCTGTCAGGGAACATACTGCAGTCATTAAAATAACTAGTATTAAGGTCAGTCCAGAAGTATATTTAGATGTTCGTAAGATAAGATGACCAAGAAAAGATGGACACTTGGTGAGCTGTGTGTATTTTCTGCACAACATGTGGTACAAAATGTTCCTCACACAGAAACGATGGTTGCTGGAGACTGGTATGATGTTGTTACCAACACAAAAATGACACTCTTTACCTTTAAGTGTAAACCAAGAGAGATTTCAGATTTTCCTATTCATAAAAATAGAGCACAACGAAAAATATTCTCACTTTGGTATCTTCAGGTTGTTATTTAATTCAAATTGTTACTGTATAGCTGAATTTGACCCTTTCTTGCCCTTCGTCCTTTCAGGTAGGTGATATTGTCCAGGTGAAGGAGAATGAGACGTTTCCATGTGACCTCATACTGCTCTCCTCCAGTAGAGAAGATGGAACATGTTTTGTCACGACAGCCAGCTTAGATGGAGAATCCAGCCATAAGGTGATTGGTCATTTTACAGAAAGGCAAACATCACTGTTATTATTCCTGAAACTTAATTTTAGTTTTTTTTCTCTAAACATTATTCTATACATTGTGACTGAAATGCCTCGGCTGGACTGCCAGTAATTCTAATCAGATGGAAGTCGGTGGAAAAGTGTGTGTGAGAGTTTTTGACCTTGGAATGCCAACTGGTTTCTCTCATGCTCTTCTATCTATACAAAGACCTATTATGCAGTTCAGGACACAAAGGCATTCAACACAGCAGAGGAGGTGGACACACTGCATGCTACGATAGAATGCGAACAACCCCAGCCAGACCTGTACAAGTGAGTGACACACACACACACACACACACACACACACACACACACACATATATCAGCAGTAAACATATTAACAAACCCTCGCTTTCTCTTACAAACACTGACTATGTATAGAACTACTGTTGGACTGGCACAACAGCATGCCACACACTCCAGATACCCCACACAAATATCCTCACATGGTGTCTTTACAACACACACACACACATTGACACAGAGCCCAGACTACACATTAATTTCTGTCTTTTCTTCCTCTTCTGCTGTAGATTTGTTGGACGCATCAATATTTATTTGGATCGAGACGAGCCCATCGCGAGGTAAATCTATACTCAGGAAATTGACTCTTAATTAAGGGGCCAGTGTGTGAAAGATTGAATTCAGGAGGGACACTTTATCATTTTCATAGAACAGGTCCCTAATCCAATCCTGATTCTTACTAAAGAAATGCTTCTAATTTACTGTTAGGTTTCCTTGCAGTCAGCTCTAACTTTAATTATGTAAATAAATTTTAATATATCCACCTTTTTCCTTAACGCGGAAGTAAACCAATGGGTGAGACTTCCGGTTTATTACCCTCTATAGGGAAATAATGAGAAGAATAACAACGTGCAGTAAATTGTAATACTGTTTTCACTATAAACCAGTGTGTTCTTAATTAGGATAATACATTAAAATAACATGGTAAGACACACCAATTAACAATATCAAGCAGCAAAACAAGCTGTTTTGTACAGCTAAAAACAGATAAGATCAGAAGCCTGACTCATAAAATTATAGATTAAAAAAATTAAAAAATGTCAGCACCCGTTCATATGGGGAAAGAAAAAGTTGGATACAGTATTGAAAATAAATAAATACAAAATATTTAATATTATATAATAATATATGTATGCAATATGTATTATCTAATAAAATACTGAAAATACTGTTATCTTGGTAAATGTCATGTATGCAAATATGTAAATAAATATGAATAAATACGGTATTTAAAATAAATATTTAATTATTATATAATTGCATATTTAATTTATTAGATATTATATATCTAGCTTTATAATATAATAATACAATACAATATAATATAATAGTTGTCATATTTTCATATTTATATATCTGTTTATTATATAATAAATAAATATATAGTAATAATATATTATATATCTAATATAATATAATATAATATAATATAATATGAGTAGTAGAGATATCAACCAGGTTTATTTAGGCAGCTTTACAAATATTTATTTTCATATTCAATGCATTATATATTATATAGAATTTGTTATATAATAAAAAAATAAATATATAATAGTAATTCATTATATATTATTTATCACATTTTATAATATAATATAATATATTAGAGCAGTAGTGACACAAGGTTCATTTAGGCAGCTTCACAAATATTTATTTTCATATTTACTACATTTAGTTGATACACAACAAGACTATTTTATGAATACATACAGTATTTAAAATAAATATTTCATATTATAAAATTACATTATATACATTATATATTACACTATATTACATTATATATTATATATCACATTTTATAATAATGCAATAATATAATATAATAATACAATACAATATAATATAATCATTTTCATATTTTCATATTTAATTGATTATAATACAAATATTTGTTTTCATATTTAGTACATTTAGTGAATTAATATTAGGGTAGATGATACATAACATGACTATTTTATGTGTTTTAATTTATGTGAATGTATAATATAAAGTGTATATTTTCATTGCTTTAAATTGTAATTTTAATCACCTTTTACCTTCATTTTTATTTCAAATAGTCCTGCAGTGACAGATGAATTTGCAGTGCAATACATGCAGACTGTAAAAAGATGTGAGCATAATTTTGTTTATTAATCATGTTTGTAATGCTGCATTTGATCTGTTTCATTATTAAAGACCCCTGGGTTCTGAGAACCTGCTGCTACGAGGAGCCACACTGAAAAACACTGAATACATACATGGTAATAAAAATTATGCACATTTATGCACATACACATTATTTAGATTTGCAGTTCATTCAATAACACTGTTTGCACTCAGTCTAAACGTATTGATGTCAATGCTGCTAGAATTCATTACCATAACCTGGTACAATGCTTATGTGATTTTTTTAGGCAATAGGGCAAGAGAACGAGAAAGGAGAGTTGCTGATTGAGTCATTCTGTCACTTTGTTCCCACTGTAATTAAATGAGTCACTGAGGCTTGTGAGATCAGAAAGAAGTTCTTAATTGCTAGAGAGAGATAGAGAAAGGGCAGAGAGGCAGATGAATGTCACATTATACACGTGAGGATACTAAGAGCAGGGCAAGCTCTAAAAAATATTTAACTTTGTTACAGAGGAGCTATTATGACATAATGGCACGGTACGTTAGGACAAAAAGAGCTCAGTTATGTAACAATGGCTTTTACATTATCATAGCATCAAAGAAGCTGTACAGACAGGGGAATTACAATCTCAAAATGCTCTTGGTCCTCTCTTGTTTCTCTAGCTGTGGCCATCTACACGGGGATGGAAACCAAGATGGCCCTCAACTACCAGTCCAAGTCTCAGAAACGCTCCGCTGTTGAAAAGTAAGACACGGCGATAGGCTTTCGATCAGTTTATCTTGCTGTCATCATGTACAGGGTAATGCATTTAGTGTGCTGTTTGTAAAGCAAATTGTGGCCTTCTGTATTTGAT
>NC_133366.1:14498857-14586839 GCF_049309525.1 Garra rufa
ATATATATATATATATATATTTTTTTTTTTTTTTTTTTTTTTTTTTTTCATTTCATTAAACATAACTCACTAACCTCAATAAATAAATGCAATTTACATACTGGTCATTTACATACTGGTCATATATATATATTAACTTATAAGGTACAGCTGAGGTCAAAAGTTTGCATCCTCCTTTCAGAATCTGCAAAATATTAATTATTTAACCAAAATAAGTGGGTCATACAAAATGCATGCATTAAGAGCCTGGGTGAAAACTTTTTGAATTTGAAAATCAGGGTAAATGTAACTTATTTTGTATTCTGGGAAACATGTAAATATCTTTTGTAGCCTCTGAAGGGAAGTACTAAATAAAAAAATATGATAATTAGGCAAAATAAGAAATATCTACACATCTCTATTTTGTTCAAAAGTTTACACCCCCAGCTCCTAATGCATCGTTTTTTTTTCTGGAGCATCAGTGAGCGTTTTAACCTTCTATAATAGTTGCATATGAGTCCCCTCAGTTGTCCTCAGTGTAAAAAAGATGGATCTCATTCAGTCATTGTTGGAAAGGGTTCAAATGCATACTACTAATGTATTTGCATAATACTTTTTACACAGTATTAAGAATCAAGGAGATGTAAACTTTTGAACAGGGCAATTTTTATAGATTCAACTATTATTTTCTCTTGTGGACTATATGTAAACATCTTTTATGTGAAATATCTTATTCAGGTCAGTACTAAATAAACAATAACATGCATTTTGTATGATCCCTCTTATTTTGGTAAAATAATTAACATTTTGCAGATTCTGAAAGGGGAATATAAACTTTTGACCTCTGTAACTTTAGAATATATATTCAGTGCTTTACTCTGACACAATAATATAATGTCTTTGAATGATCTCTGCAAATATTGATATGTGCAATTAACTTTGATTGATTTGAATAATCGGCATGTTATATAATAAACTGATTACAATTTTAGAGATTGGCAGCTCTAATTATTCACTTTGTTTATGAATGATTTTCCCGTCTGAGAACATCCCCAAAGGGATTTGCCTGGGGATAATTTTGTCCTCAAAGCATAGCTGGGTATACACACACATGCACACTCATTCTGGAACTGCAAGTGACGGATACACATTCCACTGAAAGTCTCTGAGTCACCATGTGTGCCCAATTGGATGGGCAAGTTAATGCAAGTGGGTCAATGTGCTACTAGCATACAAATGAGAACTCGATTTAGACATCTGTATGATTCCTGAATACATTCAGTCACATACAATTGGCCTGATAGCTTATCTTCTAATACAAAAAGCAATTAGGATATTCTTGAATACATTGAGAGCCTGACAGCATAACTAATGTGCTAATTTAAAGTCAACATGAAACGTTTGTGACTCTTTTGACTTTCGTATAATATATTTCAGCAACAAAATAAAAAATATAAAACCTCAAAAGGCAAATAGGTGTAAACTATTTCAAACTGTTTCATCGTAAATATAAAGAATGAATGCTGTATTAGATGCAGGTAATCGCAATCAATTAGTTAATCTCTCTCTCTGTACTACACTTAATATAGTGAGCTTTTAATACAGTAATACCGTAAGTTTTCAGTGAAGCAACTCAACGTTCCTTCGTTGCTATTTGTAAAGTGACGTTTTGGAATTAGTAACAGAGGCTTGGCTTCAGCTGTTAAACTGTCAAACTGAGATTTGAATCCATGGCAAAAGGAAGTAGTTTTGCACAAAATATGTTTTTTAAACACACTCCGTTGTTGTTTCTTATGTATTTACACACTCATGCCATCGAACTGTTGTATAAATGCAATATAACACATGTAGATGTGGTATATGACTGTATATCGGCACGCTGTGATTACCTACGGTATCACAGGTGATTTAATGCATAAATTGCATAAAAATATTGCTTTACCGATTATAAATGTGTTAAAAGCATGACATACTGGTGGTTGTACAGTTTCTTCTTTATAACAGTTAACAGTTTATTTGTGTTGATAATTGTTTGTTTTGTTCTAGGAGAGTACTATTTGTTCTGTAAAGGTGCGGATTCTTCTATTTTCCCCACGGGTGGTTTCTGGGAAGGTGGAGCAGGTCAGAGCGCGAGTAGAGCACAACGCTGTGGTGAGCAGAAATCGGAAACATCTTCATCTTCTTTCTTATTTTAGCCGAGCTATTTATAAGCCACAAAAGCACCTTACTAGATCTTGATGGAAAAAAAAAAGCTCCTGCTGAATGTGTTTGCTTGTGCAACTTTTGTTTAGCGTGAACATCAAGAGAGCTGAAAGAGGAAAGTACCTAAACATCACTGAAAATGAAAGAGAAAAGCAGAAACCAAAGACAATGTGTCTATTGTCTTTCTATTTGTGTTCACACAGCGGCCCAACGCTGGTCTCATTAGCTTTCATAAGAGGGATGAGTATTATAAACAGCTGTTATTAGTTTAATGTCTCTGTAGCACCCAGAAGTAATTTGTACTTTTGGCTGTTTATAATCGAGTGAATGTAATTATCTTAAACTTGACAAATATATGAAATCATTTGCAGAAATGTAATATAACTACAGTCCTGGGCATTAGGAATGGATCTAATGTCATAGATTAACACAGCTCCAAGTTACTTCATTGTGTTACTCACAGATCTGGGTCAGGAGTGACATCACTTTAGAAAGGGGTTTGGTTGCAATGGCATCTGTGCTGATTCATGAGTCTGGTAGCCATAGAGAAAAGGTTTCTGTACAGAATTGAATCTTTGTTTTCAAGATTACTACTAGAGCATTTTTGTTATTTCATAATTTTGATTTCAAAGGATCAATTTACCAACATAATTGTGACATTATTTACTCACTCCCATGTTGTTTTAAACAAGTATGTCTTTCTTTTTTACATGGAACACAAAATAAGATGTTTTGCAAAATGTTCACACTGCTCTTTTAGATACAACAAAAGCAGACAGTGCCCAAGGGATGGCAAAGAAGAAACATTTGTGTGCATAAAAAGGAACATTTGACATAGAATATCAGAACCCCACAGATAATTTATTATATCATTTTGAAAATGCCTATTTTAAGTGGAAGCAGAAACACACCATTTTTGTGCATGTCTTTTTAAATAAAAATGCCATTTTCCAGAATAGAGCTGGGCATTTACAGCTTGAACATATTCTGCAGAAAATATCTGGTTTTGATTATTGTGTTTTTCACACTAAAATCATGCGTAAATATCACATATATTAGTTTATACTTCTGATATAGGGTTTTCTAAGTGCACATATTCAAAGCACACACACACAAAGCGGCTGTCACATGGCATTTGACAGTACTAAACTTAGTTCTCTTTCATGTCTTATTGCGCTTAAACTGTCAAATACACACAAGGTTCTGTTAAAAACCACACAAGTTACAAAATCAGTCGGTTATGTCTGTGAAGGTAAACTGCTGGGAAAGAAATTGCATGTTTATATTAGATATTTGTGACAGCGGCGTAATAACCAGTAAATAAATCAATAAATCCACTGCTCTCTTGTCTCCTCCGAGGCTGGGACTCTAAATAGTGTTCTGTGCTCGTCTTTGCGACAGAACAGTTAGCATGCTTTTCTTTAAAATATGATTTGCTGTACCACTGAAGAAAGAAAGTCACAGGTTTAAAACAAAACGAAGATGAATAAATAATGCCAACATTATCATTTTTCTTGGCATAGGTATTGTTCTTTTCCTTTATATTATGTTTATTTGGAGTTAAACCTATGTTAAGTTTTATCCAAGATTAATGATGTTTTCAAGACAGAATGAATTCTTGAGTTGTAAATGAATGGACCGGGCTGGCTAAGCTGACACTTGTTTCAAATCTTTCCTCTGTAGGAGGGCTTACGGACTCTTTGCGTGGCTTATAAGAAGCTGACTCACGAGGAGTATGAGGAAACATGCCGTCTCCTCAACAGCGCCCAACTAGCTCTGCAGGAGCGCGACAAGAAACTGGCTGAAGCTTATGATGTCATCGAAAAGGATTTCATCCTCCTTGGAGCCACGGCTGTGGAAGATAGGTTAGTCACTGCCACCTGAATCAGTCAACCTGATTAACACTTACCAAATACCACAAATACCATCTAAGTTTGATTGACTTGTTTAAAAATTCCTCAACTGAAGTGAATCAAACTTGATTTCAAAGTTAAAATCTTGGCAAAAGCTGACAGAGTGGAATCCAAACTATTTCATGTTCACAATCCCTAGTCAAATCCAATAAGCATATGCAAATCACTCTGCCACTAAGTTTGGAAAAGATCTTAAATGTACAGTAGATACAGTGGGATAAAAATGTCTAAGACTACCAATGGAAATGGGGAAAATGTCATATAAAAATTTCATAGTATTGTTATCCAGTATGTACTCACCCCCTTGTCATCCGAAATGTTCATGTCTTTCTTTCTTCAGTCGTAAAGAAATTATGTTTTTTGAGGAAAACATTTCAGGATTTTCTCCATATAGTGGACTTCCATGGTGCCCCGAGTTTGAACTTCCAAAATGCAGTTTAAATGCAGCTTCTTAAATGCGGTTGTAAAAGATCCCAGCAGAGGAAGAAGGGTCTTGTCTAGCAAAACAAATTTTTTTATTACAATTTATATACTTTTTAACCTCAAACGCTCACCTTGTCTTGCTCTGCCTGAACTCTGTTTTTTTTTTTCCAGTTCAAGGCAGTTAGGGTATGTTGATAAAACTATAAAACTATTGTATTTTCTCCCTCAACTTCAAAAATCATTTCAAAATCATCCTACATCACTGCAGAAGTGCTGACCCTGTGTTTGCAAAGTGAACATACAAAGAAGATCAAACACCCTTAACAAACGAAGGTAAAACAGCAATGTAGGATGATTTTGAAGTTTGGGGAGAAAATGAGATGGGAATTTTTTGACATACCCTAACTGTCTTGAACCGGAAAAACAGTGTTCAGGCAGAGCAAGACAAGATTAGCGTTTAAGGTTAAAAAGTATATAAATTATAATAAAAAAAAAAAAAACAGATAATTTTGCTAGATAAAACCCTTCTTCCTCGGCTGGGATCGTTTACAACCGCATTTAGGATCGTTTGAAGCTGCATTTAAACTGCATTTTGGAAATTCAAACTCGGGGCACCATAGAAGTTCACTATATAAAGAAAAATTTTGAAATGTTTGCCTCTAAAAAGATAATTTCTTTACAACTGAAGAAAAAAAGACATGAACATCTTGGATGACAAGGGGGTGAGTACATTATACAATTTTGTTCTGGTACTATACTTCTCCTTTAAAGTCATTCATCTGTAAATATGTAGATTATCCTTCAATACTAAGAATTAGGGCCTTATTCTGTCTAGGTCCTGCCCACTACGGCATCAAAAAATCCATAGTGTGGAAACATAAAACCATGACGTCCGATGCATTTCTGAGCAAGTCTGATATTGCTTTCCAAGTTGCATGTTGCCGTAAAAACATCAACATGTTAATAATAACTTGCGCTTTCCATTAAGTGCATTATGCATTTGCCTAAATACACAAGGTGCATTTCTCTGAACTAAAACGGAGAATGGATGTGCATTAGCAATATTAGATTGTTAACTGGCCGAACGCCAGGGTTCCGATGGGCCCTACAACTGGATGGAAGAGTTACAGGTCCAGCATCCGTTTGAAGCGCACGTGAGCACCCACGGCCCTGACAGAACCAGTGTGAGTTAACGTTAATTGCACAGGCAATCAATAGAGTCCATCCGTTAGGCTCCAGTGTCCTGATAATGAGCAGCTAACGTAATTAGACCCCCTCTTGAATCAATCGGGGGCCGACAGACACGGTTCTGATGAACTACTGTTTTGGCTTATGCACTTATGGAGGCCATCCAACCCAATGTTATAAATAAACACATCAATCCATGTTGGCGGCCTTAATGAATATGACAGAGCAAACAAATAGTGATTACTGGACTGGAACTTATTTTGTCAGGCGGTGTTGATTAGATGCAATCAGTGCCCTGTAGGCACCAGCCTGTTTGTGTCTTCAAGACAGGTTACTCAAGATCATGTGTTATAGTCAAATATGCAGGGAGCTAATTTGATAAGGGGCATTGTTGACTGTTTGTATTGCTTTTTTTTTATCCCTCTCAAGTCGACATTAATGTGCAGTTACATTGGCGAAAGTTCGTGGACTAAAAGGTCCATTGTCTGTTGTCAGTAGTGTAGCAATGTATGATACAAGCAGCTTTCTGTTAACAAATTTGCATGACCACCTTGAACCCGTTGCGAAATCCATGATCATGTTGTGACTGGATTTGAAATGCAGATATTACTGGATTTTGCCCACAAAATTCCATGTCACTGGACCCTTAAGGGTTGTGTTTCTGAGTGCAGCAGGATATGCAACTAGAAAAAAGAAGGGTGGGACTTTTTAAAATGTTGGGAATTTGAATTCATAGAGAAATGTGCCAGAATAGAGCCTGACTTTAATGTTAAGTCTGCAGTGGATTGTAAAGAGGATATAATCAATGTTACATTAAAGTTATTCTGCATTAAATTACTGTTAAATTGGTGTCAACTATTGCCAAGATTTTAGAGAGGCTCCATTTGCTAACAGCAGCTTACTATGATGCCTTAAATTATGGAAGCCACTTATTTGCGAGAAATAGCATCAGAATTAAGAGAGAAAAACTCGCAATTCTGATTTTTTTCTCACATTAGCGAGTTTATATCTCCCAATTCTGACTTTTTTCTCACAATTCTGACTTTTTTCCTCAGAAATGTGAGATAAACTCACAATTGCAAAGACTAAAGTCTAATTTTAAGAGGAGATAAAAGACTGATATGTTCTCAGAAGAACAGAGTTCACATCTCACAATTCTCACAATTAACTCGCAACTGCGTTATAAAGTCACATTTCTGACTTTTCTTCCTCATAATTAGAGTTATATTCTGAAAAGTCACAATTGCGAAATAAACGAGTTTATACCTCATAATTCTGAAGTTATTTCTCACAAATAAGTTTATATCATGCAATTTAATTTATAACTTGCAATTGCAAGTTTATATCAATTCTGAGAAAAAAGTCGGAAGTTTGAATTTGTATTACACAATTTTGAGGAAAAAAAGTCAGATTTGCAAGATATAAACTCAGAATTGAATACTGGATATAAACTCCAAAGAGTCAAAATTGTGACTGTTTTGCAATTCTGACTTTATAATTTGCGAGTTTGTATCAATTCTGAAGAAGTTTGAGTTTGTATTGTATAATTCTGAGAAAAACAGTCATAATTGTGACTTTGTTTTGCAATTCTGACTTTATAACTAGCAATTGTGCGTTTATGTGACGCAATTCTGAAGAAAAAAGTCCGAATTGTGAGTTTATGTCACGTAATTATAACTATAACTAGCATTTGCGAGTTTAAATCTTAATTGAGAAAAAGGTCTTAAGGTTAAATTTGTATCATGTAATTCTGAGAAATATGTCAGAAATTTAAGATAAAAAGTCACATTAATATTTTTTTCAGTGGTGGAAATGGGCTTCCATATTTAATAGCAAAATGGCAAATGGTTTACATTTTTTTCTCCCTGCCCACTTGGCAGAGAAAAGTCAGTTCTGAGGCAGAGCATGTTATAATGAAGACCGTTTTTCCCTAATAAAGCACATTAATCATGCACAATAAGGCCAAGAAAGTATATTTAAGAAACCATATACGTAAAATCTGACTTCATGTCAACTTAAGCCAAGATTTTAAAATACGAAGCCAAATAGAATGTTGGGGAAGTCAGAAGGAATGTCATGACTCAACTAGAATGTTGCTTAACTGGGGAATTTGTTTAGCTTCAGTGGAATGTGGTTAAGAGCAATTCATGTTATTAGAATGTTTAATAGGTAGTGTAGTGGAACGTCTTGCGGTTTCTTCCCGGGAGTCTTTGTGAGAATGTCACTTCCTGCGTGGCTGGGCTGTGAGTGAGGTGCAGTGGGGGGTGGAGTCTTAATTATCTGGCAGCAGTGGCACTGTGAATCCTGACCGCTGGGCTGCTTAATTACTGAGTGAAGTGGGCTGAGACATCACACTGCGGTATAAGACCTCCCCGCCACCGAGCCATGCAGAGCACTGTCCATTAACTTTCACTCCAGCACTGCGCAAAGAATAAAGCACACAGGATTGCTATACACTATGCCAAATCTTGCTGCTGCTACTATACAATTGAGACAATTGGGCTGTCAAAGCAACAACTGCGTAATTGTCACTTTGTATATCTGACGTTGTTGTTTGTGCTCACCAAGGCTGCATTTATTTGATCAGAAATAGTTATATCAGTAACTTTTTATTTGTTTTTAATATATAAACATTTTTTTCACATGATTGTTCAGAAATCATTTTGATATGCCGATAAAAACAGTTAATTTAAAATTCCAAACACTGGTTAATTATACCGATATTATGTTAACTGTACATGCTTTTAAAATCTCCTTGGTTGTCATTTTATCTTTCAGGCTGCAGGATAAAGCGGCCGACACAATTGAGTCCCTGCACAAGGCTGGTATGAAGGTTTGGGTCCTCACAGGGGACAAAATGGAGACGGCAGCAGCCACATGCTATGCTAGCAAGTTGTTCCATCGCAATACACAGATCTTGGAACTGACAACCAAACGGACAGAGGAACAGAGTCTCCACGACGTGCTGTTCGATCTGAGCAGAACTGTCCTGAGACAGCATGGCAGCATGACCAGGGACACTTTCTCAGGGTAGGTGCAGTAGAATACGTTTACATGCTTACATAGATGCTCAATCATGGAGACACTTTCACACATTCGTGTTGATCCCCACAGGCTCTCAGGTGATTACCATGACTATGGTCTGATAATCGATGGGGCGACACTGTCAGCTGTACTGAAGCCGACACAGGATGGAACCAGCAACGGAGGGAACTACAAGGAGATTTTCCTGGAGATCTGCAGGAACTGCAGCGCTGTGCTCTGCTGTCGCATGGCACCCTTACAAAAAGCACAGGTACTACAGCACTCAAAGAGTACACTACCAGTCAAAAGTTAAACAATAAAATTGTGAAATATTTTTACTATTTAAAATAACTGTTTTCTATTTGAATACATTTTAAAATGTAATTTATTCCTCTGATTTTCAGAATCATTACTTCAATCTTCAGTGTCACATGATTCTTCAGAAATCATTCTAATATGCTGATTTACTGTGCAAGAAGCATTTATTGTTATCATTATTTAAAACAGTTGAGTACTTTTTTCAGGATTTTTTGATGAATAGAAAGATCCAAAGATCAGCATTTATATGAAATAAAAAGCTTTTGTAACATTATAGACTATACCATTCAAAAGCTTGGAGTCAGTATATTTTTTTGTGGGGTGGGGGGAAGAAATTATAAAGAGATAATAGTTTTATTTAAAGTGATGATGAAGACATTTGCAAAATAGTTATAATTATTATTACATTTTTGTGTAGCAATGAGTAGCAATGATTTCTGAAGGATCATGTGACTGGAGTAATGAAGCTAAAAATTCAGCTTTGAAATCATAGGAATAAATTATGTTTTAAAATATATTTAAATAGAAAACACAAAAAATATGTTTTTGCTGTACTTTGGATCAAATAAATGTAGGCTTGGTGAGCAGAAGAGACGTCTTTAAAAAAAGACTTAAAAATCTTACTGTTCAAAAACTTTTGACTGGTAGTGTATATACAGTAATACTGTTCAAAGGTTTGGCTCTGAAAAAACTGGAACTGAAATTTTTTTTGTTTATTTTACAATTTCATTAAAACGTTATTTAGCATGTGTATTAAAGCAATCGTTAATTCTGTCATTAATTTCTCACCTATATGTCGTTCCAAACCTATGAGACCTTTGTTCATCTTCAGAACACAAATTAAAAGATTTTTGATGAAATCTGAGAGGTTTCTGACCCTGCATAGACAGCAACACAACTGACACATTCAAGACCCAGAAAGGTAGTAAGGACACGGCTAAAACAGTCCATGTGACATCAGTGATTCAATCATAATGTTATGAAGCTATGAGAATACTTGCAAAAAAATAAAAAATAACAATTTTATTCAACAATTTCTTCTCTTCTGTGTCAGTTTTCAACACATGTTCATGAGAGTACCACACTGTCAATGCAGGGTCAGACAGCTCTCTCTCAGGAAATTTGTCTAAAATATCTTAATTTGTGTTCCAAAGATGAACCAAGGTCTTACAGGTTTGGAACAACATGAACGTGAGTAATTAATGACAGAATTTAAATTTTTGGGTGAACTAGCCATTTTCCTTTTGGGTTCCATTGACTAAGGGTGATTTAAGGTCTTGGTCTCTATTTGGGGACATTTGATAAAACCTGACCCACACAAACAAAGCCACCTCCCAGAGAAAGCTTGTCCTCGTTCCCTTATTGTAATCTCTTAGTCTGTGAGTTACTCGGCACAATCAAAAGAGACTCTGGTCTCTTTCTGTTTCTCATTTACTGCATGCTAAACCTGTCAGTCACTCTTTGGGGCTGGTGGGAAAACCAGAGACTGTAAAGTCAAGAAGTGAGAGAACTCAAAGCATTGCAAGACAATTATTGATGTGGAACGAACAGTAAAATCCCACGCAATTTGATATTTTAGTCGCTTCATATGTGACCCTGGACCACAAAACCAGTCTTAAATAGCACAGGTATATTTGTAGCAATAGCTAAAAATACATTGAATTGGTCAAAATGATAGATTTTTCTTTTTTCATTAAATAATTAGGATATTAAGTAAAGATCATGTTCCATAAAGATATTTTGTAAATTTCCTACCATAAATATATTAACCTTTGATTAGTAATATGCATTGCTAAGATTTTCATTTGGACAACTTTAAAGGTGATTTTTCTCAATATCAACACCCTCAGATTTTAGATTTTCAAATAGTTGTATTTCGGCCAAATAATGTCCTATCCTAACAAAATACATCATACATCATCCATACATCAATGGAAGGCTTATTTATTCATCTTTTAAAAAATCTCAAAAAATGTACCCTTATGACTGGTTTTGTGGTCCAGGGTCACATATGAGAAAGGATAGATAGAATATTATCCCATTGCCTCAGTCACATCAACAGCCAAAAACTGATTAATAATTTAATCTCTCAGTTGTTCTGATTTGACCTGTGGAAATGAAACTGTTCTTTCAGATTGTTAAGCTGATAAAAGCATCAAAAGAACACCCCATCACGCTCGCCATCGGGGACGGAGCCAATGATGTCAGCATGATTCTGGAAGCTCACGTGGGCATAGGTGATTTCATGCTTGCATACAAAAATAAATCATTTTAAAAGTTATTCTTATCTCCGATTAACAATATTGCTATGTCAGCAATATCTTACATGCCTGTTCACTGATTATTCTGCCTCTAGGGATCATGGGTAAAGAAGGGCGTCAGGCGGCCCGTAACAGTGACTATGCAATTACCAAGTTCAAACACCTGAAGAAGATGCTGCTGGTTCATGGACACTACTACTACATCAGAATCGCTGAGCTGGTCCAGTACTTCTTCTATAAGGTGAACTCAAACAAACAAAATGTGTAGACACACAAAATAAAAAAAAGATAATCTCAAGCAAAATAGCTGATTGCTAGCTGACACAACACAAACAACATTGCCTGCGGTTGTAAACACAAAAAAAAGTTGCTTAATATATGCGGATGCTACTCTTTCCCAGGAGTTCTGACTAAACCACTAAACAATCCTGTTGAAAATGCAACTCTAATGCGGCGCTATTTATAGCCAACACAATTCACACACACACAAACCCCTAAAGGGTTTAGTACATCAGGTACTGAGGGTCTGTTTTCTCTCCACAGAATGTGTGCTTCATTTTCCCTCAGTTTCTCTATCAGTTCTTCTGTGGCTTCTCTCAGCAGGTAAATGCATACCTTAAAATGGTATCACTATCAAACTACATTTGAAATAGACTTTGAAATTAACACCTGGAACATGAAAGTGCACTTAAACTGAACTTAACGATTGATTTACTGTTGTTTGTGTCTCTGCAGCCACTGTATGACACAGCATATCTGACCCTGTACAATATCAGCTTCACCTCGTTACCCATCCTCCTCTACAGTCTGATGGAGCAGCACATCAACATGGACATCCTCAAACGGGACCCTACTCTTTACAGGTGAGGAACGTTTGGGTAAGAACAACCCCCTTACTTACTCCTATGGTCTGAATGTGACAATAATTATAGTTTTAACCTAAAGCATAGGTTTAACAGTGAGAACTCAAAATGAAAACCCCATATGGAGTTAGGTTTAAGCTTAAGTTATTATATACTTATTTATGGCTGATAAATGACGTATTATGCATGCCATCACGTGTACAGGGGAGGTATTTTGGAGCGGCACGTTTATCTGTTCACTATGCTATTTCTGGGTCACTCTGTGAGACCTGCTGATAAATCCCTGTCTACACACTGGCTATTTATACTCACCTTGGCCTCCTTTTTGCATGACTGTTGGTTCGCTGAGATTCAAAACGCTCATTATTTCTAATCCTGAGATTTCTTGGCCCTGAGACAAACTTCATAGTAGCACTTTTGAAATAGTGATAGTGTGTGTTTAGAGTTAGAATATTTTTGTATGTGTCAGAAAACATCTGTTTAGATCAAATACATCATATTTTTTCAAGTGTTTTATATATATATGGGCCATTCTACAGAATTGGTTCAAAGTCAGAGTTGGAAACTTGAAAAAGATGTCTTTATCCACAAATTGTGTATGTATGCAAATTGTATAATATCCAAGGTGCACATTTCTAGTAATTGTGCAGTTAATTCTCATATTGTATTTTCAGAAAGTTTTGGAATATTTGTCCTCTCCCCAAATTTGTCACTACCGAAATACAGTAATTTAATAAAAAGGGTTATATTAACCTATTAAGATTTTGCTTACATCTTCCTATATATTTTTCTATTTTATTAAAAAGTTTTCAGAGGTAAATCAACAACAATTACAATTTTAACAGTATTTCAAGTGTGATTTATGAGATTTGTTGTATTTTGAATCAAATTTTTCTTTGTAAAAAGCAAGCTGATCATACTGATTTCGAAGTTATGGATTCATTAGTTTGAATGTACATTGAACCAGACACTATCATAACATCTTAGTTAATTCAGTATACTTTATTTTTGACAAAACATCATCACAACATGTTTTGGTTGTGACTGCACATTTTCGTTAGTGACAGTAATGTTTTGGTAGCGACCACATCACAGTAAAACACTGTTAACACATACTAAAATACTTCAAAATTTGCATAACTGTACTAAAATTTTGTTTATCTCCCCCAAATAAATAGTTATGTGTTCCTTTTTGTCACTGCCGAAACAATTATGACATGTTGCAGTCGTGACTGTTTCATAAGGTTCATAGTTTCATAATTTACTAAGAAAAAATACTTCACTTTTTAAAAAAAAATCTAAAAGATATTTTTAATAACAACAATGGAATAAAATGCAAAAATTATTTCAATGATATTCTTCCTAATCGCAAGTACTCACTAAATGATGATTTTATATATATATATTAGTGGTGGGCATAGATTAATTTTTTTAATCTAGATTAATCTAGATTAAATCTTGAAATTAATCTAGATTAATCTAGATTAAAATGGCTAATTTGAATTCTTCTGAAAGCATTCAGAATATGTGTGCTACCCAAATAATGACTAAAAGTAAGTCTTTGAGAACGGGTTTCTCAAGCCAGGTGGCGCATTAGACCAGGCGCTCATCTCCTGTTTCCAAAATGCATTACAAACTGCTTGACAATTGCATTTAAAACACAATTAACTATACAAACTTGTGTAACCAAGTACTTCTGCGCAAAAGGCTGTACGACGTGCGCGTTCCAGTAAAATATACAGGCGCGCGGGTATGGATAGCCTATCTGCGTGCATCTTACAAAAAACTGCGTTGCTTTTAGAAGCGTCAATTCAGTTGTTGCATATAGTATAATGTCTTTATTTCGGGATTATCAAAGTAAATTATAACTCAAACTTGAGATTTTACTGGGGCACAGCAGATTTTCACTGAGGCACGTGCCCCAGTAAAAAGGGTCTAGCAACGCACGCACCTGCCCTGAAGCGGCTTCAAAACTGCATCCATGTCTGCGCGTCTCATTTGATGTGGTAATTTCACAGAAGTTGAAGACTCGTTCTCGCCCCCTACATTGCAATTCAACTAGATATCCGTCATCCGCGCTAAAATATCAAAGTGAAAGTCATCATATCTTGCGTAGTTTAGACCCAGCTCCCAACCCAACTTTGAGAATAGATTAACGGCGATATTTTTTTTATCGCGCGATATGAGTCTCACGTTAACGCAGCACGTTAACGCCGATAACGGCCCACCACTAATATATATATATATATATATATATATATATATATATATATATATATATATTAAGATTACTGTATTATTGTGGGTTTCAATAGATAATAAAAGGATCTTAGTAAACATCTAAGATTTTAATAATACTTAAATGCTTTTTAAATGTGTTTTTTTGGTTGTGGGACAGCAGATTGCACCAATTCTGTGGAATAGCTCATATGTACACACACACATATTAGCAAACAGCAGCAGCGATATTTAATGCACGAAACTAAGTAGTTTGCAAGGAATTAAAGCTTATACATAATCAGCTAATGCAAATCAGCACTAGTCCATTCAGGGACTATTTAATATGCTGATTCAATTTAAAATTAAAATTAAAATAATCTGTCTTTTTCAAAACGTTAATTTTCCTTGCATCATTTTGTATCTAATAACCTGCCTGATGTAGCTGATGCAGAGTAGATCTCTATATTTTCCCCTTTAATAAAATGTTTTTCTTGATTGTGAGCCTCCAGGTTTTTCTCACTTAATTACATGAACACGCTGCTTCCAAATACAAGTCTGCTATAATTGGACAGTTCCATCAGCCTTTGGCTAACGTATCTGCACAGACCCTTGCACCAAACTCAATTTACACACTACACTGGGCAGAAATACTGTTAGAACCGCTCTACATTTTATCACCAAATGTCCTGACACTGCATTTTTTCCCCCTCTTATTCCTCTGCATTGCTTGTTCAATATATACAGTGTTCATTACTGACACACAGTGTGGCACTTGTAGCTATCAAGGACATTTTCACTAGAAAAAGCGCTGATCTGATATTTTCTCATTTTCTATGTTTCTTATATAAGTAGGAATGGACACAAGCTGAAGTGATGCTTACTTTTTCTGACCCCAATTTCACTTTCATTTGAAATGATCCATCTAGTGTCATGTATGGTTTGAGACCAAACTTGTTTCATAAATCAATGCACCCTCAGATTCCAGATTTTCATAGTTGTATTTAATGTTGCTGAAATTATTTAAACTAATGAGATTAAAGGTACTTTTTGTATTTTCTGTTTTTATTTTAAACAGATTTTTTTGCTTCTGTTTTTATATTACTCTAGGTTTAATTTATTTTTATTTCAGTTTTAGTTTAGTTTTATATTTTTTTTATTTCCATTTTGTAATTTAAATGCTTCAACATAAATTTATTTCAGTTATTTGCCAAGTCAGCATTTCTATTTCTAAGTTTTTCATCTAATATTTATAATTTATTTAATTTCAGCTTTATTTCAAATAATAAAAATATTTCAAATAAATATAAACAAAAATATATTTTAGTTATTTAGTTGTTGATAATAATCCTATATGATTTTTAAATTGGTTACTGATGTTGTATTACATGTACTTGTGTGTTAAATATACATTGTTAAAATGTACAGTACAGTGTGGTTACTGTAAAACGTTTTCACCAGTTTCAGCTTAAAAACTTAAGTTCAGCAGCTGCTTTAAAAATTTAAGTTAAATCAACTTAAAAGTACAAGTCATTTCAACTCGTAAGTTAGATCAACTTAAAAGTACAAGTCATTTCAACTCAGAAGTTAAATCAACTTAAAAAAACTTTATTGTAGTGAGTTGAAATGACTTGTACTTTTAAGTTGATTTAAATTAAAATTTTAAGGCAGCTCCTGAACTTATAGCTTTTATTTGTTATAATTTCAATTTTTAATATCATTATTTTTACAGGGATATTGCCAAGAATTCCCTCCTGAGATGGCCCACTTTCATCTACTGGACATTTCTGGGTGTTTTTGATGCCGTGGTCTTCTTCTTTGGTGCTTTCTTCCTTTTCGACAACACAACCTTCACCAGCAACGGACAGGTATTGCAGTCACTGTCTAAACCATGATTTAGTTTTCAAGTTTTTCTGTGTGTGTTTTGTTTTGATCAACGTAACCAGCCGTCTTTATTTCTTTAGTTCGTTCTTTTTTTTCCTCAGTCAAATAAAGCAGTCGCATACAGTTTGAATGGTTGGCCGATGCCCGTTGAGTGAGTTGTTTTGTGGTTAAAGTGGTTTCAGTGCTTGTAATGTACATATCTGTGGTTTAACTGAGGTCTTGATCCAGCTTGCAGACTTTTGTCTGTCGTCCTTTGCGTATGTTTGAAGTCATTACAGGTGCTTCTCCATTCATTTATGCGACACAAAGCATGCTGGTTAATCAATCAGACCAGACATCTTTCTCTGTGCCATTAAGTTGAATCATAGTAACCTTTTTGGATTGCTTTTTTTACCTGTTTGATTTACTTTAAGTTATAACATCCTAATTTTTTCTTTACTTTCTTGCTCCCTGTCCCCTCCCTCTCCTTCTTTTCTTTCGTTTTCTTCTCTTTCTCTCTTTCTATCTATCTCTCCCTCTCTCTTTTCCTCCTTTTACCTCCCCCCTTTTTGCCTTTCTTTTCTTTTCTGCTTCTCTTCCTTTCCTCAGCTAATGGCCACCAACACACAGATGGTAAGCCTGTCCCTATCTGTTTCTCATCCTATTTTTAGTTTTAGTTTTACTGTTACCCTCCTCAGCCCCTCCCCTCACCCTAAAGCCATCCCCACTCACATAGTGTCTACTAACACTAACCGTTCACTGCCATCGTAGCTCTCAAACAGTACCGTACGACATCCCAGTGTCCCCTGTACCGAGGACCAGCCACTGTAGGAGTAGCAAGCCCCCCCGTTCATCTTCCTCTGTCTATCATCTTGTGATCGAGTAGGAGTTTGTGTTCGTCCCGTGTGTCACGTTGCGACTGTGTTTTTTGCAATCCTCCGCGTTGGAGGGGTGTTGTCATACTCATCCTCATCGGCCCGTAGGATACACGTCCATCCTCTCACTGCAAGGGCAAATGAATGAAATAGAGATTTCACTTTATTTGGTACATGTTGAATGGAAGAGAATCTGTTCAGAAACTTTTAATTAGAGATCCTGAAGGCTTTTCCCACAAATAGGGTATACATTAGTGTGTTTAATATAATGTTTAAGATTTTATACATTTAACATTTAATGTATTTACTGTAAGTATTAGTATGAAAAAAGAGGAAACTAATGTTTTTTATATTTAATATAAATTATTATTATATGATCATTGTATTTATTTATTAACTTGTATAATATTTATTTATTAACTTGTTTATTTATTTATTAGTTTGTTTATTTATTGCAGTAAAAAAGGCAGCTACTGTAATGTCTTAATACTTTAATATTTAATTATTTAGTATAAATTATTATTATTATACATTTTGTTTGTTCACTTTTAATATTAATTTATTACTAGAAAACTAGCAAAATAATAGTTTTAAACATCACTTGGTTACAGGGTTGTAAAATTTGGCAACGTATAACATTTATTAATGTCTTCATTGTAAGTTAGAAAAAAGTCTAAGAAAAATATATATCTTTTTTATATTTATTTATTTCATATAAATTATTATTATTATTATTATTATTATTAATTATTATTACATTTTATCTCTTAGTTCACTGAATATTTAGTACTACAAAACAAGCTAAATAATAGTTTTAAACATCACTTTTGTTTAGAGGGTTGTAAAAAATTGCCAACACATAACATTTAATAATGTCTTCATTGTAAGTTAGAAAAAAGTCTAAGAAAAAAATTCTATTTAATTATTTCATATAAATAATAATAATAATTATTATTATTGTTATATGTTTTGTCTTTTCACTTTTAATATGTATTTATTACTAGAAAACTAGCAAAATAATACATTTAAACATCACTTTTGGTTACAGGGTTGTAAAAATTGCCAACAAATAACATTTAATAATGTTTTCATTGTAAGTTAGAAAAAAGTCTAAGAAAAATAAATATATATTTATATTTAATTATTTAATATAAATTATTATTATACATTTTGTATGTTCACTTTTAGCAAATTCATAGATGTAAAAATTGCCAACCTTGTGTAAAATGAACAGAAAATAGTTCATATAGTAGTTCGTTTGAGCCCCTGATATTGCAGATTAACACGTTTAAGCACCTCTTTGACTTATTTGTTGAATAAGAAGATATAAAGATATAAAATAACTTCAGGCATTGTTTTTCCCTATTTGTGGAAAATGGCAGAAACTAACATTAACAAATGAATTAAATTAGATTAAAAATGTCATTTTTTTAACTGATTAATTTTGAAAAATCTTGCAACTTCTGTAAATATCATTTGCCCTTGGAATGTTTTTTAACACTAAATTTCATTTCAATTGCTCAAGGTAAGTTAATGCATTTTGCAAACTTGTTGACATTTATTGTGTGTCCTTGTTTTTTTAAACTGGTAACTCATCAACATTATATTGTTCACTAAACCCATTTGGTGCCATACAGTCTTTGACCTGCTCGTGTTTTGCTGTGGCTTATTGACTTTGATTGTGATTTCGTTTTTTTAAAGGTAAACATGCAGTGATTTTATAAAGAGCTCTCTTCATAGTGTTGATGTTGTTTTGCATAGTGTCATCAACAGCGTGGCCGGTCCGCAGACAGGGGAAAGTTCTAGAAGAGAATCCATTGTGTCTAAATTCAGCCCTTTGCCAAGACTGTAAACAATGAGGAGAACAAATGCTCCCAAAAGAAAAAAAACACAATCACACAGAGAAGCTTGCAACACCCAAAGTTTATTGAACCCAAACTGCAAAACTGAATCCATTATGACATTTTAAGAGACTATCAAAGCTCACTATTTATTTATGAAGCTTTTATGGACAAAATATAAAATGCATGTGACATCACAGGACTCCAGACATCATTAATAATTGTTGTAAAACAAAGCAGGATGACACAAAAGTGCTTTCATTTACAGCACCATTAAAATATAATGATATAATGCTACTATTTCTTGGAAATTATTCACAAGCAATAGATTTAGAAGATTTTTTTAAAGGAACATTTGATGAGTGTCCTATGTATATATTTATATTTATAAGTTTCTTTGATTGTTTTTTATTTCAGTGCAACTGACACAAACTAGAAAACTACTATCATATGCCAATTAAAATTGGTAGTCAACCATTAGTATAAAAAAGGCAGATACTGAAATGTTATTTATTGTGTTTTGATTAATTCTATAAATAATTCTGTAAATATAATATATGCTATATAAATTATATCTGATAACAGTATTTATATTTTTAATACACTACCAGTCAAAAGTTTTTAAACAGTAAGATTTTTAATGTTTCTTCTGCTCACCAAGCCTGCATTGATTTGATCCAAATGATAGAAATGAATACTTTTATTTAGCAAGGATACTTTAATTTGATCAAAAGTGATGATACAGACATTTATAATGTTACAAAAGATTTCTGTTTCAGATAAACGCTGTTCTTCTGAACTTTCTATTCATCAGAGAAACCTAAAATAACTCTACTATGCTGTTTTCAACATAATAATAATAAATGTTTTTGAGCAGCAAATCAGAATATTAGAATGATTTCTGAAGGATCGTGTGACTGGAGTAATGATGCTAAAAATTCAGCTTTGAAATCACAGGAATAAAATACATTTTAAAATATATTCAAATAGAAAACAGTTTTTTAAATAGTAAAAATATTTAAAAATTGTACTGTTTTTGCTGTACTCTGGATCAAATAAATGCAGGCTTGGTGAGCAGAAGAGACTTCTTTAAAAACATAAACAATCTTTTGACCAGTAGTGTATTCTTATATAGAATATTTATTCCATAATATTTCTTTGTATTGTCTAGTATTGTCCATATCAAGAAAAAAATATGATATATGAAAAAATTAAAACAAATCTGTTTGTTTTACTGAATTGTTTAAATTAAAGGCACTTAAGCTTTTAACATGTATAACCGCAATATGTCTGGTTTGTGAGGCGATTAGAGGGTGAGCTGTGTACTAACACCCATTCGAGTGGCTATTTATGCATTAGCGTCAATCTCTTTTTGCCTTTTTCAATATTTCTCTGTTCCAGATGTTTGGAAACTGGACCTTCGGGACACTTGTATTCACTGTCCTGGTGTTCACAGTCACGCTAAAGGTAATGCATCTGACACGTGTGTTATGTTGCCAACTGGTGTCAACATCACCAGCTGTATCTTTCCGGTTTCTCACTGTGTCTACATGCTTTAGCTTGCCCTGGACACACATTACTGGACATGGATCAACCACTTTGTCATATGGGGGTCACTGCTTTTCTATGTCATCTTCTCCCTCCTGTGGGGAGGCATCATTTGGTACGGCCTGCTCCGTTATACACTTAATATCACTGAATCAAATACATTTGAATCTAACATGATTCCTCTGGTGTGTTTCTGTTCCTTATAGGCCTTTCCTGAACTATCAGAGGATGTACTATGTGTTCATGCAGATGTTGTCCAGCGGACCTGCATGGCTTAGTATAATTCTGCTGATTATAGTCAGTCTGCTGCCTGATGTGGTGAAGAAAGTGTTGTGTAGAGCGCTATGGCCCACCACCACTGAGAGAATACAGGTACGACAGCATCTCAATATATACATGTGCATAGAGACGCAAGGATATGATTAGCTTACATATATGTACATGTGTCTATTAGAGATGTCACTCACAATTATTTTGGTAATCAAGTAATCGGTTGATTATTCTGATGATTAATCGAGTAAATTTGATTGATTTTTTGTGTTAATAAAAATACACCTAAGCAAACAATAGTCTTTAATATGACTTAAAATACATATAGCAATGAGACAATAATAATTAGTTCAAATAAAGTATCAAAAGCAAGTAATCATGTGGTTTTATTGAACAAAACTGTTAAAATACATAATGTATTATAAACAATAGAACTAATGTACATTACGCATTATAACAAATGACTGCAGAGGGCAGTAAACAGTAAACAACATTTAATTCAAATGTCCACTTAATCTTTAATATTTGGCTATTTTTACAATCGAAATGCTACAGTCACTGTAATTTCTTAAATATGTGGACATCAAAACGTCTAAACTCAGAGCGAGGGTTTGAGCTTTTATTTTGAAATCGTGATGAAAAGTTAGTTACCATGTAAATGGTAACTGTTTGTGTGGAGCAGCATTTACTGTGAACGGAACCACTCTGAGATGCACTTATGTAACCTACACGCATGTAAATAATTAAAGCGCATATATTTATTCAATTGAGTCGTAGCATTTATCAATTTACAGTAGCGTTATGTTTATGCATTATGCTGTATTTTTCCAATTACTAGACATGGGCAAATTGCAGTCGAGAATTGTTTTTTAAATCGAGAACTCAAATTAAATTGAAGAATTGTGACCGTTTCATTGCAGTAATATACAGCTATTTAAAAAAATTCTTATATAGAATGATTATTAGCATGGGTAACTTTTCTAACCTGTTTTCAGGACATTTTGTAAATAAATAAATAAATACTATAAAATTTTCGTTTTTGAAATGACTGCAGCTTTGTTTTAATTGGCATCAACTTTAAAATCAACCAAAAATGTTGTTTAACTCAACTAAGATGTTTTTTTTCTTTAAGAATACCTCTGTTTTACAAAAATATTTGTGTATTTTTCAACCAAATAATTATTGATCTGAAGCAGCTCAATAGTGCTATAGTTTGTGATCATTGCTACTAACTGGTCTTCAGATTTACACTTGCGTCGGACTGGTTCCCAGTGTGATTGATGTAAGTGGATTCTGGATGCAGTTTATGTCTCTCTTCATGTGTAGATTTTTCTTTACGTTGGATGACTCTTTGAGCCATTCAATGGTTTTATTTTGAATGTTGACTCTTTGTCAGCCAATATATGACACAATGAATACTGTGTATTTTACTGTGTGCACACATAGTATGTTAGCATACTATGTTAAGAAAAATTTCAAAAAGGAAATTTAATGTGTGCGTGTGTGTAAACTGCCTTACCACTGGTTTAACCCGTGTGATGCTTTTCCTTTCACTCCTCTTCCCTAATAAACTCTAAAATGCCAGGCTTGGTTTATGAAAATCTATAACTATTACTTTTTTTCCACATACACTCCATGCACCACAATGACAAAGCAAAAACAGAATTGTCACAACTTTATTAAAAATAAAAAAACTGAAATAAGTACATTGCATAAGTATTCATACCCTTAACTCAGTACTTAGCTGAAGCATCTTTACAGCCTCAAGTCTTTTTGACAAGTTTTGCACATCAACATTTGGCAATTATCTGCCATTCTACGCCTCACCTCTTCCCCTCTCAAGCTGTGTCAGCTTGGATGGAGGCTGACAGACATTTTCAGGTTTCTCCAGAAATGTTTGATTGGGTCCAAGCCCAGGTTCTGGCTGGGCCATTCAAGGACATTCACAGAGTTGTCTATAAGTCACTCATGCTGTTTGCTGAGGTTCTGAATGCTGAATCCTATCTCTGAGCTCTACAGGCAGTTACTTTACCTCAGGGCTTGGTTTTTGCTCTGATATACATTTTCAGCTGTGAGACCTTTTATTAAGATGTGTGCCATTCAATTGAATTTGCCACAGGTTAACTTCACTCAAAATGTAGTAGGATTTACAAGCAATATGAATGCCCTTGAGCTAAATTTTAACTGTTCCAGATGAGTATGAATACTTATGCAATGGAATCATTTAAGTTTTTTAATTTTTAATACATTTGCAAAGATGTTAAAACCTGTTTTTTTTTTTTTTTTGCTTTGCCATTATGGTCTATGAAGTGTAGAATGATGTGGGAAAATTTAATGCAGCAACATAATAAAATGTGAAAAAAGTTTAGGGGTATGAATACTTTAGAAAGGCACTGTATATATTTAAAAAAATTAATTATATTATTTTAAATTGTATAAATTAACATTAAAGTATTATGAATGATGATTAATAAAATTAAAATTAAATTTGTTAATTTATGAATTATCATTAAACTAGATCAATAAATACAAAAACTCCTCATTATTAGTTTCTGATAATGAATGAGTGTTGATAGTTATTTTAGCTTATAGTTTTTAGATACTTTTATATTTATTATTTTTTATAATTAGCTTTTCTGTTTACATTTTAATTTAAGTTTTAGTCATTTTATTTAGTGCTGTTGTCATTTTTATATTTAACTTTATTTTTATTTGAGTTTCAGTCATTTTAGTACTTCAACTTAAAACTTGTTTTTTTCAGTTAGGTGCCAAGGCAAAATTTCACATTTTTTGTGCAAGTTTTTAATATAGTTTATAATATATTATTTTTTCAGCTTTATTTTAATTTACAAAAATTATTTTTAACAGTTTACTTCTAGTAAACAATAACAAAACAAGATAACCTACTAGCCGAGTCCAACCTTTTACTAAGTTTTACTAATAATTCTGCACTAAAAGAACCTTAAATAGGCAAAATCTAACACTTGCACTTCTAGAAACTTTGTGTGTTTTGAAACCTGCTAAAGTTCCTTTATTAATCTCTGAGGAATAGACAGGTTGTTAACCTCTCTAAACCCTTTCTTTTTATTCCTCTTCCATCTCTCTTTTTCTCTCCTGATGCTCTTCCTCTCTGATGCTTGACCTTCCCCTTCCCCTGTGTGTTTAACCCTTGACCTGTGGTAACGGCAGACAAAGCGGCAGTGTCTCACTGCTGAACAGTCCACCATCTTTATGCTCTCCCAGACCTCCAGCAGTGTCAGTTTCTAAACTGAGCCGGAGGTGAACCTACATACTCTCTCTGCATGTGTGTGTATCAATGAGCGGTGACACAACAGGGTCATGAGATTGTCAGACCTACTGAACGTTAATGAGGCTCACAAGTTACCCTGTGGTGTCTCTCTTTATGTTCTATGTCACTTTACATGTTTGCATGCATGAAGTGTGCATGTTTATGTATGTACATGTGTATTTTATGTTACATATAAATATTTGAAGTTGTTTAATGCATTTCCTGCTGCTGTACTTTCAGTTTCAGCAAGAGACTTCAAAGTCAAGACACATATTGTCTGTTATGCCACATTTGAGTCTGTTTGTGTGTGTGATGTTTCACAGAGAATGAGGGCTGACAGGATCTTTGACAGGGTTGAGACAAACATTCATGATTCACTGCTAGATGGCGTTCAGAACACTTCTGAGGCCTAGCGGCTCCATGGTAAAGAGAATGTGAAGTTAAACACTAAAGCCAGAAAGAACTAATCCACACTCAACTCAAGTGGAGCTCTAGAGTTCTCAGATGACGTCAATCTGAGAATTCCAGAATCCAGCTAATTGGATTTAAATGCCTTTGGTGCACCTGTGTGGGTCTGTTGTTTGGTGTGAAACCTACAGACTGGTTTGGTTTGGTTTTAAAGCTTCAGAATGAAGGTATTGGGTTGTGGTGTGCAGTATATGCAGCTAACAGGACATGGGGACTGTGGGTTCTTCTGACACGTACACAAATACACACAGCAGGCTTGACATACAGTTTAACATCTAACACTCTGACATGCATGGGTATTTTTACTTTTTTTGAATCTTTCGTTCATTTTGTGTCTAAATCAGTGAAAATATTGTCATATATTTCGAAATGCCCATTCCTAGAACTTGCTTATGATTGGTGAATCTCACAAAATTTGTGATAAACTTGTCCTGATAATGTTTCAATACAAACTCAGAAGACAAAGACAAGAAATTGTATTTTGCTTAAAGAATATTAGAGTTTTTTTTAACAGTTTAGGGTTTTTTCCCTATTATTTTGCTCCAAAAAAAGGTAAAAACTTGTTAAAAATATTTTAGGTTTTTACAACAATGTATTGCAATTTTTACAAAGTATTATTAATTTGATACAAAATCTTTATGAGCACCAAGTCAGTATTATTATTATTTTAATTTTTTATTATTATTAATGTGAGCCTTGCAGAGCATAAGAGACTTCTTTCATAAACATTTTTATTAAAAAAATATATCTTATTTATTTATTTTATTTTTTTGGGTTGATGATGTTTCACTGCAAACTCCGAAGACAAAAACAAAAAATTACATTTTGCTTAAAAAAATCTTTTTAAAAGGTTTTTAGAACAGTTTAGGGTTTTATTATTTATTTTGCAAAAAAAAATAAAAAAAATAAAATAAAATAAATAAAAATAAAATAAAATAATGAAAGTTTTCAGGTAAAAAACATTTTATTACAGTCTTTTACAATAATTAATTACAATTTTTACAGTATACTTTTATTATTCATTTGATAATAAATGTTTCTTGAGCACGAAGTCAGCATTATTATTATTATGTCCCAATTCTGCACCGTTCTTTTTTTTGAAGGATCATATGGCTCTAAAAGACTTGAGTAATAAAAATTCCGCTTTGCCATCACAGAAATAAATTAGGTTTTAAATATATTTAATAAATTACATATATAAAAAAATACTTTACAATATTACTGTTTTTACTGTATTTCTATCAAATAAATTTAAAACTTGCAGAACATAAGAGATTTCTTTTTAAAAACATTAAAAATCTTAACCACCTAAAACTTTTTTCTTCTCATTTTTGGGTGGATGACCTTTCACCCTCCAAATAAATGCAAACTCAGAAGACAAAAACAAGAAATTATATTTTGGTTTAAAAAAAATCTAAGGTTTTTAGAACAGTTAAGGGTTTTATTTTTATATTTTGCAAACACATAACACATAAAAATAAAAGATATGTATATATGCAAATTTTTTATTTTACAATAATTTATTATAATTTTTACAGTACATTTTTCCACAAATATTATTAATTTGATAATAAAAAATGTTTCTTGAGCATCAAGTTAGCATTATTATTATTATTTTTTTTTTTTTTTTTTTTTTTTTATTATTATTATTATTATGTTAGGACTGGCTGCTAAAAATTCAGCTTTGCCATCACAGAAATAAATTATGTTTTAAATATATTAAAAAATATAAAACATTTTTTTTGGTAAACTAAATATTAGTTTTACTGTATTTCTATCAAATAAGTGTGAAACTTGCAGAGCATAAGAGACTTCTTTCAAAAACATCAGAAATCTTACAAACCCAAAACTTTTATAAAAAGATAGCTTTTTTTTTCTTTTGATTTTTGGATGATGACCTTTCACCCTCCAAATGAAGAAAACAACTCTAATTTCTCACAAAATTCCTCTCAGCCATTTATCCCGTAACAGCCTTTCAATCGATCAGTTCAGCATCTTCTGGGACTGGGCTTGTGCATGTGGTAAACATTGGATATGTGATTTTGTGTATAATATTTTGCATTGCTTCTTGCTGGGGCTTTGGATTTGTCTTGTTTCGGCTTGTGACGTGACCAATGCCTGCATCTTCAACTTATATACAGTGCGTTCTGCTAATTCACTCTCTTTCTCTCTATTCCCTCATTCTACTCCAGAATGCCGATAAGTTGTACAAGGGCCACCTGTCCGAGTTCACCCCCCTGTCCTCCCTCCATGCTCCACCCACGCGGAAACACGGCAGACATGGCAACGAAAACCAGAACCACACCCATCGCAGGTCTGACTCCTCCCCTCCCAAAAAACTGATGTGTACCTACTGGGGGGGCAGGCCCGACTACTGCACCTTCAGCTCTTTTCTCCGAATAGGAGAAAACCCAAGATTCTCTGGGGCAGCTTACGCCTATAGCGCACCGGGGCCTGAGACGTCCGTATGACACTCTCTCTAAAAGAAATAGTCTACTTATCTAATTGAATTCGGCCCTCGATTTTTCCAGAGTCAAGATTGGGACAGTATTTGGAGACCAATCTTGGCTTGTTACCCTTTATCTGAAACAAAAGCACTGAAATGCGTTCTTGCGGTATACGCTAATGGGCTAGCGATGCTGTGTGTTAATTTAGAAGCTGGAGGAAGGCCAAACAGAATTGGCTGCGCCATCTGCGAGTGTGGCGTACTGCGCTAAGCGGCCTTGGGACCTATTTACCTTGTTTTCTTTGTGTGTACGTTTAAACGTGAAAGCGTGTTCCCTTTACACTGTGGGTTTACGTGTTCGCTCACCTACCCTTGTAATCCTTCATGTGAAAAATTACTTGAAAACTACACTGGGCAGTAGTAGCACAAACCTTTCCATCTCAACCCCTACCACTAAATTTTCATGTGGATGACAGTTAAAATGGCCTTGGATGCTCTCAAAACTGACCGTCCTGTTTTTTCTTTTCTTTGTTCTCTGTCGTCTTCCCTTCCTTCTTTTTTTGTCTTGTGCTCTTTCTCTTTTCTTGTCCTACTTTTTATAGAACAAACTGGTGTTGCTTTTGCGCAAACCTGTTGTCGAGGAACACTCCATAGGCTGCGATTGTCTTTGTCCGATTGCATTGTAAGTGGCTAAACTTGGCCATTTCTGTTGCTGCACTGTACTAGAGCAAACTACTGTAGGTGTGTATGTGCACGCGTGTGTGCGTGTGAAAGTAGCCCTTTGTTAGAACTACGAGAAGACAAATTGTAACTGGACTGTCATTATGCTTCACCCTTTAACTTTCAAAAAGGTGGGAATCCACTCATGTTCCAAAGTTTGTAAAACCATTGACTTGTGTCATCGTGACAACCAGTTACTCTTTCCTAGCTGCTTGACGATTTGCTTTAAGATTCTGTAGTTCCCTACATATAATCAGTCCTTTCGTTTTTTAGTGTAGAACCAGATACAGGATGCTAAAGGCTTTGCTAGCCACCTTAGCTTGACTGTTCTGCCTTAATGCTAATATTTCCCATCTTTTAACCGCAGTTTGGAACCAAAGGTTGTGAAATACGGAGTATATACATGTGCGTTAGTTGCCTTATGTTAAAAAGAAATGGCGGGAAAGTGTTTGACGGCATTAGAAGAATCCCACCACACTGCCTTAAGTTGACATTGCACCAGCTGAGGATGGAGAGCGATAAAAGTAGTATTCGACATCTTCCAGTGCCACCAACACGGCCCAGGGCTCCTAAAGAGATAAACAAATTCAACTTAAATGATCTGTTGGTGTAAATATCTTGTAAACATCATGATTGTAACGTCCTATTTGACTGTTCCCAAAGCTGTTTGTCTGTATTAATGTAAGTGTTGGAGCCTTGTGCTGGGTTGCTATCATATCTTTGTTGCACATTACTAATTTACCATCTGATATAAATAAGTCAGATGTAATTAGCCTGTGATACTATTCACAAACAACTCATTAAACTAACAGCCCAATCAAGGTCAACATCACAGATGGCCTATCTTGGGCACTGTGTTCACAGAAATGGCTCCTTTCTAGTGTGCAGAACACAGAACATGAGCTTTTTAAAATGATTCCCAGGAAATGTGCCTCACGCCTGATGGCTTACCTGTTTAAAAGGACATTTTCATAAACATTGTAAAGTGCATTCATTTCCATCTCCATCCTGTCAGGGAATTAAAATTCACATTGATTTGAATTGAATTTGAATTAAGTGTGAATGAAATTCAGTTTAAATGCCAGGTAACATGGTAAGAAATTAAATGAACACCAGATGACTTACCTGTTTAACATTCTCATAAAAACATTGTGAATTCCATTTTCGTCCTGTCAGTGAATTTGAATTCACATTAATTTGAATTTGAATTAAGTGCGAATGCAATTTAGTTGAAATTCCAGGTAGCACTATAACAAATTAAACAAACACCTGGTAACTTACCAGTTAATATAACATTCTCATAAAAATATTGTGAAGTGCATTCATCACTGTCCTCTAAATGAATTCACATTCATATTAACTTGAATTTGAATTGAGCGTGAATGCAATTCAATTTAAATTTCAGATAACACTATAACAAATTAAAACATACACCTGATTACTGACCTTTTTAAAATAACATTCTCATAAAAATATTGTGAAGCACATTCAGTTTAATTTCCATCCTGTCAGTAAATTTAAATTCACACTGACTTGAATTCAACTTGAATTGAGTGTAAATGCAATTCAGTTTAAATTCCAGGTAACACTATGAAAAATTAAACAAACACCTGATGATTTAACTGTTTAATATAAGATTCTCATTGAAAAAAAAAAACATTAAGTGCATTAAATTACATCTTCATCCTGTCAATGACTTTAAATTCACATTGATTTGAATCGAGTGTGAATGCAATGCAAAAACTATAACAAATCAAACAAACACCGGACAACTTACCTGTTTAATATAACATTCTTATAAAAACATTGCAAAGTGCATCCACTTCCATCTCCATCCTGTCAATGAATTCAATTTCACATTGATTTGAATTTAATTAGAATTGAGTGTAAATGCAATTCAGTTTAAATTCCAGATAACACTACAAATCAAACAAACACCTGATGACTTACCTGTTTAATACAACATTCTCATAAAAACATTGTGAAGTGCATTCAGTTCCATCTCCATACAGTCTATGATTTTAAATTCTCAATAATTTGAACTGAATTTGAATTAAGTGTGACTGCATTTCAATGTAAATTCCAGTTAACACTGTAACAAATCAAATGAATACTGAACTAAATCAAACTAAATATCAAACTGTGTGATCATCAAAACCATATCTGTTTGTCTGCATGATTCTTTCAATGCTGTCCCTTACATTCCATGCGTTTTTTCTTCTTCATTTTGTTTCTGCTAACATTGATTCTGGAATGTAGTGTTGCTTTCCTGGAGCATCATCTCTTCATCTCGACGTCTTTCCTCGCATGTGTTTTCTTCGTTCACCCTGTCACTCAGTTCTCACGATGAGGCCAGTCACCCATTTCACCATTTTAACCATCATCCATGACAGAGAGAGAAAATAGGTGATGTCAAAGACTATCAAGACCACTGGTTTGATGGTCACTCCAAGCTTTTTGTGGGTAGGTGCCTTCTGGTGCTTTTTAACCTCAATGTATGTTCATGCGTTCAATTCAGCGAAGCGTTGAATTCTGGGAAACTCCAGCGTGCACATACATGTGTTCTCATTGCCCGTCAGGCCTGCAACAGAGAATGTCAGATTAAAGAAAGGCGTTATGGGTATAGCTAGTTTGTTAAAAGGTGTAAGAGTCATATTTGAATTTTATGGGTTATTGTTGATGAGAATAGTAAAAATAGAATGTCCTTTTTCATGAACACATTATATCTGAATATAAATTATATTGATGAGTATATTGATGTCAAGGTTTACAAAGGCTGAGTGGATGAATGAATGAATGACATCTAACATGTCAACTAAATAACTTTGTTTCTGGTCCAAAAGTGTATTATTTAATTTGTATGAATGTAAAATCTGTCTAAAGTCAAACACTGTTTAATGGATTGTCGAAGTCTGAACTTTGCATGCCGTGTGATGCCGTAGTAATGGACCAACCACTGAGCTTTATCAAGCATTTGAGTCACATTCTCATTTTTACAAACCACTTTGGTTCGAACTTTCAGTCCAGTCCAAGTGATTCACGCCTACGATACCAAGTACTAATCAATGCTGGCTAATCTGAAACAAAACAAGAATGTGCTTATACTACATAGATCCTCAAGTTATGATTTTTTAGTCTAGATTAATATAATAAGGTTAAACTATTTTCATTTCATGTTTTTTACGGTTTGTTTTGCATTCTACTGTATTTCCTGTTTTTGTTCACTATTACAGTTCTCTCTCTGGCTTCCTGAATGTATCAAAAAAGAACAAAGCCACTATTGTGCACTAAACAAATTGCATAGCGTAAATAATTGGATAGCCGTGAATGACAACTGCAGACTACCACAGCTTAAAGAAAGTGGTTCTAGAACAAATGTCCCTTCACAAATGTGTTTTCTTCTTGTTACTGACAAACTATTGTTTTAAATCAGAACTATTTTTTGTAATGTAGGAATAATTTGATCACTGAACGCTGTCTGCCTCAGGGGTGCGTTCAGGCACTGGCAAACACTGTATTCTGTCTGTCTGTCTAAAAAAGTCTATATGAAATAGGTATTTTGTATATCTTGTGAAAAAAAAATGTCTTTTTGCTACTTTTGTATCTAGAGGATGAAGAGTACTACTTAAAGTTACAGAATCAGAATGTTACTGTTCAGTTTTAAAACAACCAAATGTAAGGTCATGTGAGAAGTCAACTTCAGTAAAGATGAAAGTTAAAAAAAATAGCTTTAACAGTCTGGGTCTTTTTTGTTTGTTTGATGATTTTAAATATGTTTGAGATAGTTTTTAAGATGATTTGCATGGTCATTGCTCACACTGACTGTAGGAAATACACTCACTGTTTTTAAAGCAGGTGTGACCAAATATTTGATTAGATGTCTACTGCTATAACTGAAGGCTTTATTGCCTGTAGTGGGGCTTAATCTGTGCCAGCCTATTCAGATTAACTAAATATCTAAAGCTTTTTTTTGTTTGTTTTATCTGCACAAAGTGTGATGTTGCTCATAAATTTATTATATATACAGTATATATATGTATACTACTGTACACTTTACAGCATATATGTAGTAATATTCATGTACAGTTTGGGCTCCTTTTGTATAAAGTTTTTAAAAGGTTGATATCTGTAGATATGTGGATTTTTGCCAGTTTTTTCTGTAGCTATTAACAGCAAGAAAAAGTAAATATGCTTGTAATAAAGAAAGAGATTTAAATGTTTGAAAGCCTCAGGCCTCTTCTCTTTCCTTATGACAGAAGTGATTGTCATTGAAATATCACAGCAACTAGTTTTGTGCCTCACATGAAGAGGCACATTTTTTTCTGGTGCTATAGTGTTTAACTCAGCTCACCTTGGAAGTAATGAAGAAAATCAAATAGCACAAAATGGGTAGTTATATAATATGACCACAAGCTGGCAGCAAAGTGTAACATAAAGGCTGCTGCTTCAACAATTCACTTTAAGTCTCTGAATACAACGAGCTCCTTACTCATATAATAATATATATCATGATTCCATTGATGTATTGTTTGTTAGGATAGGACAATAATTAGCTGAGATACAACTATTTGAAAATCTGGAGTCTGATGGTACAAAAAAAATATATAAATATTGAGAAAATCGCTTGAATCTTTGTCCAAATTAAGTTCTTTGGTTTTGATATAGGCTAACGTTATTTACGGTAAGAAATTTACAAACTATATTTATGGAATCATAATCTTTACTTAATATAGGCTACTAATGTTTCTTGGCATAAAATAAAAATCGATCATTTTGACCCATACAATGTATTTTTATATTCTGTTGCTACAAACAGATACCCGTGCTACTTACGACTGGCTTTGTGGTCCAGGGTCACATATATGCTTACACTTCCAATTTAATTTAATTAGTCAGCATTTTAATAGAAGAGAGTTTAATTAAATCAAATAAGATGTCTACAATATAATAGAGAGAACCTTCATTCATCATAAACTTTAACATAGCGAGATTATATTTCAAAATGCAAAACTTCATGGCTTACTTGTGGATTTGGATAAATAGGTGCGTCTTCACCTGTACTTTAGGATTTGAAGTATCCTATCCACCTTTTTCTTCAACACCTAAGTAAGTTTTTGGGCGAGATGTCGGTTTATTATCCCCTATAGGGCAATAAGAACGTTATAAAAATAACCTGCAGTAAACGGTAAAACTGCACTACAAACCAAAGTGTTCATAATTAGGATAATACATTAAAATAATATGGTGAGACACAACAATTAGCAATATCAAGCAGCAAAGCTAGATGTTTTGTACAGCTAAAAATATCTGGTCGTGGACTAGACCGGAAGCTGGTCTATAAAATTACATGGCTGCGCTCGCTCTACGGAAAACATAAGGTGGATGCCCACTTTAAATAATAACGATGTTAAAAAAAGTCGAAGTGTCTGCATTTTCTGTCACAAAGTTACAGTAAAGCCCGGTTCAGATTATGCGACTTTGACTCCTAAAATCTTGTTGTGTCCCATACAAGAATCATATCAGTCTTGCTGCCTTTATTGACGTTCTTGCTGTCATTAATAGTTCCTTTAAGCGTAAACAAACAATGGCTAGGAAACAGCGTCTTGTCATCAGAACAACTCAAAAAAGAAAGAAAACCTGATGGTGGACACAAACCTGGATTGCATAAAGAGTACATATGGACTGTCAAAGAGAACTGAGGTAAAGTAGTTTTTATTTTATCTTTTTATCATTGTAATATTCCACATAGCAGGACCAATACCATTGTCTCTCTTTCATTTTAGCATACTTAAAAGCATGTACAAAGGCACTTCTGCGCTATAGAGTTTTTTCACTGTGTCATCAATTGGCCATATTGGCAGTACTGAATGTAAACAATGCCACAGTCAGGTGCTCTAGCTGAAAAATTAGGCTAATATCTTAACTAATACTGCTCGTATGTATCTTAACCACCTATTAACTTTAGTTTGTCAAAATAGTGTGCCTTTTCCTGCTTCTCTATATGATTTAGCAGCTTCCACACATTTTTCGTGGTTTAGACAGCATAAATTACAAGAACAACATATTCAGTACAGTAGTACATTAACTGTACAATCAATGCTGTTGTTTACATCCGAGTATTGCCAGTATGGCCGTGCATCTAGGTAACTGACCAAATCGTGACATAAGTGCAAACCCTTTATTGGCTAGTGTCTCTGATGTGATGGAACTACGACAGAAAAAAAAAATCTGTCTTAATCTACGTTAAGTGTCACAGTGGTGGTCTCGGACATTGTCCGCTATGACACATTACATGAGATGAAACCAATTTCACCAATTGTTGTTTAGGAATCATCACGACACCCAAGCAGATTGTGCCAAAATCTGGCTAAATTATGTAGTCTGAACCAGGCATAAGTGAATGTAATGATAAAACCTAGAGTTTAACTTGCGTCTCCCTACTAGTTTTAACACTGCAAATATATACTTCATATTAATTGCTTGTATTAAAGTTAAAGTATTAATTGTTGTGTAAAAGCAATATCACACTTTCAAGCATGATACTGAATATTAAAATTGGCCTTGTGTCTACGACACACACAAGTGTGATATTGCTTAAATAGACCCACATAAAGATATAATTATTTTGCTAAGCGTTGCTGAAAACCAGGTTATAATAATACTGTCATATATCATGCTGATATATAGCCTAGTCAACACTCAACAGGTAAGTGTCAAAATATCATAACTGACCATTTCATTAAATTAAACTGAATCAGGATAAATAAAGACTGCGGCCCACAGACACTGCTGGAGGTGTCTCGAAGTTGTAATCCCCTGACTAAGGCTTTATTTAAAACGTTTAATGGAGTGTACGTTTATGTGTTCTTAGATGTGTGTAAATGCATGTGTGTGTGTGGCCATGCTCACAGACTTGTGAAATCGCTCTATTAGATCTGAAATTGCTGTTATTTGCTGAGATTATTTATGAGTCATTTAACTTTTCGCGCTCTCTCTGGCAGCGCAAGATGGTTTGGTTCATTATTGATTTAAAATGTCTTTCAACGGTCCAGAACACATTGAGGTGCTGCTGAAGACCCCACACTTGATTTGAGTTGGATGTCTATGATGAGATGACACTCGAGTGGGGACCACTGTGGCTCCTGGAATGGAATTTTGGTAAATGTTTACAATTTGCAAAACCTTTTATCCAGTTTATTGGTGAATGGATTTTAAACAAAGCTCTTTCTCTGCTGATTTAGCATCCCCCTGTCTGTCTGTGTGTGTGTGTGTGTGTGTGTGTGTGTGTGTGTGTGTATACACACACACACACACACACACACACACACACACACTTTATGTATGTATGTATGTATGTATTTAAGGCCATTGGTTAAGTATGCTGTAAATGCAAAGGAAGTCAAGGACTGTGAAAGTATTTTTCCTACCTATTTAAAAATGTCAGATTACAGCAGGCTCATTCCACTCGCCCCATCTTCACCTCTACATTTCCCGTGGCAGAAAGCATGTCAAACGACAGTGAAGATTCTGACCTTGCCGTCACAGTCGTAACCTCACAGTTGCCTCCAGCACTGACCTTGAGCAATGAATGCAGCAGAGAGCAAAGCGAAGGAGCGAGAAAAAATGAGAGGAAGGGCAAGTGAGTCGTCAAACGCTCCCCTCTTAACCTCTTATTATAAAAGAACAAATTGCTCTGAAATTTCATTTGATAGCGTTCCTAGATTTCTCTCGTTAGTTTTGAAGTGCGCTGATGGAGATGCTGAGCAAGCTTAGTGATACTTGTTATACCCTTAAAGCAGACAAGATCAATCTTGGCATGAACCACAAGGCTGCAATCTAAAGAGAAGTTTAATCGAAATTTGTTGCTATGAGTAAAAACTTATAGCAACAAATTTCGATTAAACTTCTCTTTAGATTGCAGCCTTGTGGTTCATATACAGTTGAAGTCAAAAGTTTACATAAACCTTGCAGAATCTGCAAAATATTAATTATTTTGCCAAAATAAGAGGGATCATACAACATACAAAATGCATGTTATTTTTATTTATTACTGACCTGAATAAGATATTTCACATAAAAGACGTTTACATATAGTCCACAAGAGAAAATAATAGTTGATTTTTTTTTTTTTTTTTTTTTTTTTTTTAGTAATAGTTGTCTATGAGTTCCTTGTTTGTCCTGAAAAGTTAAACTGCTCTCTATGCTTCAGAAAAATCCTTCAGGTCCCACAATTTCTTTTTTTCTTTTAGCATTTTTGTGTATTTGAACCTTTTCCAACAATGACTGTATGATTTTGACATATATCTTTTCACGATGAGGACAACTGAGGGACTATTACAGAAAGTTCAAATGCTCACTTATGCTCCAGAAAAAAAACAATGCATTAAGAGCCGGGGGTGAAAACTATTGAACAGAATGAAGATGTGTTCGTTTTTCTTATTTTGCCTAAATATCATATCTTTTTCATTTAGTACTGCCCTTCAGAAGCTACAGAAGATACTTGGATGTTTCCCAGAAGACAAAATAAATTAAATTTACCCTGATTTTCAAATTCAACAAGTTTTCTACCCCCAGCTCTTAATGCACATCAGTGAGTGTTTGAACTTTCTGTAATAGTTGCATAGAAGTCCCTCAGTCAGTGGCGCCACCACGGGCCATTTTAAATTTTAGTAGCATCAGTTATGCATTTCATCCTGGCACAGCCAGGCAGGCAAGCCGCTCTAGACCTTAGATCACACACAGTAGCCAGCCCTCTCCCCCATTGTGGCAAGCTTTAGGCTATTGCGTGCGCATGATCGCGCAACTCTTCAAACTGCGCTGAAGGCACGCTCTCTGCTGCCCGTCGGGCTCGGGCTGCACTTGTATTAAGCTTGTGTGTATTTTGATGAATATGCCGATTAAACATATTCATGCTTTCTTGTTTATTTTTAAACATTTGAAATGAATTTGCACCAGTGATGCGCGGGTTGATCCAAAATGAGCGGGTGCCTGTGGTCACCCACGGTTACTCCGAAAATATTTTTAATGATATTCGGGTCGCGGTCGGTCGGGTCGTTTGAAATAAAGATGCCAATTAAACCTTTGTAATTTATATAGTACTAGACACAATTTTCTATGAAATACATAGACCTATACTTTATTGGCTGAATAATATTTAGCCTACCTTTTGAATGTTGAGCGTTATTAACTGTTGAATAAATGCTGACGCGGGACAAAATGCCCGATTTCCCAACACGTTGAACTGAGCAATGCCATTGTACCATTTTAATAGGCTACTTTTAAACGCATATAGCTCAGTAATGTCAGCTTTATGTATTTCCTGAGAGGGGGGTGGGATTTTTGTTGGGAAAGTCGGGGGAGACACTCACACTTCGATTAGACTGATAAACACATGCAGCATCTTAATTGTTAAGAAAATGGTATTCCTAATAAATGTCTCAAATATTTTGATTATGTCAAATGTTCCTCTTTCTTTTTGGAATTATTAGACACATTTCACTATGTCTTTTCAAATGTCTAGGTCTGTTTAATTTCCTTAATTATAAAATTTATATTATTAATATTCTATTTTTAAACGTTTATTCAAGCAATAACATATAAATTATCTCATGTACGCTTGTTTAAAACCAGGGATTAAAAACGAATTCCACGTAAAAACTGTATTTTTTCTTTACATTTCCAGAGAGCGAAACCAACGAAATTAAACATTACTTAATAAATTCAAAGCACTATAATTTCCTTATTCATTTGATACAACTATTAATATATAGAAAATAATATTATTTTGTCATATTCGTGATTCCTGAATTTATATATGAAAACTGCGTTTTGAAGTGCATTTGTTATGTTTGTATAAGAAAATTCGTTAACCTAGCCTATTAAGTTGATTTAATATTCTTGATCATTTTTAGAAGAAGTTAAAAAAAGGAATTAGCTTGTAGTCTATATATATTTAAGGCTATAGGCTAATCTTTTTCTTAACTTCTATTAGGCTACACTGTAGATCGAAATAAAATAATTCTTGATCATATTTAACATCGGAGAATCACTGAAAATTAAACTATTTAAATCTGTATAGCTAAAGTAAAGACAAAATAAATCACAAGAACAATCTGTATTTTTCTTGTAATCAAGAACATTTCTTTTGACAAAATTAATTAATGCCGAATGATGTTTGACAGTGAACGCATCTCCACCGCAGCCACTTATAATCGCTGGTGTCAGTCGCAAATATAAAACATGCGGGTCAGGAAGCTGGTCGGGTACAAAATTTTCTCTCTTTCTTTTGCGGTCCGAGTTGCAGGCGGGTTAGTTGAAAACGTCGGTCGGGTTCGGGTTGTTTGTACATTGACCCACGCATCACTGATTTGCACTCCAAATAAACATGAGGCTACTTGCAGTTGAATTGCAAAGCGACTTTTTTTCTATTGTCTTTAATTAGATTTAGGCATGCAAAAAAAATTTGTATTGTGCCACCCTAACATTTTTACTGGCCTCTTTCGGACACCCTATGAAAAAAATCCTGGAGGCGCCACTGCCCTCAGTTGTCCTCAGTATGAAAAAATGGATCTCAAAATCATACAACTATTGTTGGAAAGGGTTAAAATACAAAAAAATGCTGAAAAACTAAAGAATTTGTGGGACCTAATAGATTTTTCTAAAAAAAAAAAAAAAAAAAAAAGGACAAACAAGGGACTCATGAACAACTATCACTCAACAAAAAACACAGCTGTGGATCAGGAAACAACACAGTATTAAGAATCAAGTGTATGTAAACTTTTAAACAGGGTCATTTTTATAAATTCAACTATTATTTTCTCTTGTGGACTATATGTAAATGTCTTTTTGTGAAACATCTTATTCAGGTCAGTACTAAATTAAAAACAGCATGCATTTTGTATGATCCCTCTTACTTTGGTAAACTAATTAACAGTTTGTAGATTCTGCAAGGTGTATGTAAACTTTTCACCTCAACTGCATATATTTATACATCTAAAATTCTGTTTTGTAACCAGAGGCCAGTTTATCACCTTTAAACTGCTTTATCAAAGACCTCATTTGGTGTGCCTCTCTAAAGAGTGTCCGTGAGGTTCCTCTCTGATGAAGAAAGACATGCGTGTATTGCAAAAAAAAAAAAAAAAAAAATTATATCAGAGGATTACAGACATCACTTTCAAAAGCAAGAATGGATCAAGCTGAAAGCCATCTTGATTTGAAAGCCACTATTTGCATAAGCAGACTTTAGAAGATTGAATATCAAAAGAGTAATATGCTTTATTATATTCATCATATTAAAGGGCCAAAACACATAAGTGTTTTTAAAGACTAATATAGAAAATGAAATCCAGCTGGAGGAACATTACAAATAAAAACAAGAAGTCCGTGGTAAAACAGTTTGCTCCGGCTCTTTTAATTGACACAGGCACTGTATGATATTTTCAAATTATGACTGAATGTTTACTCTTTCAAAGTCCTAATAAAATAGATTTATGTTTTGACAGACGGTCTTATTTAGCTGCTGGTTTTGTCAATAGCAATCTATGTTGACAGAGTTCTCAATGTATATGCACCTGTGAGAGACATATAGGCTACAGTCTGCATTATATAACGTATAATTACCTGTTATTGATCTGTAAAACGATTGAACAGGCGCTTTCTCTTTCAGTCAAAACATGTTTTCCGGCATTGCCAGTGGAGGACGCTCTGCTCCTGACAACCACTCCAGTCTGAGAGACATGTAATGTGCTAGATATGAACAGAAAGACAAGAAACCTTTGTTTGTTGTGATTTCTTTGTAAAAGGATTATTTAACAAAAAAAAATGCTGATTGCTCACAATATGCTTATAATGCAAGCACATAGAGACAGGCTGTTAAAACTGATATTATAATTTTAGATAATGGAATTCAATTAGCCTAATTTATTTCCACAGTAATCTGAGTTTTATCTTTTTTATCATTTATCATCCAACCATCATCACGTCTGATTGAATTATGCAGACAGACGTATCCATGATAGTGGACACATTTACAGTAAAACCTATTACCTTTCTGTAATTTTATACTTGGTTCACCAAAATTAACTGACCTATTTGTGTTTGTTGTGAGCATATAAACCAGTCCTCTAATTACTGAACTAAAGGGCTTCCGAAGTGTTGCACCTTCGACTTTACGCATTTAAGCCTAATATGAGCGAAACAGCGTCCAATTGAAATTCATTAATAACGATCATTCGTCGAAGTAATTAACATCCCCGATTATAAACACAGGAACAATACCCTAATCAGCGACCGGTCTGAGTTTGACTACCCACGGTGCTCTGCATGGTCCGCTCGCAGCAGGCCTGCTGGGCCGTGTGTGGCTATGGAAACAGGGCGCGCCTAATTAGACGGAGAATCCTTCAGCCGCCGGAGCGAGGCATTGTACGGTGTCGCTTTTCTTCCCGTCAGTCTTTCAGCACGGGGCTAGATTGGCGCTGGCCTTGGGGTTTGTGGGAACCGGGACAGCCCTTTCACGCAAGCCCTCTTCAGGTCGACATTATTACACGGCCAATTAAGTCAGTTCAACGGGCTCGAACTTGAGCAAACAGCAGGGGCGATTGTTTTCTGCGGCCCTCCCCAACTAGCTTGCTAATTACTCCGTGGACAGCCCCTAACCAGGATGCATTTTGGAGGGCTCTGACCCCCCTAATTAAAGCTTGAACCTCTGCAAAAGTAAGTCAGAACGAAAGGTTAAGGGTCTTTATAATCTGTACATTTATTTTTACATTACAAGTAGGCCTATGCCTTAAACTGTTTACATCTTCGTGTTTGTGTGAAGATAGGTGGGTGTAAACATTTTTTTTTGTGTGTGTATAATAGAAATACACAAAATAGATGCTACTTTATTATTCAATGCGAAAGTAAGCCTATGCTCGAGACTTCCGGTCCATTAGCCTCTATAGGGAAATAAGGAGAGGAATAACAAATGGTAAAACTGTTTGCACTACAAATCAGTATGTTTGACACACCAGTTTGCAATATCAAGATACAAAATGAGCTGTTTGTACAGATAAAAATAGCTGGACGCTGATGAGACCTGAAGCTTGACCCATAAAATTTACAAATGGCTGGCCCGCTATTAGGAAAAAATAAGGTTAAATCTATATTAGAAAAATTATATACAGGCCAACTGAAATTTATTCAGACACCTTCAATGTTTCTCAAATTATCACAGTTTATTCGCTATAGTTTAAAATGATAATGAAATATGAGAAGAACTCAGTTAAACTGTGTCAGAACAACTTGATAATGTTGAATAACTTTGATAGGAAGTTATGTAAAAAACATGGTCAGGTCAAATTGTCAAGTTTAAATGGTAGTCCACTGTATGAAGAATTTTTGGGTATAATATGTCAGTTTATTTTGCTCTCCTCACTAGTAAAAAAAATATCAATCTGTTATATTTGATGTCTGAGTAATTTTTGGTTTGACTAAATGGTATGAACAGTAAACACAATAAGATTTTTGGAAACAAAACATTAAAAGAGAAAGAAGAATTCTGGAGAATCAATAAATTGTGAATAGTTTACTGCCATTTTATAAATATGTAATCAAGTAATCTATAAAAAGTAACTGTAATCTGATTATGAGCATTTTACAATGCAATATAATCTACTTAATTACTTAATTTTTGGAATCTGATTACATAATCCAGATTACAGTTTACAGATTACAGTCATCTTGATAATTACAATCAACCAACTGTTAGTATGACAATATTTACACAACTATCAATATTTTTTGACCAATTACCAAGCAATGCTTAATTTCATTCAGTCTGTGGTGAAAAAGGTCACATTATCAATTAAAAAACACTTAAGCAAAACATGGTCAGGTCAAAATGTCACAGTTTACTTTATTTTACTATCCTCACTTACATAAATAAACTATAGTGTCCTGCACCCACTAGTAAAAAAAAAGATTAAAAATTACCTCTGTTGTCTGAATAATATTTGGTACTAATATATATATATATATATATAAGTACTCTCATTATTTATCCTAAATTAATAATTATAATTTTAAAAAAAAAATTTATATTAGTCACTGCTAACGAGACAAGCGCACTCTGAAAATTACTGCAAAATCTTAAAACTTACTATTTTTTCCCCACCTGAAAAAACATTTACTGATTTTAATAACTCCAATATGATTAGCAGAATTGATGTTTGCATATATGTTTACTGTTCAAATAATGGTTTCCATTACAAACAGGCCCTGAGGTGACCAACTTAAAACAGGTGACTCGTATTGGAAGCAAAACAAACACAAGAAGGGGATTCGGGTTGGAGGCAGCTGTGGATGCTGCACGCTCAGCTGGTGACGCACAAAGAAACAGGTGACGACGTCGGGATGTTTGCCCTGCAAGGGTGCCGCCACGTGCTCCTTTCCCCTGGAACAAGCTCTCTCAATAAAATCTGCACCTGGCCTGGTGGTCTTGGCAACATCGGACAACCTCTAGCAGATGTTCGTCTCTCTTTTGTCGATGACTTCGCGGTGGCTGCTCCGCCAGACAAAACTGCGGTGAGAGGTGCTCCTGCCACAGAACGCTAATCAAAAGATGACTAACATTCTTCCCCCTTTACCCCACACTTCCCAAGAGTGTGAGAGGCCACTTTCGGAGTGGGGAGCTTGGATGGGTAATTGTGCATGATTAGCAATTTTAATTACCAGGTGCTCGGGGTCCCATCTGAGAAAGTGTAAACAGGATAGCACTCAGAGCTCCTTGAACATCCCACATGACGTGTGTGTGTGTGTGTGTTGAGTCGCAAAATAGACGAACATATTCCCGTTTTTACGGGACAATTAAGACTCTGTTACATTTCCTCAAGCTGTGACCCTTTGGTACGTGGCATTTTTGTTGACAGTCCCATAGCTTATTGTTAGTGTCTTCGCCTTGAAAGCAAACCGGTGCGTGCACTCCTTTCAGAAAAAGAGACAGCCATGAGCACAGTCCAAGTAAATTGGGCTTTCGGTCTGAAGCGGCTCTTTTCCTTTCCAGGTCTGTTAACCTTGCAAATTCTGCCGTTTGTTTTTTGTTTGAAGGATGTCTTCTCAGTCAAAGACTTGTTTTTACTGCAAGTTTCTAATAGAGAAAATGGGTGACAGTGCTTTGTTCAGGAATATCTTGCACTCGAATCAAAAGAGCGAAGATTGCACAAGGCTGAGGTGCCTCTTTAGGTGAAAAGAAGTATAGTCTCACACCGACACACACATATCTAACACCATATGCATAAAGAAACGTGTGCGTATTGACCCTATCAACTTCTTGTTCTCATTTGGAGCGGGAACGCAGCCTTGAGCGGCATTCAGACCATGGTGCGAATGACCACTATCGACCAGGTTTGCGCTTCAAAGACAAACTCAATTCATCTACACAATATGCAGAATTTATGTATTTGAGCTCCGCTGCCAGAGGCCACAACAGGGCAAAGTCATTAGGATACAAACTCTCCTTTTCTCATCGAGGTCTCTCTGGTCTCACTGTATCGCATAATAAGAACTATTCTGAAGGACCTGAGGGAGCTTTTTGTATCAGTCCAGTGAATACATCTGTAGGTCAGGTGTTTAAAGGTGAGCAGAAGAATGTATTTCCACAAACATGGGACAAGTTCTGTGGAGACCAGTGTCCTTGCGTTATATTGTGATTGCATCGTTTCTCAAATAGTCATTTTCTCTACATATGTAGGGGGGGAATCTAATAATCGTGTGCTATTGAGTTTAAATGTGTGTGTTTGTGTGTGCAGGATCATCTCGTGGCCTCCTCTGCTGCAGAGATAGTACGTGATGAAGTTTACTCAGTCACCTGATCCGGGATGAAAGTTGCCCTTTGGCTCTGTGACAGAAAAGAAGAAAGGGACACTCACGCTCGTGTGAAGGTATAGTGAATTAAAGGAACAATACAGGTCAAATTAAAGGCTTTTACTGCGGGGAGTCACTGATATGCAAACACAAACCTGTTTAGGGATATCCGGAGTTAGATTTATGGACGATGCATCAGTACATACAGGAAAACATCATTTACAGCATTGTTTCTAATGATGGACTGATATATATTCTCCAGGCAGATTAATCAGACTTTATTTGGCAATTTTGAGATAATCACCCACTCTAGATGTGGGGTGATTCATCCAAAAATGACAATTCTGTTAATAATTACTCACTCTCATGTTTTTTCAAAACCGTAAGACCTTTGTTCATCTTCAAAACACAAATTAAGATATTTTTGATGAAATCCAAGAGCTTTCTGAGTCTTTCTGACAGCAATGCAACTGACACATTCAAGGTCCAGAAAGGTAGTAAGGACATTGTTAAAATAGTCCATGTGACATCAGTGGTTCAACCTCGGATTTAATCAAAAATATCTTAATTTGTGTTCCGAAGATGAACAAAGGTTTTACAGGTTTGGAAAAAACATGAGAGTGAGTAATTAATGACAGAATTAAAATTTTTGGGTGAACTATTCCATTAAATTATATTTTAATTAAAATTATTATTAAATTGTTATGATTTATTGACAGTCATGTCAATGGAAAAATTGCATTTTTAGTAAATTTTGAAAAAAAAAAAAAGAATTGTTGTGTATAACTCATTGTGATATTGTATTATTTACACAGTTGTTTTTAAAGAAATGAACAAATTTTTTAAAGAAATTATTCACCAAGTGCATTACATAGATTGAAAGTGACAAGTCAGTATAATTTTTTTTTCAGTAAAATTATAGAAATTGATACTTTTATTTAGCAAGGATGCTTTACATTTTTCAAAAGTGATGATAAAGACATTAAAATGTTACAAAAGATTTCTATTTAAATGAATGCTGTTCTTCTGAACTTCCTATTCTTTAAAGAAACCTGAAATTCTACTCGGCTGTTTTCAACATAATAATAATAATCAATGTTTTTTTTGAGCAACAAGTCAGAATATTAGAATGATTTCTGAAGGATCATGTGACTGAAGTAATGATGCTAAAAATTCAGCTTTGAAATCATAGGAATAAATTGCATTTTAAAATACATTCAAATAGAAAACAGTTGTTTTAAAAAGTTATTCAAAATTTTACTGTTTTTTGCTGTCCTTTGGATCAAATAAATGCAAGTTTGGTGAGCAGAAGAGACCTCTTTAAAAACATAAAAAATCGTACTGTTCAAAAACGTTTGACTGGTAGTGTATCACCATTAAAAAATTTAAACAACACAACTGCTATTATCATTTATGATGCACCAAAATCAGCATATTAGAATGATTTCTGAAAGATCATGTCACTGGAGTAATGGCGACTGATAATTCAGCTTTGCCATCACAAAAATAAATTGCCTTTCAAAATGTAATATATAAAAAATACATTAAAATAAAAAACATTTCATTTGTAAAAATATTTCACAATATTACTGTTTTACTGCATTTCTGATCAAATAAATGCAGCCTTGGACTTAGAATAAGAAACTTCCAAACTTTTAAAAGATACTTCATATACAGTCATCAGCAGTATTTGATCTCAGTTCTATTGTTGATCACCAGTTTGAGCCCTTTTGTTTACCTAATTTGTATGAACATTTGGAGAATGCTTTTAGAGAGGCATGTTGTGAATGACTTACAGTAAAAGGAGCATTTGAGGTGGTTTGATTAAAGCCCAGTTTTGTGTCAGCGGCTCAATTCCTGGCTGTTTGGCTTGTATTAGTGCCTATGGCGTGTCAGTCTAGTGGCCATGCTGATAGCTAATGGCCTAATCCATATCACATTACAAACAGGATGATTAAGTGCTGTCTCACAGTAGGATTATCATGGGATTATTATGGGATCAGTGATATCTCTGATCTGCGAGACACTCTTCTCTCTTCAAGTACCCTCCCTGAGGTACATCATATCGCGTCAGATACACATCGACTCAAGAGACTTCAATCAGGTAACCTGCAGACAGAACATTTCCACTGCTGTCCTAATTGAAACTGGTGATTGTGGTTCATGGAGTGTCCATGACACTGTAAGACATGTTCAAAATCATTACTTTTAAAGTGAGTTTGAAGGTTTATAGAGAAATTTGTCAGCCCCATCAACACAGGTGGAATTGTAAAACAGTGGCTCTCTTGGATGCATTTTCTCATTATTGCCTCCCTGAAAGGTTTTATCGGTTTCATCAGAGGCAGGTTAACGTGAGATGGTTGATGTTTGACTTCAGTAATCGCTGAAGGCCGCTTGGTGCTGTGCACATCCATAGATCCTAAACCAACCAGAACATGATCCCTGGAACCCTCCTAACTCTCATGTTGGATTGGTTTACAGATGATTGACATCGTTTGGCAGGCTCCCAAGATCCTAGGAATTCTGGGATGCTTTGGCTATTGACTTCTCACACGTCCCAGGTATACGTGATGTTTTTATTTGTCAGTGCCAACGGTTAGTATCACCTGTCGCTGTGCAGTTGCTGCCTGCTCAGCTCGTTTGCTAAACATGAGGAAGTAGACTGACAGGTTTGCAAAGTAGCTTTTAATGTGCGTTGTACTGTATTACAGATATGTTACAGCACTTGAATCTGTAGATGAAGATTTTTGAAACTATATTATCAACTCATTTGCTTTTCTTCAAGTAATAATTTGGAATATACCATTTAGTTTAAATGGTTAAAGAAAGTTTCTAAATGAATAGATGGCTTCAGAAAGGAAAGGATATTACGTATTTCTGAGCTAGTTCAAGTATTCCTTGCTGGTTGATATTCATAGAAAGCCTTACAGAAACTATAGGAGTGCGCACACACTCTCACCCACAGACTCTGGTCTATTTTAAGGTTACAGATCAAGGGCCTCTCCACTCAAAAGGGGGCACTGTTACTGCATTGCAGATTACAGAGTATTATCAGGGAGCTTTCTGAATTACAAATTAACATCAGTACTATAAACATTCATGTAATAAAATGGTTTCTAATATCAGGCCAATCACTTCAGCCATTGAAATATGATTCCACAATGGCCATTAAGTACATTTTGTTAACAAAATGAGGACTGCGGGTCCCATCCTCCTAGTTTTAGACTGTTATCATTTTAGTCATGCTGAGAAGTAAAAATTTAAAAGAGGAATTGTTCATTTAGCTCTTCTCAGGTAATGGTTATGCACTGTGATAGTCTAAAAAAAACATTGCTTTAATTCAAGATTCAGCTTCACTTTTAAACTGAAAGATCAGACAGTTCTGTAAAACAATGATCTGAAAGAATAAAAAGTGCATAATGACAGGCTTTAACATGTACAGTACTAAACTAAACCTGATCCTTTAAAATGATTGAAATCAAATGTTCTTAGCGATTTTTTTTTTCGTTTTAATTGATGCTAGACAAATTTAAATTATTCAAATAAATTAATATTTTTATTCAGCAACAACATTAAATTGACCAAAAGTGACAGTGTAGATATTTATAATGTAACTTTCTTATTTTAAATCAATTCTGGAACTTAGTATGCATCAAAAAATCATAAAAAAGCAGCACAGCTGTTTTCAACATTAATAATAAGAAGAAATGTTTTCCAGCAGCAAATTAGCATATTAGAATAATTTCTAAAGGATCATGTGACACTGAAGACTGGAGAAATGATGCTGAAAATTCAGCTTTGCATCACATGAATAAATTACATGTTAAAATATATTCAAATAGAAAACAAGTCTTCTAAATTGTAGTAATATTTCAGTGTTTCTACTACATTTTGATAAAAAAGTGTAGCATTGGTGAGCATAAGAAACTTTTTCAAAAACATTTGAAGGATTTATACAGTCAAACCACCTTCAACATTTCTCACATTATTACAGTTTATTCACTATAGTTTAGAAAAGTTAAGTACTCAGAGTTAAACTGTCAGAACAAATTCATTTTGATAATGTCAGATAACTTTGATAGAAAGGTATGTAATGGATTACAATCAACCAAAAATTCAGACAACTGTTAGTATGACAATATTTACACAACTATCAATTTTGTTGACCGTTTACCAAGCAATGCTTAATTTTGTTCAGTCTGTGGTGTAAAAAGTTTACATTAGCAATTAAAAAACACTTAAGCAAATCATAGTCAGGTCAAAATTTCTGAATAATTTTTGGTCACAAATTTTACTGGTAGTCCACTGTATGAAGAATTTTTGGGTATAATATGTCACAGTTTACTTTATTTTGCTATCCTGAATTACATAAATGAACTATAGTGTCCTGCACCCAAAAAAAAAAAAAAAAAAAAAAAAAAAAAAAATTATTTCTGGTGTCTGAATAATTTTTGGTTTGACTATATGTATTGAGTGAAGGTGCAGATAGAAGCAGGGAACGAATATGATGAAGCTGCTAAGATATCGGCACCATAGCACCATTTTTGGTCTCCTCCTGATGTTTCTTCCCCACTAAGAGCAGAGTACCCTGGGTCGCTCACTCTCTACCTTACTGCATATTCCTGTTCACCTGACATTAGGCCCCGGCTCAGTCCCAAAAGCAGCCTGCACCCCGCTGGGTCCATTCCATTAGATACTCCCTACACACTTTGTCTGTCATACTAAAAGCCAAGCCTGGGGAGCAAGGAGAGGTTAAAAGGTACGAAATGAGCCTCAGCCGAGTGGTTTAGGAAGCTGATTGCTCTGATCTGATTGGGCAGATGGTTGAATTGTAGTATCTCTCATCTCTCCCTTCAGTATATGGTTAGATTGGATGATGAGGTTCAGGTCATTGTCTTTACTCTGAATGTAAGTCATTACGAGTCCATTTAGTTATTTCCTATTGTTACGGCAGTAATTAGCCTCCCTCGGTGTACCTGACTACTAGCAACTAAAGAAAAAAAGCCCATCAGTGTCTAAAACCTGCTTTTTTTCCAGGTGAAAATCAATGTAGGAAATTGTAAGTCCTCTTTTATTAGACTAATGGACATTCATAGCTAACAAAAGGACTTTTCAGAAATCAAATAGTTTAAACCAACTGAAATCCTGAAATGAGATGATGTTGATATGCATGTTTATGATGACATTGTGTAAAATCAGTGTCATGATTAACATTTACTCAGTCCTTCTATTTCATCATTGCCACTGGTCAGTGAAGAACTGATGCATGCTGTCAAGGAAAAGACAGGAAGTTAGATTTGTTTTTATTTATTTTTCAATCTTTTGAAAGATGCAGAACAGTATGTTGATGAAGTTCTTTCAGCAACTAAAAGCAATTTCCTCTTGTAATGTCAGTACAGCAATACTTTTCTTTGAACAGTACTCTTCGAAGGACCTTGTGGATTGTTAAAGAGATGTGCTACACTCAATAAAATTGCATCAGTGTTCTTAAAATAACTTTGAATGAAATTAACAGTAATATTCTGAAATATTATTACATTTTCTATTTGAATATATTTTAAAATATTCTAACATGCTGATTTGCTCAAGAAACATTTATTATTAGTATTATCAATGTTGAAAACAGTTGTGCAGCGTATACAGTTGAGATCAAAAGTTTATACACACCTTGCAGAATCTGCAAAATGTTATTATTTTACCAAAATAAGAGGGATCATACTAAATGCATGTTATTTTTTATTTAGTACTGACCTGAATAAGATATTTCACATAAAAGATGTTTACATATAGTCCACAATATGTAAACATCTTTTATGTGAAAGATCTTTTTCAGGTCAGTACTAAATAAAAAATAACATTCAGTTTGTATGATGTAAAATAATTAACATTTTCAAATTCTGCAAGGTGTATGTAAACTTTTGACCTCAACTGTATGTAATGGCATCATCACTGAAACATAAATTAGAGCTTTATTTTGTTTGTTTCTGTCTGTGTAACTGGAAATTTAATTACATTCTTGATATTCCCCCTTGACCTTTATTGAAAAAGTTTGTAGGTGTTTACATTTGGCAGACACTTTTATCCAAATGACTTACATTGCATTCATGGTATACATTTAACCTCACGCATTCTGTGAAAATTGAAGCCACGTCCTTGGCGTTGTTAGCTCTATGCTCCACTATATGAGTAACAAGAATGGTGAACAAAGCTTACAGTGTTTTGTATAGTGCTTCTAGCTTGTACTTGGGATGGTTACTAAGCTGTTTCAAAGATACTCTGGTCCCTATAGATATAGCCTGGATCCTTCTGTCTTAGTAAACCTATACAATTTTTTCAATCATTTTAGTTCAGTCATTTAAGTCACCTCTTCCTCAACCAGATTATCAAATAGTTGTATCTTATTTATTTAACTTTCAATTAAAAATATGACTAGATTTTTGGTCTAGAGTCATATATTTTGAGCAATAGAAATATTGATGTTTGCCTAATTACACCCAGCTTCACATTTCATTGCAGTGGTTAGATTCCTCTGCTCATGTAGTACAGCACCTGGTGAATCACACGGGTGACAGAGAGGTCAGGGTTGGCTGTAGACAGAGGATTTTGTGTGGAGATGAAGGTGACTGTCTCTCACACAAAGACAAATACTGCTTTCCCTGTAAAACAGGCATATGAAATGGTTTCACAGCCAGCCAAACTTCCTGAATCCTCTTCTGTGGAGAGATGCCAAACCACAGAAGAGAGAATAAGGGAAGCCAAGAAGAGAAAGAAAGAGCTGAAAGACAAAGATAGAGACAGGTGAGGAGTGAAGACAGAGACAGAGTGTGTTTGTGTTTGGGTCTCTAATTTATATTATTCTGAGGTTGCACTTTGAAAGCTCACATAGCTTAACAGAGTTTTCGGTTACATTTCATTTTGACATGAATTTTGTCAGTTTTTTCCTACTTAAAAGTGTTTTTTTTTTAAATACACTACCAGAAAAAAAAGTTTTTGAACAGTAAGATTTTTTTATGTGTTTCATAGAAGTCTGTTCTGCTCACCAAGCCTGCATTTATTTAATCCAAAGTACAGCAAAAACAGTAACATTTTGAAATATTTGTATTATTTAAAATAACTGCTTTCTATTTGAATATATTAAAATGTAATTTATTGTGATCAAAGCTATATTCTCAGCATCCTTACTCCAGTCTTCAGTGTCACATGATCCTTCATTCTAATATGCTATTTTTTTATTATTATTATCAATATTTTAAAAAGTTGAGTACATTTTTTTTCAGGATTCTTTGATGAATAGAAAGATTCAAAGATTAACATTTATCTGAAGCTTTTGTAGCATTATACATTACCATTCAAATGTCTTTTTTTTTTTTTTTTGGAAAAGTAATTATAGAAATTAATACTTTTATGTAGCAATGATGCTCTAAATTGACCAAAAGTGATGATAAAGACTTTTATAATATTACAAAGGATTTCCATTTTAGATAAATGCTGTTCTTCTGAACTTTCTATTCATCAAAGAAACCTGAAAAAATTATACCCAACTTTTTTCAACATAATAATAAAAAATTTATTTTGAGCAGCAAATCAGAATATTAGAATGATTTTTGAAGGATCATGTGACTGGAGTAATGACGCTGAAATCACACGAATAAATTACATTTTAAAATATATTCAAATAGAAAACAGTTATTTTAAATAGTAAAAATATTTTACAATTGTACTGTTTTGCTGTACTTTGAATCAAATAAATTCTGCTTGGTGAGCAGAAGAAACTTCTTTAAAAAAACATTAAAAATCTTGCTGTTTAAAAACGTTGGCTGGTAGTGTATGCTTAAGTGTACGCTTAATGCTTTTGAACTAAACTCTCTATATGGAAGAAATAAGAGATATTAATATGATCTCATTTGTGAGTTTTCTGTTTCTTGATCCAGAGTTTTCAACCAGAGGGTCCATGAAGAAGATTATCTATAAAACATGGACAAATCAATAGGAGTTGAACATTTTAGGAACATTTAACTTGTGACATTCTAAATGGATTTGTTGTATTTCATAAGGTTTATTTTGATGCATTACAGATGACTAGTAAATTAATAAGCAAGCGGAGAACACCCAACAGGCTGTAAAAGTCTTTTCAATTGTATAGATATTTAAATAAGATGTATATGAATAGCTTATTAGTGTCTGAACATTAAAAGTCAATAATAAGGGGCAGAATATGAAATAGCCATAAAAAAATAGCCTAAGTTTGAGAAATCTTCCACCGCCTGAAACACATGTTGATTACCGAGAACGGAGGGCAGCCGCACGCAGAGTTCAATTAGTCAACCAATTAGCGCTGGTCCGAGCGCGGCGGGTGCGCGGCTCTGTGTGACCGACAGGTCTCGCCGAGAAGCCGTTACAGCGCTAGCGTCCGTAGCAGGCTTGATTTCTGGGGCTCCGGTGGGCAGTCAGGATGTTATTATCGAGGTCTGGAGTCAGCGGCTTAAAGTGGCGACCGTGGTTTAGACTCGAGACGCACGCAGCGCAGCGGTGCGGTATACGCGAGATCAACGCCATTTATAACGTGCGACAAATGTGGGCTCTAGCGCACGCAGGGTGGGTCCAATGCCGCGTGACTTCTAAGAACAAAAGCACGCGTCAAAATCTGCATTTGAAACACGTCATCTACTCGCCTTTAAAGTGGATTAGCGGTGATCTCTCATAAATGCATCGAGTTATGTTATTTCTGTAAGCTAATAAAATCCCTTAGGTGGGTCTTATAAAAACGTCCAGGTCACATACGGTCTTAAAAATAAAGGTTCTTTATTGGCATCTATGGTTTCTTGAAAAACCGTTAACATCCATGGAATGTTTCAGTCGCACACAATTGAAAAAGGTTCTTTAGATTATTCAATTGTTCTAAAAATGGTTCACTGAAAAGTTCTCTCTCTCTCTCTCTCTCTCTCTCTCTCTCTCTCTTTCTCTCTCTTTCTCTCTCTCTCTCTCTCTCTCTCTCTCTCTTCTCTCTCTCTCTCTCTCTCTCTCTCTCTCTCTCTCTCTCTCTCTCTCTCTCTCTCTCTCTCTCTCTCTCTCTCTCTCTCTCTTTTACTCAGAAGATTTCACAATCATAAGAAACTTTCCACTAAAGAACCTTTGATGAAATTGAAAGATTCCATGGATGTTAAAAGGGTAGTTCACTCAAAAATGAAAATGATCCCATGATTTACTCACCCTCAAGCCATCCTATGTGTATATGACTTTCTTCTTTCAGATGAATGCAGTCAGAGTTATATTAAAAAATGTCCTGCTTCTTCCAAGCTTTATAATGGCAGTGAATGGCTGTTGAGATATTAAAGTCCAATAAAGTGTGTCCATTCATCAGAAAAATTGCTCCACATTGCTCCCAGAGGTTAATAAAGCCCTCCTTAAATGAATCGATGCTTTACAGTTGAGATCAAAAGTTTACACCCCCCTTTCAGCATTTGCAGAATGTTCATTATTTTACCAAAATAGGAGGGATCATACAAGATGTATTTCATTTTTATTTAGTACTGACCTGAGTAAGATATTTCACATAAAAGATGTTTACATATAGTCCACAAAAGAAAATAATAGTTGAATTTATAAAAATGACCCTGTTTAAAAGTTTACATCCCCTTGATTCTTAATACTGTGTTGTTACCTGAATGATCCACAGCATTTCCGTGTATTTGAACCCTTTTTAACAATGACTTTTGTTAAATGTATGACTTTTGTATGATTTTAAGACCCACCTTTTCACACTGAGGACAACTGTGGGACTCTATTACAGAAGGTTCAAACGCTCAATGATGCTCCAGGAAAAAAGTAATGTATTAAGAGGAAAAATAATGCATTAAGACCCGGGGGTGAAAACTTTTGGACAGAATAGAGATGTGCACAATTTTTTTATTTTGCCAAAATATATATATTTTTTTCATTTAGTACTGCCCTTTAGAAGCTATAGAAGATGGTTACATGTTTTCCAGAAGACAAAATAAGTTAAATTTACCCTGATCTTCAAATTCACCCCCCCCCCCCTCCACTGTTCTTAATGCATAGTTTTTCCTTCTGAAGCATCAGAGAGCGTTTCAACCTTCTGTAATAGTTGCATATGAGTCCCTCAGTGTGAAAATATGGATCTCAAAATCATTGTTGGAAAGGGTTCAAATACACAAAAAAATAATTTGTAGGACCTGAAGGATTTTTCTGAAGAACAGCGGGCAGTTGAACTGTTCAGGACAAACAAGGGACTCATGAGCAACTATCACTAAAAAAAAATAACAAAACAAAAACACAGCTGTGGATCACTCAGGTAACAAACAACACAGTATTAAGAATAAAGGGGATGTAAACTTTTGAACCGGGTCATTTTTATAAACTCAACTATTATTTTCTCTTGTGGACTATATGTAAACGTCTTTTATGTGAAATATCTTATTCAGGTCAGGTACTAAATAAACAATAACATGCATTTTGTATGATCCATCTTATTTTGGTAAAATAATTAAAATTTTGTCTTGTGAACACACGTACGACAGTTAGTGGAAACTAGAAATTACGATTCATAAAATTTTAAATGATATTTTTCTTACACAAACACATCAGTTCACTTTAGAAGGCCTTTATTAACCCCCTGGAGCAGTGTGGAGTACTTTTATGATGGATGGATGCACTTTATTGGACTTCAAAATCTCAACACCCATTCACTGCCATTATAAAGCTTGAAAGAGCCAGGACATTTTTTAATATAACTCCGATTGTATTTGTCTGAAAGAAGAAAGTCTTATACACCTAGGATGGTTTGAGATGGGCGAACTATCCCTTTAAATTAAGATTATAAGATTATTCTATTAAGATTATTTTAATGACAATTAATTCTAAGTTCTATTTAATAATTCAAATTATTGCAGGCTTATTAAATTAGTGCTTTAACTACAAAACCAAACAGTAGCAAAACACACGCCTTTAAAGCGTGTGCGCACACTACTTTCAGAGTGCACTACTTCTCCGACATGGCAGCTGACTCAATGGGAAAACAAAGGTCAGAACTTTTAGGAAATGTCACTCATTTCATCTCTTGCCACTTAGTGGCCTGTTTGGCAGGAGGGGGCTTGGCCTGCTCCCGGTCACCGGGGGCAACGAAATAATGAATCACCACGGCAGCGAGGCTCTGCTCTGCCTGAAAGCACGGAGGCAGCCGGAGCAGCGCGGCGGGACGCTATTGTGGCTCGGCCCGCACTATAGGCAAACCAAGCAGGCAGGAGGTCTGGAAATAGTTACAGTCAAATAGAGGCATACTGATCAAGAATACAAGAGGTCTGCTATCCCCACGGGCTAGAAGAGGGTTTTCTTTTGCTCTCCCTCTCTCTCACGGCCCCCTGATCAGATAAAACATACTGTAACAGCACTTAGTCTTTGGCAAATTGCCGATTGTCACATATTTTTGAGATGACAGTCATTGTGTTGAGGCGGAAGCTTGCGTTACACTGCTAGTGTATGTGGAAGTATATTAGCATTGCAACAGTTTTGGTGTGGCAAAGCAGTCAGCGGAGTAGTGACAATGATAGGGGAGTTAGGTTGTGCCAGCTTAGTTCTCTTTTTGCCCCAGGTGAGGGCAGACTGATCAGATGATTATTTCTGAAGGGGTAAACAACGTCTGAAATAGAGCCGCGGCAATTACCTGAGTTTCAGGTAATCAAGGTAGAGCTGAATAAAGGGCGCAGTCTGCGGTCCTCCACCTCGCCTCAGACTCCATTACCTGTTCTCTTTCAGTCAGCATAATAAGAGCAGAGTAACCCTAACCAGACCCTCAGCAGGTAAATCTGGTTGTCTGTCAAGTTCATTGTGTCAAGCAGCACAGATATGGTTCCTCTAGTCTGAAACAAGACCCCTGATTTGGGGTTTAAAGAATCAAAGAGCTTCCAGATTGAGACTTGACCCCAGATCAGGGATAAACTGTCACTTGTATGTGTGTGTGTGTGTGACCTGAACATCCCTTTAAAGCTTTATGATTACAAATCCCTCTAAGTGTTTGTGTGTGAGGGTCAGAAAGTCAGTGTTATGCATGCAGAATGCTATTTACATTGTAAATGAGCTTATACACTATTGGTGAACATTTTGAAATTATTAATTTTTTTATGTTTTTGAAAGAAGTCTCACCAAAGCTGCATTTATTAGATCAAAAATACAGTAAAACGGCTTTTTTGTCACATGATTCTTTAGAGATCATTCTAATATGCTGATTTGGTGCTCAATTATTATTACTAATTGTTGGCCCTCAAATATTAACAATGGTTTCAAACTTGTGTATCATGGTGGTTTCCACAAAAGTGGAATTTTACACTGAAGACTGGAGTAATGATTCTGAAAATTTAGCTTTAAATTACATTTAAAAATATAAATTTTAAAAATGCTTGGTTAAAAACAGCCCAGCGGTGGGTGAAATATGGACAAACCCAGCAATTGGCTTGTTTTGACCCAGGGGTTGGGTTAAATGTTTAAAAGCCTACTCAACTATTGTTTACTAATTACTGTATGGCTGGCACTGACACTTAATTGTCTGATTGCATCAGCAATAATCAAAATGTGAACATTTATTAATAAACAATTGTTTTTTATATATATATATATATATATATATATATATATATATATATATATATATATAATTTAATTATTATTTATTCAACTTCATGTATTGAACATATTAATAAATGTTAATATCGGGTTCATTTCAAGCAAGAGATATAGTATTTTTTTAAGCAATAGTTGAGTTAAATGAAACTACTCAGAAGACTGGGTTAAACATTTAACTTAACCGTTGAGTCAAGCAACCCATTTGCTGGGTTTGTCCATATTTCACCTAGTGCATGTTTTCAGAGTGCATTCAGATTGAAATTGATTCTTTTAAATTGTAATTTCACAGTATTACTGTTTTCACTGCATTTTTAAATAAATAAATGCATCCTTGAAGAAAATAGGAAATTTCTTTCAAGAGCATAAAAAATGGTTATTATTACCACCAACTTTTATTTATTTATATATTTTCTTCTGATACCTCTCTCAAGGTTGGACACATTTATGATGGACTTCACGGATAATTGCCATTTACCTTTATAATTCCTAGGTCATGTACACTGTTTTTTTCCCTTCTCTTTTGATTCCTTCCTTTGCCTTTGTTGTCTGCTTTTCCACTCTCTTTCTTAAACTCATAGGAAGATTGTCAAGCTTCCTTCATCTGTTGCAGTTCTGTCTAATCCCCTCCCAAACCACTTTAGCAATGCTTACAAATTGGACTCATGCAAAAACAACATATACTTTCCCCATTAGAGGAGGAAATGCATTTAAACCATCATATTTCATCAGTTTATACAGTGTATTTTTACAGTGTGAATGTTTATTTTAACTTAATTGCTTGAAATCTTGAACATTTCTCTTTAATGCTCCTTACTCCAGAACATTAGTGAGAGGAACTATATCAGCATTTAGATTTAACTAGGTGTCCTAGGTTTTTCAGTTTAATTTTTTCCTCAATTAGGCGTAATCCCACAAATTCTTTGATTTTGTCAAAGCATTTTTGTGTGTTTGAACCCGTTCCAAATATGACTGTATGCTTTTGTGATTCATCTTTTCACACTGAGGACAACTGAGGCACTCATATGCAACTATTACAGAAGGTTCAAATGCTCACTGACGCTCCAGAAGGAAAGATGGATCTCAAAATCAGTCATACACACAAAAAAATTGTACGCAAAGGTGTTAGTTCATGTAGATTTTGGATCAACTTGTGGGATTGAATCTACGACCATTTAGTTAGCAGCTCAGAACTTTAACCATTAGGCTACATCATGTCAGTTTAGATTAATTTCATTTTGCACAATATTGGCTGTGTGTGTGTCTTGTTGAGGAGAATCTTAGTAACATCCACATAGGTTAAGTAAATCCAAGATGAAGATTTACATATACTGTAGAAACCCATGAGAAATTCAAGAAACATGCACACAGCTACACCCACACAAATACTTACGAGCATCATGCCCATTGGCCACAGTGGTGTGTGTGCTACCCTAAACTCCATCCTAACCAAGAAAGCACCAAATGGCACTACACAAGAGGAAGACTTTGACTTCATCTCATGATTAAGAGGTTATTATGTGCTAATGAACTGCCCCACGGGGCAACATAATGTTCCGGCTGTTTTTTTTGTACCCTCACCCGCTGGCACTTCATGGGAAGCATCACAGAATTACACGCTAGGCATCATAAATTGGGCTAATTTACAACCTTTTATTTTTTGGCAGCTCTGACCAACCAAAGCCAAGAGCCAGAAGAGGTGAGGTTTTACCCACCGGCCAACTGCAAATTGCAGTCAATTGCAAATGGTGGAACGGTGATAGAAAAACAGAGAGAGAGCACTTAACAAAAAAAGGTGAACGGAAAACATACAAATATAACTTTGGGTTGCCCTATGGTCAGCACTAAAGGAAGGCCAACATTCTTTAATTGCATGTTATGTGAATAGAATTACTTCATTTTATGCTCTAACTCTAAAAAAAATCTGAAAATTAAATTCGGGACAAAACGCTAAAATGCAATGCCGTAAACAGTTAAACAATTTGCGCTACTAACCAATGTGTTTATGATAACTGGTATTTGTTATCATAAATCTAACAATCAATTAGCATAACCATAACCAACTGTTTTTTGTCGAGCTAAAATAACTGTAAGCGAATGGCACTGGAAGCCGCGCACATTCAGCTACAAATAGCTACGCCCGCTCTTTTATGTTAAAATACGATGGATACTGATAGGTGAAAAGAGTTGAGATAGTAGCTACCTGTCCTGAATCACCGTTTGAGCTGGAATTTGAAAACATGTGTGTTCTGGTCACTCTGTGTCATATTCTGCTGCTAGACTAAAAGCATATTAGCAGCAGACCAATGCTGTAAAGTAAAACGTGGTGTAAGAAATTGTTTGACTCGTTTGTAAGCCACACCTTTCAGCATATTGGATTTCAGCACCTGGACAGCTCCACCCGCGCACTTACTGACAAGCCTATTGGTCGGTCTGACTCTCTAAAGTTTAATTTTGCTTTAATCTTTTTCACTTTTCACATTTATGCACTTTAACAGTAAAATTGAAATCTTTCTACTTGCTTAAGGTCAGCTATTTCAGATGCCTGTTTAGTTGAAACCTTTTAGGCTTCTGCTCGCGAATGCAAAACAGTATCCTGGGTAACTACAGAGATGCAGCTGCGAGAGGAAAGCTGTGAAATCCAAAGAACAATTGAGAGCACTGTTCGCCATCTTCTCGCCTTCTCCGGGCTATTTGCATAGCCCGTTCTGGTTGACTAGCTGCCATAGACCGTCCGGGAGACCTCTTTTGTCCGTTAATCAGCAAGTGACAGTGGGGTGACAACTCTCAGGTGACGGATCTCCCTTTGAGGAACGTGATGAAGTGGAGACGTCGAGAGATTCCAATGATATAGCGATCGCTCTCGATTTGAATCGACACTTATGTGACTATATAATGCAGTTCTGAAAACGTGAAAAATCAGTCGATATTGAAACCCATAATTGTGGACTTTAGCGGCTGAAACAGCCATTTAAAAGTGGGGTAGATGCTAAATAATTACCCTACTATATACAACTATAGATGTGAGGCTATTGAAGACCTTGGCTTACGGTAAAAAATTGCATCGGATTTTGTTAAATAAGGACGTCTGAGATAAAAAAGATTTAGAAAAAAAGAAGGTTATCCACATTTTTTGACACGGAAGTAAGCCTATGGGTGAGACTTCCGGTTCATTATAGATATATGAAAATAACGAGAAGAATTAACAACGTTCAGTAAACGGTAAAACTGTTTGCACTACAAACCAGTGTGCTCATAATTAAGATAATACATTAAAATAACATGGTAAGATATTGCAATATCAAGCAAAACAAGCTGTTTTGTAAAGCTAAAAATAGCTGGAAGCAGATGAGACCAGAAGTCAGACCCATAAAATTTACAAATGGCTGTGCCCGCTCTTATGGGAAAATAGGTGGGTAAAACGTGTAACAAGTTTTAAAAAATGTTATCTTTCTCGAAACTTCTAAACATTTTTCAAGGTCAAATATTCTTAAATCATGAATTACCAAAAGTTTTCTTGGGTTACCTAGCCCACTTTTTCTTAAAAAGTACAAATACCTGACCTTCTCGCAGTCTTGAGGATTTATATGATATTTATTTGCTTGTTGTCACATAATATTAAAATACCTTCCTGCATGTTTGTTATGCCACACGGACAATGGCTTTCAAATATTATTTATTTTAAAAACAAAACTCATTTTTATTTCAAGAATTTCAGACTTTTAATGTTTAATGAACAGTCTCAGGAAACTATTCCTAGAAAATAATTACATTTAAACATTTCATTTTCAACCCGAAGTTGAACTAAAAATTGTTAAATGCACATAACGTTAACAAAACAGCTCAAAGAACGGTCAATGCTATATTGCTCTTTTTTCAGTATTGTAAGTCTCCCAATAATACAGAGAAAAAAGGTTTATTTCAGAAATGGTAAATATTTTGTACCTCAGCGCCTCAGATGGACTACATCTCAAAGTCTTATTGGGTGAGGCTGTTTTGGGTGTTCACAACTTTTAGCTAAATCCGCGAAATGTTCCAACCAGGAACTTACCCTCTCGTGCACCTGCATCGCCTCTCATTGCCTTCAGGAATTCGCTGATGCTTGTAATCAGCTTTGTAAGGCCAATGAGTGCACGGATGAGCGACACTTCCCAACGGCACAGTGAGTCGCGCAGGCCCGCTGAATGACAGTCAGCGTGGGGCGCCGTTCCAAAGCCGCCACGCTGCCAAATTCCAACAGAGTCTCTCACAATCACTTCGCCGCAGGCCCCCACACAGGCGGACACTGGTAACAGGGGAAAGTAAGAGCGTGTGTATGCGGGGGAAAGAGACCGAGAGAAAGAGATAACTCGCTAACTACCAATGGCTGGGCTTCCCAAATTGCGCTGAGCATAACTTTAGTCCCACTTAATCTCTACGGCACGTTTTCTACGAGCATCGCTACCTAAGTAGAACGTAAAGACGTTCATAAATTATCCAGAGCCTCGGACCACTCATAAACACATTACGTGCTTAAAGGGTTCCTTCTCCTTGCGTTCAATTTGTCAGAAACAAAGACACACTTAATAAATTATACATTTAGCTCATTTTTAAGTCATTGCAAACTGCAAAGCCAATTTAAACTATGCCAGTTGGTTAAAACAGCTTTTACTCCACCCATATTTATATGACAAACAGACAGTCTTAAGTAGCACGGGTATATTTGTAGCAATAGCCAATACATATGAATCAAAATGATCGATTTTTCTTTTGCCAAAAATCTATAGGATATTAAGTAAAGATCATGTTCCATTCAGACATTTTGAAAATTTCCTACCGTAAATATACCAAAACTAAATTTTTGATTAGTAATATGCATTGCTAAAAACTTCATTTGGACAACTTTAAAGGCGACTTTCTCAGTATTTTTATTTTTTTGCACCCTCAGGTTCCAGATTCTTAAGTAGTTTTATCTCGACCAAATATTGTCATATCCTACCAAAACATGCATCAATGCAAAGCCTATTTGTTTCAATGTTGGTTTTATGGTCCATTACATATATTTGTGGTATATTACATAACAAAGGGCATTTGAGTGAGAGTGTGTTAAATGTCATCCTTCTCCCCTGTGTCAGGTTTAGATTTCCATTGCAACGTCTTCATGACAATCACGTATATTTTTGAGGGCACTTCCAAGTGTACTTAGGTCTCAATGAATGGACGAAGATCTGTGAAAGACAAACATATGGACACATTTAGTACGGAGTGAGGAAAGATTGTCTTAAAAAGCAGCATTTGCAACGTTATCGCGATTCACTTACAGTTAACAAACACGTAGATGTTGTGATAAAGTAAACAAAAATAATATGGACCACAAAACCAGTCATAAGGGTCCATTTAAAAAAAAACCATGTATAAATAGGCTTTCCATTGGTGTATGGTTTGTTAGGATAGGACAATATTTGGCCGAGATACAACTATTTGAAAAAAATCTAAATATTGAGAAAATCGCCTTTAAAGTTGTTTAAGTGAAATTCTTAGCAATGAATATTACTAATCAAAATTGAAGTTTTGATATATTTTCGGTATGACATTTACAAAATATCTTTATGGAACATGATCTCTACTTAACATCCCAATGATTTTTGGCATAAAAGATAAATCGATCATTTTGACCCATATAATGTATTTTTGGTTATTGCTACAAATATACCCATGCTACTTAAGACTGGTTTTGTGGTCCAGGGTCACATATTTTTGTTTCTAGATATCTAAACGTGAGAAAAGATTGTTGAAAAGAAAACTGTCCCCTAAAATATAATATTATGTGAAAAATGTTAGCACAGTTTTCAGGTTGTATTCAGTAAACATTTAACCACGTCTGAAACGACTGAACTGCGTAACGTCTCTTGCCTCTTGGAGGGTTTGTGGATTAGCAAAAAAGACCGCGAGATTGTTAAACATGTCAACGTGTAATTGCACGATAAGGCCCGCGCAAGGAATTTATTGGCCCAGTTGCTGTTTCTATTCCCCGCTAATCTGGCGCTGCACATTCGTCCTCTGCAATCTGTCTCCGTAATCTTCCGTAGCAGAACGGCAACCAGCTTTTTTTCTGAGGAGGCAAGAAAATATGCACGGCTATGATAAACCCGATGCTAATTAGGAACATTTAGGACAGTGAGTGCAAGGGATCGCCCGTTTTACAAATCACAAAATACAAGCCCATTTTCACAATTTCACTTGGTGTAAATGTGATAAAGGTCTGTCTTGTGTGTCTGGCTATTATAGATTTATTGGTGAGATTTGCGGTTGTATTCTTTTTGCTCTGCCAGGAAACGGTGGAGGTGAATAGGGTGAGGTTTGCCAGTGTGCTGGACGGGTGCCCATGCTGGGCTCACTCGTTTTGTTTCTGAATGCAAATCCGCGTTGCTATGAACAGCAAGCAGTGTTGTGTATTGCCCTATCCTTGTGATGCGAGGGCAAAGCTTATTATTTAAAATTAGCATTTTAAATATTACGAGGGAAATGTGTATAAAAATTGTGTAAAGTGTCGCCCTAACCAAACGGCTAAAAAATAAGAACAAATGTTGTCTAGTTGTCGTTGTGTAAAATTATCGAGTTTTGTTATTCGTTCGTTTTATAAGCTTCTGTTAAAACACTGAAGTGAAACTTCGTCGACATTCTCACGGTCGTCTGCGGAGTTTGAAAAAATGAGGTCCAAAGACCTCCCTGAATCCTGCTACTTGTTGCGGGAAAGCTCCCGCGTCACGTCACTCTTCCGGTGGGTGTCATTGTAATAAGAATGAGACTTGTCGCTGACCCGGGGGTTCAGCTTTTAGGGTTGTTTAATCCTCCTCTCTCCCTGACACAAAACACTCTCTGCCACGCACTCTGCATTCATCTTAATCCCACTGACACCCCACGGAGGATACGAGCAACATTTGCTTGACGGCCCACCAGTGATTCAATTAGGTTGTCAATTTTAGTAAAAGAAAATAAGCCGGAAGGCGAAAAAAAAAATAGAATTCTTTTTAAAACGCATATTAAAAGTGTAAAAAACTAACATTTTTAATTCCATTCATGGGTTTAGAACGCAATTATTCCATATCCGGCAAATATAGTCATGAGTGGCTCGCGGGTTACCCAGGCGGATTTAATTGAAGTGGAGCGGATTTAAAGCATATGTCTGCACAATCCGGGGCTCACAGGAAAAAAACAGGGGTTGGTCCATTGAACAATGAATAATGTGGTTCGCTCTCTATTCTTCGTTTTTTCATTGGACACTCTTTATTTTGAGAGGTCTTGAACTTTGACCTCCATCTGCATCAGGACACCGCAACAACGTCACGGAAGGATTTCTAAATGAAGAAAATTACAAAAGGTTTCCTTACTGTAAAATAGCTTTAGATTAAAGTAGCTGATCACGGTTAACAAAAATAGTCAAATAAAAAGTTATTATCCTGCGATCTGAAGTTGTTTCATTTTGACAGACACAAACACGAGCTTCAAGTCTAAGTGGAGAGCTCACAAGTGTCTAAAAATTATTTAGAGACGAACACTCAATCAAGTGACATATTTTACACTGTTAATGTGTTTAATTTTCTTAAAAACGGTAAATGTCTCATCTAAATAATTTGCCAGAGTAATGTAACAATGGGAAATTCTTTCAAAATATAAACGTGAATAATAATAATAATAATAATAATAGTAAAAATAATACAAATGTCTCCTTTTAAACTAAACTGATATGATTCACAGCAAATCTCACAGAAACATTTCAGATCCCATATTGCTTATATTTTCATATTTTAGATCGCCTCAGTGCTAAAATTCGTGTTTATATGTATACCTAGATGATTAAACCTCTGCTCAAAATATTTTCCATTTTAAAATGTGTTGTTGTACACTGTTTTGTCACAATATACATAAATAAAAAAGATCAAATTTGTATGCCCTGTTTCGTTGTTTATACAGACATAAACTTTTCACATTGGAACATTAACATTGTTTCCACCTGCTTAATCGCGATTCCCATGGGATAAAATCAAAACAACACAGCAAACTAACTTTCCAGAATCAGCAAAAGCAGTGAAATTTATTCTTCTCACATCAACGCAAAACGTTTTCCTTTTTCTCCTGGCAAATCCGAATTATATTTACAGATGTGTATCAATCTTTCTCTGTAATATATTCACAATGTACAAGGAAAAATACAACAAACAAATAGGGAATAGATCAAATACAGTAACTCACGTGTTGACAAATCAAACTGGGATCGAGAAAAATCTTAGAAAACTTTAAAAACGTTGTCATTTGACTATATTTTACACTAGCACCCACTCTTTTTTATGTCTTTAACAGTACCATCTCTCTCTCTCGCTGTCTCTTTCTTTCACACACACAAACACCCACATACAAAAGACGAATTAATCCCTCGTAAAATGTGTAAAGCTCACGCATATTGTGTAATTTCGGACAAATTATTCAGACAGCATCCCCTTCAATTTAAGTATTATATTTAAATAATATCACCTTCAAATTTACAAGAACAGACATTCTGTACAAAAAAAAGGTAGTTATGCTCTAAAAGAGGTAAATATTTGGTTATTCGAGTCTGGATGCGTAGTTGCAAATCTTTTCATATGTGTGTCAGTGGAACGGTTCCGTTTACGCCCGTCGTGGAACTTTGATAGTGCTGCGGTACAGCGTGCAGTCTGCTCTGAACGGATGGGTCCCCTGCCTCCGCCGTCGGTAAATACATGCTTATCATCTCCCGCAAGTCTCCAGGACAAGGGGCTCGAGAGTGAGCTGTAACGGGAGGACTTACGCTCGGCTCCGACTTCACCAGCGAGCTCAGCGTGCCGATGGCCCCAGATGAAGCCACGCTGGAGTTTTGGTGTTGCGTGTAGGATATTCCCCCATAGCCTGACGGCGAGGCGCTCATGTAGCTCTGAGAGTTTGAGATGGGGCTGTACTGGAGAGCCGTCATTTCGTAGCGGTGCATAGGCTGGGGATTGTGTGGATGGTGGTGGTGCCCGTGGTGGTGATGCGCTCCGCTGCCCGGGTGCTGGCTGTAGGCGAGCTGCGCCTCCTGCATCATCGCGGCTGCAGCCGCGGCGGCCGCCACCTGGCCCGAGTACGCGCCGTTGGTCCAGCCGTTCATGTGCGCGTAGCTCGCCGCGGTGCTGCCGCCGTGACCCACCGGACTCTCTAACCTCTGTCCGACCCCCGCTGCCCCCATTCCCAGCCCCACGCCGCCTCCGCCACCTGATCCAGCAAGCAGGCCACCCGCCAAAGAGTACTTGTCCTTCTTGAGCAGGGTCTTGGTCTTCCTCCGGGGTCGGTACTTGTAATCCGGATGCTCCTTCATGTGCATGGCGCGCAGTCTTTTCGCCTCGTCAATGAAGGGTCGCTTCTCCGCCTCTGACATGACTTTCCACTCCGCTCCGAGGCGCTTGCTGATCTCCGAGTTGTGCATCTTTGGGTTCTCCTGAGCCATTTTTCTCCGCTGACCCCGAGACCACACCATGAACGCGTTCATGGGTCTCTTGACGCGGTCTTGGTTAACTTTGCTGCCGCTGTTGGGTCCCGTGTGGCCCGTGTTTGTGTTAGTCTGGGGTCCCGGGGAATGCAAGTCCGTTTCCATCATCATGCTATACATTCACCTGGATTTAACTTGCTCAGCTCACACACAGAAACATTCACCCGACCCCGTTCCCTGGCAGGCACACACGTGTAGCACCTCTTAATAACAAAAGAGGCCACTCGAACCGAAGAGATCGGTACAATCCAGACAGAGGATAGATAGATAGATAGATGGTAACTTTGCAGCTACTCGTCTCCCCTTTGTTTAATTCGAACTTCCTCTCGGCTGATTTTCACATCCAGTGCAGAATTGTCTTTGAGCTACTTTCAGCGGTAGGGCTTGAAAAGTTAGTGGGAGAGCGGCCATATGATGCGAGTTGACAGGGAATAAATGAGTGAGAGAGAGCCAATGGCGTTTGAGGACGGGGCCGATTTGCATATGGCTCATGGTCAGGTGACGCGCAAGGGAGAGAGCGCGCTCGCTACAGGCGCAGCTGAAGGGTTTTTCTGCAACGCGCGGAAGGTAAACAGTTGGCTACAAACCACTGCTGACAAATGTTATTTGGGATAAATGATCTCCAAATGATAATTTTCGCTGAAATAAACAATAAATCAGTCACTTTTTGCTCGAATATTTACCGATTTTTTTGTCCCTTTTGAAACGATGGAGCCTGAACATCAAAAATGTGAGCAATATTTTTTTATTGTTAAGTGTCCTATATGGTTTTCAATCAGAAAAAAAGTCTAAACAATTATATTGATAAACGGTTTCAATCATTTTAACCATAACATTTCGTAACATTTTTATCCATTAAAAAGTCCCAGGTAGGAAAGAAATAAATGTGTATATATATATAAATTCGTTCATTCTGTTTCTCAGTACCTTTTGCAGTGTTCATCACAGTTTCCAATATTTTTCACAATCCCTAAAAGTCCCTTTGAATAAATTGATGCCACAGGTGTTTTCCTGTTGTGACTGTTGCTAAGAAACAGGTGCCTCACACCTAGTGCATGTGCCATGTGTGTCCTTTTGTCATCAAGTGCAAAGTGGGGAGCAGCTAAAATTGTTAGTGTGCAAAAAAACAGGTAAATGGTGTAACCTGCCATATTCTTTCCCAACGCTGGAGTCATTTCCTAGCGCTTTTTTATAGGTGTTGGAAACGTTGACTTAATGCAATATCACAAGAAGTATAAAGTCTGAATTCATCCCAATGAATTAAATAATAAATCCACAATTGACATGTAAAATTTAATTCGACATCACTGGAAAATAAGGTGACAACATTGTCCACATTTCAGAAGACCATTTTATAAGCATAATACGCACAGAACGTTCACTGCGCTTGGTTTGATTTGACTGCCATTAAGTTTGTCAACAAAATAAAGTGCAGATAAAAAAGGCAATCGTTCTCTACATTAATTTACAGACTGTGATCGCCGTCTACTGGACGCAAACAAACGAAACCCCCCAACAGTCAAGAGTCAATCAGTAAAATAGTTATGGAAAATCTAAGAATCAAAGAACTTCAAAAACCCTGTTCAGACGTGAAAAGGTGCGTGATATTGAACGGAGGCGTTGAGGGAGTTGCAGGCGCATCGCTCGGATTTCACAGAAGACTTGCTCAGAATATCTCCATTAATTGTGAACTGAGGCGAAAAATAAATATCGCCGAGTTAATGTGTTAATCATCATACTCATCAGGGAAATTGGAAAAGGCGTTGCCATTAGTTAATTATGCATATTTGTAGGATTACACAACTGGTTTAGATACAGATTGTTTAAATCAATAGGCTAAATGAAGGACTCCAGTCAAAGTAAAATGAACTCGTGTATTAAGAGTTTAGAAAAGACTAATCTAATTATATGTAGGCTTATATATTGTTAATAAAAATATGCTAATGTGTCAATTTGTTTAAAAAACCAAAGCAAAATTGAACACAGTAGAATTTATTATTTAAATTGTTATTTTACAAGTTAATTTTTATGTAATATTGATAATGCACATCAGAGGTCCTTTTACTTGTGTAATGATTTATTTAGAAACAAGCTGGAGAACCACTGACTAAACACAATAAAGTGCAAAGAAACAGAAAACCTATGAAAAATAAAAACATAATTGAAATCACACTATAAGCTTAGTGAGCTGCAAGTTGCTTCTATCCTGATCTGAGCATCACAGCACTAAAATCCTGGCGTGTTGGTCTGTGCTCCAAAAGCTCAGTAAGTGGCGGTCCTCCGTTATGTCCCGACTGCAAAGTGAATTAGAGAGTCTCTTGAACTTGTGAGAGCGAGCAGGGTTTAAAAATGGTCAACATCTGTCAGGTGCGCCTGTTCTTGCTCTCCACCGCGTTTTAAGCATAATTGGACAGGAAGGGAGGGGGAGACTCGAGCTAGGGCTGCGTGGGGGGAGAAGGGGCTGTCTCATGCACATATTTCCAGCTTCGTTTTCAATTTTCAGACTTATTTTCGTATGATTTACACGTTGACACTGACACTCTGAGTGGAAGAGGAGGATAAAGGGATGGGAGGATGATAGGGTTATGCTCAGGAGAAGAAGCACATTTGCACATCTATGACCTTCACTGAATCAACAGTCACACGAAGTGTGTGACATCCATTTTACACAATATCTCAATATAATCTCAGTTTATTCAGGTTGTCTGGAAGATTTCCTAAATGCATGAGGCACTATCCTAGTATAAAGCTACTGGGGTCCATAATAAAGCATGGAGGAAATGTGTATTAATCTTTTGTAAATCTCAGCAGTAACAGAAGCCAAATACACTGAGGTAGATATTATATCGCAAATAGTGGGGTTACTCCATCTTTATCACATTCTTTCACATAGCCAGCTAATAAGACTAATGGTGCTAATGGATAATTGACCCTGTTCAAAAGTTTACATACGCTTGATTCCTAATACTGTTACTTGAATGATCTACAACTGATAGTGATAGTTGTTCATGAGTCCCTTATTTGTCCTGAACAGTTAAACTGCCTGCTGTTCTTTAGAAAAATCCTTCAGGTCCCGCAAACTTTGGTTTTTCAACATTTTTGTTTTGTATTTGAACCCTTTCCAACAATGACTGTATGACTTTGAAATCCATCTTTTCACACTGAGGACAACTGAGGGACTGCAACTATTACAGAAGGTTCAGAAGGTTCAAACGCTCACTCATGCCTCAGAAGGAAACACGATGCATTAAGAGCCAGGGGGTGAAAACTTTTGAACAGAATGAAGATGTTTACATTTTTCTTATTTTGCCTAAATGTCATATTTTTTATTTAGTACTGCCCTTAAGAAGCTGCAGAAGATACTTACATGTTTCCCAGAAGACAAAATAAAAAAGGGTTCAAATACACAAAAATGAAAAACCAAAGAATTAGTGGGACCTGAAGGATTTTTCTGAAGAACAGCAGGCAGTTTAACTGTTCAGGACAAACAAGGGACTCATTACTATCACTAACAAAAAAACAGTTGTGGATCATTCAGGTAGAAACACAGTATTAAGAATCAAGTGTATGTAAACTTTTGAACAGGGTCATTTTTATAAATGCAACTATTTTTTTCTCTTGTGGACTATATGTAAACTTATTTTATGTGAAATATCTTATTCAGGTCAGTACTAAATAAAAAATAACATATTTTGGCAAAATAATGAACATTTTGCAGATTCTGCAAGGTGTATGTAAACTTTTGACTTCAACTGTATATAAGTTATTTCATCATTCACACACCTTCATCTCACCTTCAAAACCAAATACAACATTTTAAGAATGTTTTAACCATTTTTGTCCTGTACAATGATAATGAACAATAAACCAACTGATTTTGACTGTATGGACAAACTATATAATATAATAAATAAATGAGATATTTTTCAAAATATCTACTTTTGCGTCCCTCAGAGTAAAGAAATGCATACAGGTTTGTAACGAAATGAGGGTGAATAAATGACAGAATTTCAATATTTGGGCGAACTGTCCCTTTAAGAGTTTAATTAATTAGTTATCATAAGCCATACATATGCTAAATGTGTTTCAGAACATGACTCTCAGGGGGAACAACAGGATAAACAATCAAGGAAAAAGATGGAAACACGTTCACACACAGTGTTGCTTACTAACTGGCCTTGAGACCAAATTAGCAGCTCATCAGAAGATCAAAGGTTGTGCAGATGAACACACACTCACACACGCAGACTATGATCACTGTATGGTTTTCCGCCTGCATGCGCACATCTCCCTGCTGTTAGCGCAGGAATCTCTAAGCCCACAGTCGTCTCCCACCACAGCCAGCTTCACAGGATCAGCTGAAGCTTCTAGAAACAACATGTTAGCGCGCCACGGGGGCTAATGGTATCAAAGGCATTCTTTTTACAGCAGATGGCTTACTTAAGCTACCCGTCACAGCTGCTGTCAGTTCTACTGTATGGGCGGAAGGTAAAATCCCAACGCCTCGACTATAGTTAATAGTTCTCCACATGGCGTCGGATACATGCCATGGTATAGCTGCATGAACGCTTTAAAGAAACCCATACAGAAAAATAATATAACATTATAAGATGATGTTCAGTGGCCTCTAAGAGAATATAATGTTTACACTTAAAAAAATAGGATCATATTAAGCACACATTTGAATCCTTAAGATATATGGCTGTTGTTTGAGATTTAAGACTGCTCTTGTAAAAGGAATCATTCAGTCTGTTGAATGTAATAAATTGAGCTTTAAAGGAATAGTTCACCCAAAAATGATTTTTTGCTGAATCCAAGAGATGTAAATGAGTTTGTTTCTTCATCACAACACAGATTTAGAGAAATTTAGCATTAAATCGCTTGCTCATCACTGTAGTGTATGGGTGCCGTTATTATTAGAGCCCAAACAGGCGATAAAAACATCACGATAATACACAAGTAATCCACACGACTCCAGTCTATCAGTTAACATCTTGTGAAGTGAAAAGATGTTTGTAAGTTTGTAATGTTTGTAAGGAACAAATCCATCATTAATCCATCAATATGCATTTTAGGTTTGGTTTAAGTTGAAAACGATTTAAAAGATGGATTTGTTTCTTATAAACATATAGCTTTTTATTTCACAAGATGTTAATTGATGGACTGGAGTCTTGTGGATTATTGTGATGTTTTTATCAGTAGTTTGGACTGTCATTCTGACGGCACCCATTCACTGCAAAGGATCCACTGGTGAGCAAATGATGCAATGCTAAATTTCTCCAAATCTGTTTAGATGAAGAAACAAACTCATCTGCATCCATAAAAACATCAGACAAGAAATTCATGGGTTATGTATTATATTCAGAGTCTTCTGAGGCCATGACCGCTTTATGGAAACATGCGGCTTGGACTTGTGTATAAATTGTGCTATAAATCCTTCGATGCTCCACCGAAGAAAGAAAAATCACAGAGTTTAAAAACAAAATAAGTGTGAATAAATGATCAGTTCCTGAACTAGTCAGCTGACTTTGTAAATAGATATTCAGTCTAGATAATAAAAGGTAATACGAAATGACTGGTTGCTAATTTTAGCCCCACAGAAAGCACAGGTAAAGCACATAAATACAAGAACACTACACAGATATTGCAACGTCTATTTAAAATAACCTTTCATACAAGTCACAGCATGTTCACAGTGAAATGTACAACTTTTCTACAAATCTAACTGTGTAGAACAATATGCACAGTTGAGGTCAAAAGTTTACATACACCTTACAGAAACTGCAAAATTCATGTTATTTTTTATTTAGTACTGACCTGAATAAGATATTTCACAAAAAAAGACATTTACATTTTGTCCACAAGAGAAAATAATAGTTGAATTTATAAAAATGACCCTGTTCAAAAGTTTACATACACTTGATTCTTAATACTGTGTTGTTACCTGAATGATCCACAGCTGGGTTTTTTTATTTTTTATTAATAGTTTATAATTCCCTTGTTTGTCCTGAACAGTTTAACTGCCTGCTGTTCTTCAGAAAAATCCTTCAGGCCCCACAAATTCTGTGGTTTTTCAGCATTTTTGTGTATTTAAACCCTTTCCAACAATGACTGTATGATTTTGAGATCCATCTTTTGACACTGAGGACAACGAAGATCAGGGTAAATTTAACTTATTTTGTCTTCTGGGAAACATTCAAGTATCTTCTATAGCTTCTGAAGGGCAGTGCTAAATGATTTTTTTTTTTTTTTTTTACATATTTAGTCAAAATAAAAAATATTTAGGAAAAATGTACACATCTTCATTCTGTTCAAAAGTTTACACCCCTTTTCCTTCTGAAGCATCAGTGAGCATATGAACCTTATGTAATAGTTGCATATGAGTCCCTCAGAGTGAAAAGATGGATCTCAAAATCATACAGTCATTGTTGGAAAGGGTTTAAATACACAAAAAAAGCTGAAAAACCAAATAATTTGTGGGACCTGAAGGGTTTTTCTGAAGAACAGCAAGCAGTTTAACTGTTCAGGACAAACAAGGGACTCATGAACAACTATCACTAAACAAAAACACAGCTGTGGATCATTCAGGTAACAACACAGTATTAAGAATCAAGCATATGTAAACTTTTGAAAGGGGTCATTTTTAAAAATTCGATAAAATACTGATCCATTCGAACAATTTCCCATTCTGCTTTATTCACCACTTTTTATTTATACCCAATGAGCATAATGAGCAGTCAGCAGATTTCACTGAGGTTATTCTCTTATACTGTATTCAACAATGTCAGCTTGCACCCAATTATGCTCAGGCCTCACATGGTTCATTAGAGGGTTATGACGGTGTCATTCCGATGGCTGTTTGACAAAGCACAAGTGTCTTCATACAGGAGTTTTGTGGCTCACGTAGTAAAATAAAGAAAGGAAAAGGCTTTTTGCTCTGCACAGTGGTTGCTATGCACCAGTGGAGAGAAAGAAAGGTATCTCTGGTTAACCACTTTGCAGCTGGGCCTTGTTAGCTGATGTACTTTTGTATTTTGTTGCCAGTGGATGGGGCTCCAAAAGGTAGATGATAAATGAAATAAGGACTTGAAGGTGAGTGAGAAAAGATCTGGACTGAATTTAAATTATTCAGTTGCATTTTGACAGAAACGGAAACAACTACACTCACAGTGCCGTTTCAATATACTGGCATTTGAATTGCAATGTGTCTGGAGGTGAGAAGTAGCAGTGTTTCTTCAGTAGCAAACATCAAAGACGCCTCAGATCAATACCCCACTTCTCACAGCCATGGCGTGTTATTACCCATAATCCCTCTGTAATCCATGTACAAGGGTCAGCCATCCTTGTCCAAATAGCTACAATCTCATTACGCCTCAAATAAAACTTTCCTATTTATCTACAGATTTCAAATGAAACTAATAAGGCTCTAATATACCCCCTCACACCCCTCCTTCTCTCCCCTCTCTCTCTGCCATTCCAAAACCCTAATTATATTTCTCCCTATCTGAAAGCAATCAGTGATTGTGTGTGCCACGGTACGAAACGTGCTGACAATACCAGCCAATGGCGCAAGTGCCAGTGCAGCTGGACTAATTAAATTAAATGTGATGCTGCCCTGCCACTGCGCCGCTCAGTGAGAGAGAAATGAGCCAGAGCAATAATGAGTACTGTAGTCGAGCAGGGAGGAGGGAGATATTGTACTGGAGACCGGACACTTGCAGTGATTTCGAGATGTGCTTGGTAAAGTACTTTAGTCATATAAGTTTTTTCAGAAATGTATAGAAATAATTTGCAGCATCATATGAACTCTGACACTATCAGTCAAAAGTTTTTGAACTGTAAGATTTTTAATGTTTTATAAAGACATTTTTTTTTTTGCTCACCAAGCCTGATCTAAAGTACAGCAAATACAGTAAAAAATGTAAAATATTTTTACTATATAAAATAATGTTTTCTATTTGAATATTTTTTTTTATATATTTTATTCTTGTGATTTCAAAGCTGAATTTTTAGCATCATTAGTCCAGTCACACAATCCTTGAGAAATCCTTTTGCTCAAAAACATTTATTATGTTGAAAACAGCCGAACAGAATTTTTCAGGTTTCTTTGATGAATAGAAAATTCAGAAGAACAGCATTTATCTGAAATAGAAATATTTTGTAACATTATAAATGTCTTTATCTTCACTTTTGATCAATTTAAAGCACCCTTTTTAAATAAAAGTATTCATTTCTAGAATTTCTTTCTTAAAAAAAAAAAATACTGACTCCAAGCTTTTGAATAGTATAGTGTATAATGTTACAAAAGCATTTTATTTCAGAAAAAATGCTAATGTTTGGATTTTTCTATTCATCAAAGAATCCTAAAAAGGTGTATTTAACTGTTTTAAATATTCATAATAATAAAAAGTGTTTTTTGAACAGCAAATCAGCATATTAAAATTATTTCTGAAGGATCATGTGGCACTGAAGACTGTAATTATGCTGAAAATGTAGCTTTGAGCACAAGAATAAATTACAATTTAAAATATTAAAACAAAAAGCAGTTATTTTAAATAGTAAAAATATTTAACAAAATTACAGCTTTTGCTGTATTTTGATCAAATAAATGCAGGCTTGGTGACCAAAAGAGAATTCTTTAAAAAAAAAAAAACATTAAAATTCTGACTGTTCAAAAAAACTTTTTACTTCAATCAGCAAAAGTTAATAGCAGTTCAACTAATATTACAATGATATACTGCTACTTCACAGTTTAAAAATATATATATTACCATTCAAACGTTTATGAAAGATTTTAAAAATAAGAATTTAATATTTTTTTATTCTTTTATTTTTTTGAGAAATTAATACTTTTTTTCAGTAAGAACACAAAATTCATCAAATGTGACAGCAAAGATATTTTTTTTAAAGATTATATTCATTAAAAAATCCTGAAAGAAATGATCACTGTAAAAATATTAAGCAGCACGACTGCTTTCAACATTGGTATTAATAATAAATGTTTTTGAGCAGGAAATCATTTCTGAAGGATCATGTGAAACTGAAGACTGGAGTAATGATGCTGAAAATTCAGCTTTGCATCACAGGAATAAATTACACTATAAATTATATTTAAATGATTTAATATTGTAAAATTTCACCATATTATTGGTATTTTTGTCGTTATTTAAATAAGTGCAGCCTTGATGAATATAAAAGACTTCCAAAAAAAATCTTACAATTTCAATCTTAATATAATTATTTTCTTGTTTCAGATTTTACCAACACCACCCTATTAATTCAAAACTATCTAAAAAACCATAATGCAGACAAAATTAAAGCAAAAAACTAAAATCAAAGCTGTTTTTCTGAGAGACCCTGCTGAGAGGAAAACACAGCTGACTATTAAACTATGGTGAAACGCAGGCGGCAGCGGAATCTGGTAAACGTGTGTAAAGCTGCTAATCTTATTTAACCCTGCCCTGTAAGCCCTGCAAATTGGACCTGACACGCTAACAACACTCGTAAAACAGTCCTTAGCCTCAAATGTCAGACCTCAGAGGGAGCCCCTGACCTCAGCTCTCCCTCTCTCTTACTTTTTTTCTCTGTATCTTTCAAGCATTTTGTACATTTGCCCAAGTCTCCCTTGCTCAAAATATCTCATCCCCTACCTGCCAGCTCTCCCTACATCTCAAGCACTTCACCCTCAGTCCTCACATGGGCCACATTAGCTGGCCGCCCTCCCTCTCTTTTCTTCCCCAGCGGCTGGAGTGGAACTTTCAGTGGACCTCTTTCTTTTCTCTTTTGGCAGAAAGGGCAGGGAGGAGACAACTAGACCCCCCGTCTGATGCTAGTTTGGGCCCTGATCGGATCCCAGCGGGGCTAAGTGTGAGCGGCTCAGCGGGACGGCCCCTCTTCAAACTCCCCACCTCTTCCTTTTCCTCTTTTAGTCTTCAGACATTGTAAATGAGGTCATCTCTCCTGGTCCATCCAGACTGATGCCCAACGGTGCTCAAAGCCAACCTCTCACTACCTGGCCTTTCCTTCCCTTTGTCTCTCTCAGAGGCTGTCCATTAGTCCTTTTAGTCTCTCTTTAGCTCTCTACTAGTGTCTCTCTCTTTTTTTTTTGATAACTGATTTTCTATGCTATCACAACTAGGTTCTGAGATGCTTCTCAGAGTGAAGAAAATCAGATGTAGAAAGCAGTCAAATTGCAGCTTGTAATAAGGGACTGTATATGTGACCCTGGACCACAAAACCAGTCATAAGTGTAAATTTGTCGAAATTGAGATTCTTACATCATCTGAAAGCTGAGTAAATAAGCTTTCTATTGATATACTGTTTGTTAAAATAGGACAATGTTCGTCTGAGATACAAGTATTTGAAAACCTGGAATCTGAGGGTGCAAAAAAATCTAAATATTGACAAAATCGCCTTACAAGTTGTCCAAATGAAGTTCTTAGCAATGCATATTACTAATCAAAAATCAAGTTTCTATATATTTATGGTAGAAAATTTACAAAATATCTTCATGGAACATGATCTTTACTTAATATGCTTGATTTTTGGCATAAAAGAAAAATTGATAATTTTGACCCATACAATGTATTTTTGGCTATTGCTACAAATATACCCATGCTACTTAAGACTGGTTTTGTGGTCCAGGGTCACATATATAGTATTTAAACTGTAATTACAAGTCTAATTTAATGCAGAAAATAATCGGTATAAAAAATGAACATGCTGAACCTTCTGAATGCACTCTTAAAAATAAAAGTCCTTTATTGACATCCATGGTTCCATGAAGAACCTTTAAGATCATGGAGTCTTATCATTACACAAAAGGTTCTCTACACAAGTATATACATATATATACAGTCAAACTAAAATTTATTCAGACACCTTCAACATTTCTCACATTATAACAGTTTATTCACTATAGCTTGGAAAATGGTAATACAATTTGACAAGAACTCAGAGTTAAACTGTTTCATAAAAAATTCATCTTCATAATGTTAGATAACTTTGATAGAAAGGCATGTAACAAAACATATGCCAAAATGTTGAATCAAATTTTTGGTCCTAAATTTGTATTGATTTTACTGGTAGTCCACTGTATGAAGAATGTTTGGGTATAATATCTGGTGTCAGAATAAATTTTGAGTATTATATCTGGTGTCTGAATAATTTTTAATTTGACTATATATATATATATATATATATATATATATATATATATATATATATATATTACATATAAACCTAAAAATTTACAAAATATATTATATTTATATATATTCTTCAATAAATATATATATATATATATATATATATATATATATATATATTCTTCAATATAAAAAACTACAAAAATATTAAAAGATATAACAACATTTATATTAATATATATATATATATATATATATATATATATATATATATACACACACACACACACAACTGAAAAGACATGATATCTCAGTACACCTCAAAAACATGATGGTTATTCATAATTCATAAGCAAAGAATTACTCCTAATGAAGGCCAAGTGTAAGCTCCACTTGCACCTGTTGCTTCAACATCTGTATTCAAAATTGGGAAACCATTAAAGTATGAAGAAACTGGCTAACATTTAAGTGTCTTCCAAAAGAATACAGCTCCTTTAAACAAAATCACATACACCCTGAAGACTGAATCTTAACAAAAAAGCAAAAACAATTCCAGCACAAATATCGTCACAACATAAACACTTCCTGTATTTCGCAACATTTGCACAAAACTGAGTCTGACACTGAGTAACTCTTCCTCTGTCATGGCTGCTGTGCACTTTTCTCCTGACATTTCTGAGAAGCCGGTTCACAATTAACCTATCCCCAGAAGAGGTCTTCAGATAAACCCCTTTTGTCCCCCCTACAACTGCCCCAGCATCCCACGACCCACCTCGGGGGAAAAAAATCCATGCCCCGTACCTGCTGCCCTTTTGAGGAGGGGGGCTGGAGGAAGGAGAGAGCTCCTTTGTCCTTCTCCCCATCTCCACTGGAGACAGAGGGGTGGGTGGGGACCTTTCGCTTCCCCCCCATCCACTCCTCATCCTCCGCTTCGTCTCAAACCGTTTCGTTCGTCCAGCCTGAAGAACCACGAGCGAGGTGGAGTAAAGCCCAGTGAGGTGCGCTCTCTCCCAGCGTGCGCGCCTGCCTCGCTCCCTTGGTCCTCGCAAACTAGGCTGGTTGAGTCCGGGCCCCAGCCTCTTTAGGCAATGGAGTGGTTTATTTAATTTGCCGCTATAATGGAGAACTCTGAATGAGCCGCCGGGGGAAAAACCGGCGAGAGAGAAGAGAGAATGCGGGGCGGGCACGAAGCAAAAGAAAAAAAGAAAGAAAGAGAGCTAGACGGGTGAAAGAAAAGAGAGAGAGAGAGAAAACAAAAGCTAAAAGCTACCACTATTTTGATTCACCCATCCCTTTTTTTTAAAAATTACTTCCAAAGTGTGATATCTATTGTATGGGGAATAATGCGGAACAATGCAAGCGGGGGTCTTGGCAATATTCAAAGGGGCTTATTCAGAGCAGGGCCGATGGCAGGCTGTACATTCAGGCCCAGAACACTCCCATACAAGCTTGTTCGGCTGCCACTATAGCCTTCATTGTGAGGGCAGTGTAAACAAAAAGGCACCCCAGAGCACGGTGGGATGTGGGAAAAAGAGAGCAGCTTTATTCCCCAGAGGTCCTGTATTATTATGGGGTTAGAACGTGTTGGTTTTGTCTGGTGTAGGTCCGACCCCTTGCAGTCACGCTGGCATCGGACTGCAAGAGTATTTAAACCGAGTTATAGGAGGGAAACTTGTCAGAGGGTTTGGGCTACTAAACTCTCAACTGTATATGGTGAAATTTGAACACATTTATGGGAAAAATTTTGATATTGGTAACAGTTAGGATCCATGTGTTAACATTAGTTAAACTAACAGTGACAAATAATTATTAATAATATGCATTAATCATTTATTAATCTAAGTTAATGCTAATTTCAACAATTACTGATAGATTATTTGAATCAAATGTTGTGTCTGTTAATGTTAATATTAATATTAATAGAGCTGAGGTAATTAACAATGAAGTCATGGAAAAGACATCCAAAATACACATTTAAAAGGATAGTTCACACAAAAAAAAATGAAAATTGTCATTGTTTACCAATGAAGTTGTGGAGAAAAAAAAAATGATCCAAAATGCACATTTAAAGTAATAGTTCTCCCCCCAAGAAATGAAATTTATTGTTTACAATGAAGTCTTTTTTAAGAGTCGTAGAGAAAAGAAAACATCCAAAATGCACATTGACAGAGATAGTTCACCCAATAAAAAATAAAATTGCCATTGTTTACCAATGAATTCTTTTTTAAGAGTTATTGAAGACAAAAAACATCCGAAACATCAAAGATTTAAATTATCATCGTTTACAATAAAAAAAAAAAATTTAATTGTGGAGGGAAAAAAAATCAGAAATGCACATTTACAGGGATAGTTTACCCAAAAAAAAGAAAATTGTCATTGTTTACAATTAAGTCTTTTTTTAAAGTTTTAGAGAAAAACAAAAAAACAAAAAACAAATTCACATTTAAAGGGATAGTTCACCCAAATTTTTACAATAAAGCATTTTTTTTTCGTGGAGTCGTGGAGGAAAAAAACAACCAAACTGCCATCATGTCATAATGTACTCTACCTCATCAATTTGTCCAAAACTGGGTTTCTTTCTACTGAACTCAAAATAAAATATTCTGAAGAATGTTGATAACCATTGACGGCCATTTACTTCCATGGCATGGACAAAATACAATGGATATCATTGGCTATTGCCAACTGTTTGGTTACCAACTTTCTAATTCTGTCTAAATCTAATTTTGTGCTCAATAGAAACTTGGTGAACTATATTTGATAACATTTTATCTCTTTGTGTTTGTGATCATTTATAGCAGTTTCTCAGAAGACGTTTTCACCCTCATGCACTGAGACAGAAATCTGTACTTCAGTGGCAGTTACTTAAATTTCCATTTTTATCTTTAACAATATTCTATAACAGAGGGGTTTGTTCTTAAACCATTTGGCTGGTTTGGACTATTGACAGTATTTTCTGATTCATATAGCGATTTTAAGAAAAAGAGATTTCCAAAATGCCCTCTGTAAAAACCTTAAAGGATAACTATTGCCAAAATGCAACCTGGGCTGTTTTTTTTTTTTACTGTAAACGAATCAAACTTATATCTAAAAGCATAATTACGACAAACGAGCCATTTTTGAGACTGACCGTGATTTCGTGTTGTGGTCAATGGCCGGCGAATTGGAGTTCTAGGGGCATAAATTTGAGTGCATCAAAATCGATATTTTTACAACACTAAGAAGGCTCGACACACCATGAAACTTTACTCGAAGTATCGCCTGGGTCTCTACACATGAACTCGAGCATTGAGAACATTGTTTGTGTACACAGAGTTTACTAAAAAGAAAGTTTTTGAACAACTCACTTACACTGTTTGAGTTTCCGCTCGCGGCCGTCTTGCCACTCAAGAAGTGATCTCCGAATGCGAATGAATGGACTCCATAGGATGAAATATTAGGCTTATATGAGGCTCTTTTTACAACTAGAAGGTTAATATTTTTTTCACTTGCGACAAAACAACGAATTAGCCGTGCATTTATATGGAAATATGCTTTAGGAGCTATCCATCCTCGCACTCGGAGATTGACACATCTTGACTGGCAAGACGGCCGCGAGCGGAAACTCAAACAGTGAAAGTGAGTTGTTCAAAAACATTCTTTTTAGTAAACTCTGTGTACACAAACAATGTTCTCAATGCTGGAGTTCATGTGTAGAGACCCAGGCGATACTTCGAGCAAAGTGTCATGGTGTGTCGAGCCTTCTTAGTGTTGTAAAAATATCAATTTTGATGCGCTCAAAGTTATGCCCTTAGTATTCCCATTCACCGGCCATTGACCACAAAACGAAATCACGGTCAATCTCAAAAACGGCTCGTTTGTCGTAATTATGCTTTTAGATATAAGTTTGTCTCATTTACAGTAGAAAAAAACAGCCCAGGTTGCATTTTGGCAATAGTTATCCTTTAACTTTTAACATGTCAACTAAACGAAACAAGAATGTTCACTTTCCTGTGTATGCAAATTTGTGCACATTTATTATATAATGCCTAATTTGCATAACCAAACATAACATTTACTATTAATATAAAACATCTGAAAAAAAAAACTTTTTTTTTTTTTTTACCTATTTACGTGTCATGTCTTAACTGAATAAATATTGTAAACAAATTCATTGTTCATTGTTAGTTAGTGGATTATTTGACAATAACTAATGTGGCTTTATTATAAAGTGTTACCAACCTTAATCAAATGGAGAGGAATGACTAAAGTTCAAAAGGAAGTCAAAGGAAGATTCATAATTGTAACAGTCAGACAGTTGGAGTTTTGTGCAGCCTGAAAGGCTGGAGCTCCTGATTGCAGCCTGTTTCCACAGATAGACTCTTCTCCCATTCACGTGGACTGACACACACGGCTCTCTGAGACATCACCGAGACTGTGTGTCTCATTCATGCGACTCCACCTGAGAGACGTGCTCGGTGTTTACACAAGATTATATTCCCCGTGCTCAACACATATACAAACACACACACGGCAGCCGAGGCGAGGGCTAAACAAACAGCCCCTATGCACATAGAGAAGCAGACATATCATTATGCCACATAATAGAGACGGGCCTTGAATATCAGAAGTCTGTCTGTCTGGGATGTCAATCAAAACACCTTACACAAGAGCCCAATGTTTACATGCACTCTATAGCGCCTGTTAAGATAGAGAGATCATATATATATATATATATATATATATATATATATATATATATATATACACTTATCTATTTATAAGGAATTATATATTAAAAGATCCAAATTCTGATTAAAAAAGGTGCATCACATGACCACAAAGAAAACAATGTTTTGGGGAAATTGCTAAAATAGTGAAACAAGACAAATTAAAAGGGAAATTGTTTAATTGCCACTTCAATATTCTGATTTGGTGCTCAAGAAACATTTCCTATTATTGTCAATGTTGAAAAAGTTTTTGCTGCTTAATGTTCTTGTGAAAACTATACAATAACATTCAAAAGATATGATACTATGAAGACATTTGCGTATCAACAAAGCAGTAAACTGATCAAAAGTGGCAGTAAATATCAGTAAATATTCATAATATTACAAAACATTTCTATTTCAAATAAGTATTTTTTTTAACTATATTCATCAAAGAATCTTAAAAAAAACATTAGTTTCCACATGCTATTAGCACCAAAACTGTATATAACATTCATGATGTGTTTTTGTTTCTGTTCATGTTTTTTAAGCAGCAACTTAGCATATTAAAATAATTTCTGATGGATCATGTGACAGTGAAGACTGAAGTAATAATACTGAAAATTCAGGTTTGAAATCACAGGGATAAACTACATTTTAAAATATATTTAAATAGAAAATCGTTATTTTAAATAGTAAAAATATTTCAAAATTGTACTGTTTTTGCTGTACTTTGGATCAAATATATGCAGGCTTGGTGAGCAAAACAGATGTTTAAAAACTGTTGAACAGTCGTGTATACATTAACTGAAAATATATAAAACATAGAGCTTGTTAACAAATCATATTTCTGTGCATTGCCTTTACACAACAGGATGCTCATTCTGCTGAAAAAAAGACTAAACAGTGCCAAAGAATAGCCAGGATGTTTTCCTCCTACAGAATGGATTACGCAGGCAGTTCTATACAGGTTTCCAGCAGGCATTAGAACCAGAGCCTGCTCTCCAATAAAGAGAACAAAACATAGCGTGTGTCACAGTGCTGTCACAGCAGACAGAAAGACAAACAGACAGAGACTGAGAGAAAGTTCTTTGTCGTTCATCAGAATAGAGTTCAGCACTGAAAAAATGGAAAGACTGGTATTTACCTGTGAGTTAAAAATAAAAAAACCTATCTGTCAACTCAAGTTGACATGCTCTCACCCTGGATTATACTGGACAACTGTCAAGCCAAAGACGTTTTGTTCAGTTTTATAAATTATTGTAAGTCAACAAAACATGTCATGGACATTACAACGGCAACATTGCCAAGGATGTGTCTGTTTTTTTGTGTCAAACTGTTAAACTGCTGTGAAAAGTTCAATTAAAATTTTCACAAAAGTTATTTGTTTCCTGCATTCATATCTGGCGACTGCCACAAATATTGTCTGTCAGAATTGAATTTCTATGATTCTCATTGCCTCGCTTCGACAAAACAATTTCAGCTCGTGTTTTTTTTTTTTTTTTTTGTAAAGTTGGGTCAGAATAATGCTGTTTCATCCTGTGATTTTTAAGCACTGCTTAATTAGTCCTCCTTCCCTGCTGCTCCTTGCTCGCAGTTAATTAACTTGAAGGCGCGAGTAATTAGCTGGAGACGCTGAGTGATTCACGTGCTGTCCCTCCTATTAAACACCTCGCGAGAGCAGAACAAGCACAGACTACAGCGTGAGATGTCGAATATACAGACTCATTTCATTGAGGAGAAACAGAATTTGCAATAATACACTGCATAACAATGCTACAAGAACAACAAAACATTGGTCTTGTTGACTATCGTCTAACGTCCCGCAGAGTTGAGCTCTAACTTGCTCACACACAAACTCTTTAAAATAAAGGTTCTTTTTGGCACCAATAGTTCCATGAAGAACCTCGAACATCCATGATCCTTTCAAATGCAGAAAAGGTTCTTTATAGCTGAAAAAGTTTCTTTAGATTTTTAAAATGTTCTTCAAAATGGTTCTTTTAAAAACTGTTCACTAAAAGGTTTGTTGGGGAACCAAAAATGGTTCTTCTATGGCATTACTGCAAAAACACCCTTTTTGAACCTTTATTTTTAAGAGTGGACGTCACACTCATAGCTATTTTATCTATTGCCTAATTGTGGCTATTTGAACTGGTGGCTAATTTGTATGAATTTGTTGAATTGATTCAATTTACTGAATTAGGCCAGTATCTGAATATGCATACTTCCTATATAGTGGGTACAAAACAGTATATGAAAGAATAGTATGTCCAAATTTACAGTATTCGTAAAACAGTAAACAAAAAGTACATGGATGACCTACTACTTATGGCGATTTGACCAATCATAACACTGAATCTGCCATTTTGTCCAACAAACAAACCAGTATTTTAATGTCGGTGGACTTGAACTTGAAAAATTGTGCTATAACTAGTAAAAAGGAAGAGATGATCGCTTCGCATGCTGCTTGAACTGAGGCACTACAGCAATCTGTCAACACATTAAAGAGTCACAAAACAGTATTTAGTGGTTCAAGCTCATAGCACTAAAACCCTATTGTAATTGTTAGAATGGCCAAGGATAAGCAATCTCCACATAAAACTGATCAGGCAGACTAAACCTTAAGCCGTAGAGACTTGAAACTTGGAGGGATGGTAGTACTCACTCCGAAAATGTTCGGATATTTTGCATTTTTCGAAAAAACTACTTTTGCAAACTAGTTCTTGATTTTTCACCCGATCGGAACCAAACCAGTGCAGGAAGATTCCCTGGAGAGTGAATATCAATGATTATAAATTGCAAAATTATATATTGCAAAAGGACGCCAAAACATTCGAAAGGGGCCAGGGCTGCCTTTACTAAAGCGGCTATAACTTATAACGAAATGAGATATCTTCACCCAAATCACAACGTATATGTAAGAACTGAATCTAAGGTCACATGAAAAAAGTTGCAGAGCTTGGCCATTCGATGGCATTATAGAAGGGAAAAAACATGAAAAATGGCCAAAACTATGCAAAAATTTGTCCTATCAATGTGAAAATGGGTATGATCGCTCTTGGTCCAAAGTGCTACAAGTGGCTATGAGGACATTCGCGTATCTCAAAAAACCTGGCCGCCATAGGCCGATGAACTTTGAGCACCTATTAGACAAGGTTGTCGAAACGAAAGGTCGGAACGAAATACCCAATAAGCTATAAAGCCTAAATGAAAACTCAAAACTTTACGAAACGTAGTGAGCACATGCGACAGGTGATTCTAAACAAGTATGCAAACCTTTAGGGAGATCGTACCACAGCTGACACTATAACAGTTAAAGAGGATTCAAAAACACTATGTCTATTGTAAATTACCTCAAATTGAAACAGAAAAACAAACAGAAAATGTTCATACGTTAATGAATTCACCAGATCTTCCCATCGTACGATCAATCTCCTCATTCTGAACAACTTTGACTCTAGGACCACTGCTGTCAATCAAGTTGTTCTTTAAATATTTGACATTATTTAAAAAAACTACTATTGCAAATTTCTCCAATCCAACCACAGTTGGTAAATAAACTCATGTTAATAAACTTGATATTTCTAGGATAAATGACATTCAATTGCAAAAAAAAAACTATTTAATCAGTGATTTAGCTGGTTACAGCCTTGTTAACAGTGTCTTTTTCCTTATTTGCTTAAATGCCTAAAACCAGTGACAATCGCTGTTTGCAGCTATATTTATTATTGTTTAGATTTATTTTAAAAAAGACAAAATTTGAAAGTTGAGGTTGTACTTAAAGTAACCTGCTCTGTCTTGTTTGTCTGTGTGTTGTCAGTTTTGTCTTTGCTTTGCAATATATTTTTCACTGTGTGAGAACATGATATGTGGCATAAAAGGAAAGCAGTAACGAAAGGGGGTGTTTTAACAGTCATTAAGTAATTACAAAAGTAAAAGAGTATTTCCGATCTGAGGACCTTGGTTCAGGATTGAACAAACCTGCTTAAACATATTTGGACCACCATATTTCCTGTCTAACAAATAGTCAGTGGTTTTATTAGATGATATACATGTACATACAACTTGCAGAGCAGGGATATAGAGTATGTGTGAGACAGACACTGTTTGTGTGTAAGAGAGATAATGCTGAGAGAATGGGGTCGTAATGGGGTCTCTATTCTCAGTCTTTCAAGGTAAAACTATGCTGTTATGGCATCAGAGGGTGAAGAGGAAGCAAAGGCTATAATCACTACAATTACCCAGCGCTCTCACCTAGACCAGCACTTCTCAGCTCTCACTTAAATACAGTCACTCTCTCTCTCTGTCTTGTCATATTGAAACACTCTTTACACACAATTTCGAACTAAAAGGTGCCAGTTTCCCAGGTTTAAATCATGTGGAATTGGCATTTAGCAAAATAGAGGTTGTCTCGCTTAAAACGACCAGCGGAAATTGATAATGGGGAAGTGATATAAGAAACAAAGAGTTAAAAAAAAGACTTGCTGCACCATAACATCCCTCTGACACTTATGTGTCAAAAAAGGACACATGTAACAGTGTAGATGATATTTATTAAAATCATAAATGAATGCTGTCATGCTAAAGCCCACCGTTACACCTAACCCTAACTATACTGAACATGCTGATCAGTAAATGTGTTCTTGATAGGCCAGGAAGAGAACAACAGTTCCACTACAGTCAGTGTGCCAGCCAATGGTCCAACACCACAGCCAATTTCAATTATACAGCTATTAAATATTCGTTAAGCACTGTATTTCCACTCCAACTCTCAGAGTTGAAATGTGACAGGAATGGGGTAAAATTATAGAAAAAATTATAGAGTCTCTGATGAAGCAAAAACTGTCACACACAGTGGTCATACACAGATGGAGTGTTACAATCTAAAAACACAGACAGTGATTACTTGAGCAGACAGTCACATCGATCTTCAGTCTGCTGGTATTTCTGGAAGATTTCATCGCATTTGGAGGAAAAGCAGACAGTTTGATGGGTAAATGACAGATGATGTTTGGATTGAGTTTGACATGTTTTCATGGAGATGTTTGTGTGCAAAATATAAATGACTGGATCATATGAGCTCTGCTGAAGTTCAAGAGCAATAGAAGATGCTTTATGAATTTAAACCAACTAAGTAAATAAGTATACTTTTTTTGTAAATATTATTTTAATTAAGGTAGACAAATAATTAATTAATAAAAACTCATCAAAGAAATGTATTTTTTTTAAGGGATAGTTTACCCAAAAATAAAAATTTTGTCAATTACTCACCCTCATGTCGTTCCAAACCCGTACGACCTTCGATTATCTTCAGAAAACAAATTAAGATATTTTTGATGATTTGAGAGATTTCTGACCCTGATTGACAGCAATGCAACTGACACAGTGGTTCAACCGTAATGTTATGAAGCTACGAGAACACTTTTTGTGCACAAAGAAAACAAAAATAATGACTTTATTCAACAATTTCTTTCCTTTTGTGTTAATCTTGGACACACGCATGAGTCGTGGTGCTCTTGTAGAGGGAGGAAAATGTTAAATAAAGTTCTTATTGTTTTCTTTGTGGACAAAAAGTATTCATAAAATTACGGTTGAACCACTGATGTCACATGGACAATTTAACAATGTCCTTGGCATTGAACGTGTCAGTTGCATTGCTGTCTGTGCAGGGTCAGAAAGCTCTCGGATTTCAACCGAAGATGTTCCAAAGATGAACCAAGAAGGTCTTACAGGTTTGGAACTACAAGAGGGTGAGTAATTAATGACAGAATTTTCATTTTTGGTTGAACTATCCCTTTAACACAACTACCCGTATTTGGTATTTTATTGTAAATATGTGACCCTGGACCACAAAACCAGTCATAAGGTTAAATTTGACAAAACTGAGATTTATACATCATATGAAAGCTCAATAAATAAGCTTTCTATTGATGTATGGTTTGTTAGGATAGGATAATATTTGACTGAGATACATCTATTTGAAATCAGAAATCTGAGGATGCAAAAAAATCAAAAAGACTGAGAAAATCACCTTTAAAGTTGTCCAAATTAGGTTCTTAACAATGCATATTACAAATCAAAAATTACATTTTGATATGTTTACAGTAGGAATTTTACAAAAAATCTTCATGGAACATGAACTTTACTTAATTTCTTAATGATTTTTGGCATAAAAGAAAAATCAAAAATTTTGACCCATGCAATGTATTTTTGGCTATTGCTACAAATATAACCCAGCGACTTAAGACTGGTTTTGTGGTCCAGGGTCACATACATGAAGTAAATCATATGCTGTTTTTCTAATCACTTGGGTCCAGTTTCAGACATTTTATTTTGTCTCACAATATAATATTTCACAAACCCTGTTATCGTCTGTTGAAGATGTTGAAGAGAGAACACTGGAAACAAAGCATTCTTTCACAGTGCGTGACATTGGAAGGAGAAAG
>NC_133366.1:14587339-14687961 GCF_049309525.1 Garra rufa
AAAATATGCTAAGTGTTACTTTTACAATAACAAAACTTAATTGTCCGTCTAAATCTGATATTGTCTATGTCAAAATCGATTATAATTAACGTGAATTTATGTCATTACACAAACAAATAGGGTAAGGTTTAAATGTTTTATTACCAATTACCATTTTCCTAACTTTAATCAACCAAAGCAAGCGTTTTACGGGCTGTTTGAATGTAATTAGTTCCATATGAAAGATGACCTAGGTTTAATTTGTATTATTTAATACAAACTGTTTTGTTTACATCCCCGATACAACATACTTCCGCCATTCTTGCACATGCGTACAACATCGGGATTCTTTTTTTAATTTTATTAAAGAATAATTGGACATTACAAAAATATTGAAATAGAAATCCAGATACACAAAATACAAGCTTAATCTGTATACAGTAATACAATATGTAATAAGAGGGGGAAAAATAATAATAAAAAAATAAAAAAAACTAATACCATAGAGAGAAAAAAATAAATAAATAAACGTATAAATAAAAAGTAAATAAATAAACAAAAACTAAATTAAAACCTAGAAACAACTAAACAATAGTTCAAATTTTCTTCCTTTTCCCTTACATATACAAAAATTATATTGTGGGAGCATAACCAGAAAAAAAGTTCTCCGTAAAATGTAACAACAAATGTATTCATTTGTTTTAAAGACTTTTTAAAAACTTCTATTTCTGATAAAAATAAATTACATTTTGGTATGTATTTAGCAAATTTCTGTTTATGAATATAATATTTGCCTTGCAAAATGTAAAAGTTAACAACGTACTCAATCATTTTACTTTTATGAGAATAAGTACAGATAACATATTTTAAAGAAAGCATATAATTAACATTTCTTTGCAGAAATAGAAAGGTGCTAACATCAGACCAAAAACTAAGAGACAATTCACAATTATAAAACAAATGACACAAGTCTTCCTCATGTGTGTTACAGAAACTGCAAGTATTATCAATGTCCATGAATTTAGAAAGAGCTACTTTACATGGATACATTTCGTGAAGTATTTTGAAATGCACCGCTTTAAGGCTACCGCTGGGGAGGGGAGTCACACGATGACGCATTGGCGTGGGCGTGGTGTCTGACGTCACACATGGATGTGGGCGGGGTTGGATGTCCACCGCAGGCTGCAGCGAGCCCTACTTGGAGACAACACGGCCGAAACAGTATGTTGATGCAAACAGAAACCGCAGCCTGCAAGTGCTTGTCTGAAGCAACACGTCTGCGGTGTGGACATATTTCAGTATATCTGAGAAAGACCCACGGATAGAGATTTGCAAAACTTGAATGCCGAAATTTCAAGAGGGGGTGTGTCTGCAGTCGTGCATGCAGCCAGTGATGAGAGCAGAGATCGAGACAGATGTAGCTTTCAGTGAGAGAAAAACAATGGCTTTACGTTGGTGTTACGTCGCAATATTTTAAAGATATGTCTTTTCCATGTACTGTATTTTTATAAATATTTATGTTTTAAACCATGGAGGTGAGCCAATGGATATCACACAAACAACGTGAAAACTGCCCAATATGTTAAAGCGAAAGTAAAAACTGTGCTTTCAGCATCTGACGTGCATTCTCTCAGAGACAATGAGAGATGATTATACTTCATATGCTGATATTAATTTAGTCCCCTAATATTTTTCTTGTGCCCTGAACATGGTGGGAAAAAATAAAAAGAAACGTATTTTGTGTAAGGTTTGTTTTTGAAAGTCTTAAATAAAGCTCTTAATTTTCATTGATGACTGCAGTGTTATTAGGGGTTAAGAAAGTCTTAATTATGATTTCAGGTGCTCTTAAATGTGGGGACTGAAAGACAAGAATTGCGATGAAACTTCAAAAGGCTATCCATTGAATAAAAATGAGCGCTGCACGTTTCAAACTCATTTGCTGCGCTGCTTTGTATACTACCATTCTGACAGCGCCTCCTGCTGGAAGAGAAACACGTAGAGTTGTAAATGTGAACTCATGGATCCACAAGATAATGTGTTATAAAAAATTAAACAATTTAAACAAAGTCAGTAAAATTTATGTATATGTTATTTAAGTAATATAATACTTGATTGATAATAATTGTTTAAATTAATATAATTGATTTATACTTTGAAACTTTAATATTAATTCATGCAATTGCAATGCCTTGATTTTAGTAAGATTAGTACACAGTCATAGCCATAAATGCAATGGTACTAATAATTGGCATAATTCTTTCGGTGTTTCGGTTTTTCGGTTTTCGGCCTTGGTTTCCTCTTTTTCAGTGTTCGGTTTCGGCCAAGAATTTTCATTTCGGTGCATCCCTAGTCTTGAGGTGTCGCGTTGCGTCGTGGCCGCATCACCACTTCGGGTGTGCATTATTTTTGTACAATTCAACGGACTGAAGTCAATTATTCTTTACTTATTGCCAGTGTTGGGCACGCACCTTTAAAAAAGTAATTAGTTATAGTTACTAGTTACTTCTCACAAATAGTAACTGAGTTAGTAACTGAGTTACATCATTATAAAAGTAACTAATTACCAGGCAAAGTAACAACTGCGTTACTTAAAAAGAAATCTAATTTAATATAACTGTAAAATAAATATAAAACATTGTACACTAATCTACACTATTTTAATGTTGTTGTGGGACAACATATTATTATAAAAATTAACATTGCTATAGTATTATTTATAATAATATGTTGTCCCACAACAACATTAAAATAAAGAGTCTTAAATATTAAATTAGGTTTAATATTTGAGGTGAAAGGCAAAAATATTTATGTAACGTGCAACTTATGCCCAGGAAAAAAGAGTCTCTCTGCGTCGGTGACAGGTAATTCTAATCTACTGAAGCACCTCACATCGTCACATGCAGCCACAAAATTAGTGGCTAAGAACGCAGGTGAAAACGATATTTAAAGTTCTAAACCATCTATTGTGCTTGTGCATGTGACTCTTTTTTCCTGGGCATAAGTTGCACGTTACATAAATATTTTTGCTTTTCACCTCAGCGAGGGAAAAGTAGTGCTTATACTTTTGCAAAAGCTACCTTTGAACTTGTTGGACTTGCCATCGGTGTGATGTTGTGGATGTTGGTGTGTGCGACTGACCGTGCGTTTGCACCCGCACTACTCTGCCTCTGATTGGCAAACAATGGAAATTTACTCAATCTAAGCCAATCATCGCTTTCTCAGTTACACCACGTTTACAGACACACCAATCATCATCACTGGTTATGTGTCCCGCCTCTGCCCCGAACACACACAAACACACACACCGCAGAGAAAGAGAGGTCCTATGGCTGAGAGAGATGCTTCAATGCATGAAAAACCGCTTCAGTGTTCTCAGTTATAGTAACGCGCATTTTTAATGTCAGTAACGGTAACGCCGTTGTAACAGGGGAAACAGTAATTCGTTTGATTACTCGTTACTGAAAAAGGTATCGCTGTTAGTAACGCCGTTTATTTAAAGCGCCGTTATTCCCATCACTGCTTATTGCACACTTTCCGACCGTTGCAAATCGTTTAAACTTTGTGTGAGCACGTCATTAATAGAACGCGGCAGCAGATTACTGTCGGAGATTTGCCGTGTCGCACCGGAAAATCTCAAGATAAAATGGCATGCTTGCGATTGCGTTTTTACATCACATTCACTTTTGTTCATACTTTCAGGTAGGTTTAGGTGTGGTGCAGATGGTCCGTCGGACATTTCAAGTCAGAATTGCAGTGATGCGTACAAAACCAACATCACATCAAATGTACCATATGTACGTTCATCTGTTTCAGGGGAAAAAAATCCAAACACTCCTTGAACGCCACTCAGTGTACATTTCATATCGAATATGTCACGAAACGTACTTGGCGGTATGTAATTCGTGTCTTGCGAATAAGTTCCCACAGGTACGTTTACGTCATTAGATCAGGTGGCTATTATTTAGAAGAAATAACATCCGCACCTGCAGATACTGCTCATGTTTGTTGTGCTTATTTTTTTTTCTGGAAAATGGGAGATTTGGCTCATTCACATTCTCATTTAAAGTTTAATTTGAAACAAAAGATTGCTTAATTAAAAGATACTGAATTACCAATTAAAAACATTAAACTAAAGGAAGTTGTCATTAATTTAAGTACATTTTAGCAAATAACCAAATTCATTAAGATTATGAATCATAAGAATATAATTTTGGTTGTCAAGATGACAATCAGATGCATCTTGAGAAGACATCTCCACCACACCAGTCACCAATTCATCTTTATCTAGATATATAACAGTATCACATACTGTAATGCTGTAAGAGGCCTGCTTTGACTTTCACAGCACTCGAGTGATAAGCTTTCCTTCCAGCCAGCATGTACTATAGATGCTTGCAGTTCGGAATCCCTATTGATGAGCACGCTTGTTTGGCTATGATAAGGACCAGACTGTGATCTAGTGGGAACAGCAGTGTATGTGTGCATGTATCTGTATGTGTGTCAAAGAAACATGAGCTCATGCCTCCCAAGGTAACGCAAACAGCATATTATTTCTACTAAAAATACACAGACATACACACACACACACACACACACACACACACACACACACACACACACACACACATTTACTGATCTTTAAATCTATCGTATGTCCTTATTCAAGTAGCTAATTGTACTGACTGCAGATTATTAGACATCATAATAAGCATTCAACATTTTAAGAATTCTTTTTTCCAAATTATATAATTATATACAGTTAAAGTCAAATGTTTACATACACCTTGCACTATTTTACCAAAATAAAAGGGATCATACAAAATGCATGTTATTTTTTATTTAGTACTGACCAGATTAAGATATTTCACTTAGTCAGCAAGAGAAAATAACAGTTGAATTTATAAAAATGACCCTGTTCAAAAGTTTACATACACTTGATTCTTAGTATTGCGTTGTTACCTGAATCCACAGCTGTGTTTAGTGATAGTTGTTCATGAGTCCCTTGTTTGTCCTGAACAGTTAAACTGACACTGTTTTTTTCAGTAAAATCCTTCAGGTCCCACAAATTCTGTGGTTTTTCATCATTTTTGTTTATTTGAACACCTTTAACAATGACTGTGTGATTACAAGATCCATGTTTTCACACTGAGGACAAAAACATTAAAAAATATATTAAAATAGAAAACAGATGTTTTAAAAGAAAATCATTTTGGATTTTGCTCAAATAAATGCTACTTTGGTGAGCATAATAAATGTTTCAAATAATGCATACATAATAAATAAATATTTGATTATTTAACCGGGAACATTTTTCCATTAGTTATCAGTTTGTGTGTTATTGTTCAATTAAAAAGTACTGAGAAAATATGCATTCATCTTAAGCATATAACTATGCTGTTCAGTCCTTTCAATAAAACAAACAAATAAAAAAAAAGATGAAAATGAAATGCATTTGCCATTTTACCTTTTTCTGTGATGTGAGGTATTCTTTCTCTCTCCCTCGGCGTCAGCCACAACGCCCCTCTTTTCTGACGGCTACTTGAGTCTGAATGCACTGTTATTATAGGCATTATATGAAATTGGGTGTTTTATGTGAAGGTGGATTATGGATCAATAACGGTGGTGGATGTGGTTGGGATAACTGGCCACTGTCACTTCTGCTCTATTGCTGCTGTCAGGGCTGATTTATAAAGTATGTGTGTTTGTGTGTGTCCTGCTTCTTTCATTTATTCCACATCACTCACTTGAATGCTTGTTGCAGTGCGTCTCAATTTACCCTGGAAAAAAACTGATTTGCGAGACGTAAATGCACCTACATGAGAGGGGACAATCTACATGTGCTTATAGAGGTAAGGAGAATGATTGCCCATATGTGTGTGTGTGTGTGTGTGTGTGTGTGTGTGTGTGTGTGTGTGTGTGTGTGTGTGTGTGTGTGTGTGTGTGTGTGTGTGTGTGTGTGTGTGTGTGTGTGTGGAGGAAACATGAAAGTGAGTTTATACACAGAATTTCTTGATTCTGAGACGACCTCTCACATTACAAAAACATTTAGAAAAGTTAAAAGATGTTTCTACGTCGTGGAATTTCAGTTTTTATGATTAAATGCTATAAGAATGTCAGCATGGTTTAAAAGCATAGAATGCATTGCTACATTTTCCACACTAAATATTCTTTTCATCTGACATTTCTTGAATACGTCAACGAAGATGCCCTTAATCTTGTGAACTTCTGCATTAAAAGGTTTAATACCCCTAGTTTTCATCAGTTATCTACATCTACTATCTGTATGTAATGAAATCCCTTCAGTGTTAAATAGCACGCTCAGATTTATGCTTTGTATTTGAGCAACTTGTCATAGAACAGATTTTTATATTCAACACAATACAGCATGTTGTATCACTGAGACGAGCAAGGACGCAACTGTAATCGCTCGTGGATCAGTCCTTGCTAGGTTTGAATCTGAAACATTTCTTTGCTTGTTATATGAAACCACTTTTCACAATAAAAACAGCTATCTCACATTTAAGTTTAAAAGAATGTTATAGTGTCACTGGTTTCTTAATAATCTTATTAATAGGAAATATTTGATCGTATATATATCAGTATTTGTATTACATTTTGTCAAACCTACGTATGAAAAAAATTAATTATCATTAAAATTTATTTTTATCATTGACAAAACAGCAGAATCTGCCCATATGTGACCCTGGACCACAAAACCAGTCGTAAGTAGCACTGGTATATTTGTAGCAATAGCCAACAATACATTGTATGGGTCAAAATTATTAATTTTTCTTTTATGCCAAAAATCATCAGGATATTAAGTAAAGATCATGTTTAATTAAGATATTTTATAAATCTCCTACGGTAAATATATCAAAACTTAAGTAATATGCATTGCTAAAAACTTCATTTGGACAACTTTAAAGGCGATTTTCTCAATATTTTTTTTTGCACCTTTGAAATTTAAATTTCTGGTTTTGTGGTCCAGGGTCATAATATATGCTAAAGTATAAACCACACAGGGCTTTTTCTACAGTAAATCTTTTGACCAAAAAAAGAAAAAAGAAAAAAAAAGTCCAAATATCTAGCCTGAAATGTCATGGTGACCTGTGTAGTGAGTGAGTCTAAATTAGTCATTTAGTCAAACAGGTCTGTTTAACATGGATCTGTGTCTGTGTGATTATTACAGATGGTGTGTTAAAATGTCAATATATTTAAATAAACTTAAATAAGACTAAAAATAGTGTGAAGTGAAGTTCTCTCTCCTTCCAAGAGGAGGTCTGCCCCCCAGTGGCACAAACAGACAAAGGTAAGCTCCAGGTCTATGTAGAGTTTTACCTACCAAAGGAATATTCTATATAATATTCTATTATAGGATCTATAATTCTTGACACTAACAGAATTAAACAATTTTCAGTTTTTTCTCAGAATAAATGTGTTTGAACATTATTTAAGTAGGTTATACAGGAAAACAATTTGTGTCTAATTCAAAATCTAATATTTAATTTCAGTTTCTTTGTAATTAACAGTGAAATGTACCAGCAATTTCAGCATGCCAACTGTTTCGAAGTAAATTGGTAACACTTTACATTAAGGTTTATTAGTTAATATTAGCTAACTACATTACACTCTTAAAAATAAAGGTTCCAAAAGGGTGTTTTTGTAGTGATGCCATAGAAGAACCATTTTTGGTTCCCCAAAGAATCTTTCAGTAATAAGTTTTTTAAAGAACCATTTTGAAGAACATTTTCAAAATCTAAATAACCTTTTTCAACTATAAAGTACCTTTTCTGCATTTGAAAGGTTCCATGGATGTTTAAGATTCTTCATGGAACCATCGATGCCAATAAAGAACCTTAACCTTAGAACCTTTCTAAGAGTGTAGTTAACATGAACTAAAATGAACAATACTTCTACAGCATTTAACAATCTTAATTAATTAATTAAATGTATCTGAAGAGAACCGACTGTCCTCAGAAACATGTCGTTGTCATTTTCATTTATTGCCTGATAAAACAGCGTAAATGCTGATTTGTATACAGCCGTTACTAGGGAAACCTTAATATTTCAGCGCTCTTAAAGCGCCCCCTTGTGACAGAGAATGACTTTTTCTTTTCCAAATTTTTTCAGCTCTTTATGGTCAAATTATTGCAATTATCGACCTACGTTGTTATGCAGCAAACACAGAGTTGTAAATGTGAAAGAAGTTAATGTGCCTTCTAAAAATCTAAACAAATAAGACAGTAATATTTAAGTTTTAAATAAATATAATAAATGATAAACTCGATTTATCCCTTTTAATGGAATAAAGGCTGAAATTCCATTGTATAAGATATTTTGTTATGTGTGAAGCTGTATCTGAATTATAAATCATGCCATTTTATGCCTTAATATTCTACCGTACATTGTCAAATCCTACTCATACTGTTCATTTTATTTCTGCGGCTCTTAAAAAGGGTCACAAATTGCCTTACATCGATATTTAAAATATTTTAAATAGTGAAATAAAATTCCTTCCTTAATATGTTTGTTTTATTTCTATACTCTGCAGTTAAGCCTGTTGTCTACAATCTTACAATACAATACATCAGGGGCCACATATAGTTTCAATAGTGACCACTCAGAGTTTAATATAACAGCTGTTCTTTATTATTGTGTTTAACAGAGAGAAGAAAATCTTTAGGTTTGACAATTTAATACACAACAATTTCTAATCAAAATGAATAGGTCCAAGGAAAATATTTTTTATCTTTTTAACATTAAAATGGTCTTTTATGTTCCGTTTCTTTCTCAAAACTGCTTCACAGCATTGGCTGCTAGAGGCCACTGTAATAATACATATATGTGACCCTGGTCCACAAAACCAGTCTTAAGTAGCACAGGAATATTTGTAGCAATAGCCAAAAATACATTGTATGGGTCAAAATTATATATTTTTCTTTTATGCCAAAAATCATTAGGATATTAAGTAAAGATCATGTTCCATGAAGATATATTTTTTTTTAATTTCCTACCATAAATATACGATAAACTAGTAATATGTATTGCTGAGAACTTCATTTGGACAACTTTTAAGGCGATTTTCTCAATATTTAGATTGTTTTGCACCCTCAGCTTCCGTTTCAAATAGTTGTATCACAGACAAACATTGTCCTATAACAAACCATACATCAATGAAAAGCTTATTTACTCAATTTTGAAAAAAATACACTTATGACTGGTTTTGTGGTCCATGGTCACATATCAGCAAGGAATGTGTCACAATATACAGTACAGTATTGCTGCACTGATGTTTTGAGCACAGCTCTATTTATGGAGCCCCTTTTATAGTGAAAAAAAATGACTGATTCAGTTGTTTGAGTTCTGAAACGCAATTAAAACTTCAAATAATGCATAATTTGTCTTATTAATGAAATTGTTACTTGTTACATAAGTAACTGGATGCCTACAATGAGGTGATGGACCCGAGGGGCTCTTTAATGCCTTGTTTCAGATGCCCTTTTTATACTTTGAGCACCTGCCCCTTTAAAGGTCTCTGCACGGCTCTGGAGTGTAACATGAATAAACAATGAATGACTGCATTTTCATTAACTAACATTAACACATTAATAAATAGTGTAATACATGCGTTGTTCATTGTTCGTTCGTGTTAGTTAATACATTAACTAATGATAACATATGACACCTTATTGTAAAGTGTAACCATTTTTTCAGTGAAGGAAACTCAAGAGTGGATACGATACAGAAGTAGTCTTGTTTTGTTTACTGAAGAGACCAAAAAACAAGCTGTTGTCACCATGAAAAATAGGGAAGATATTTGCAACCCCTTTACAGCCTGTAAACATTATTTTCCCTACAACTTATTCATTCCCTACAATGAACGTTTCTGTTTTTCAGAGGTTTTTATAATTGTTATCTGTTTTTCTTTTTTATCCAGCATTTAAAATAAATCATGCTCAAAACAGCTCGAATTTATCAATTACAATGCAAGAATAGGAGAAAAGCAAAGTTGTGGCTTGTTGTGGCTTCTGGAAAGAGCAACGCATAAATTGCTGTTGAAATAAAGGGGAAGGCTTCTCCCTCTCTAGCTATGTCACTTTTACATAAGACCAAAATATAGGGGAACAATAGCAGCAATTCTCCTCTGAGTATATCGAGCCTGGTTGCCGCTTCCCGTTCGTTTCAGTCAAACAAGTAGGAAACAACTAAATTATATGGCACACGAGGACAGTAGCGCCCATAATTTCAGGATCGACAAACCCTGCAATAGAATTACCCAAATTACCAGCACATGAACAGTGTGAAGTGGCGTAATCCTTTGATGTTACTGACACTGCTGACTGCACAAACGTCCAACTGCCCTGCATATTCTCTCTCTCCCTCTTTCTCTCGTACTCTCTTCCCCTCCCTCTCTCGCTCAGTCTCTCAGTGCTGCACTGGTACCATCACTTTCATCTCTTAACCGCTCTCATTTTACATCATTTAGAATCCATATCTTAATAGCAGAGCTTGAATTCCAAATGATGCAGCTATTTATGATGGCATTAAGAATATTAGAAGTCAGCCAAGATGGGTTGGACTGAAATGATATTAGACCAGAGTGATGTAAACAAAAAAAATAAAAATTAATTTCAAATTTAAAATATATATATATTTTAAATGTTTTTCCCCTTTTCAACATTGATTTCTTTTTTAAACCAGGGAAATTATGGTGATGAATAAAACTGTGTTCTAAAAAATAAATCTGAATGTTACAGTATATATAAAAAAAAATCTATATTTATTTTTATTTTTATATTAAATACATGAATACGGTAACATCAAATCTATATTACTGCTCTATCCACAGCAGCCCATCACATCTTAAAAATCTCTCTGATTGTGTTCAATCCATATCTGGCCAAAGGCTTTTAAGTGATTTTAAAAGCAATACATTAGCAATTTTACACTTATACACTTATAAAGTTGCAGGTATGCGATACAACTGCATTTGGGAAATGTTTTAGTCAATCAGATTCCAAAATTTAAAGCACTGGGTGAAATATAGACAAATTTTTATGGACTATTGTTAAAAATTACTATGTGGCTGGCTTAAAATGAACCAAAAATAGGTTGTAAATTAAAGATCAGACATAATTACTGGAGGCATCAGCAATAATCAAAAGGTGAACATTTATTAATAAGTAATTATTTTTTTATTATTTAATTGATTTAACTTATTATTAAATGTTAATGTATTAAACATATTAATACATGTTAATTTACAACCTGTTCATTTTAAGCAAGAAATATAGTAATATTAAGCAATAGTTCAGTTAAATAAAAAATGGGTCAAAATCTGAAGTTTAAAATGATCTGTCATAAAAAATATATGTTCTGCCATAAAATACCTTATAGACATGATTTTAAAAATCCTCCAAGGACAGTATATTTAATTCACCATTTTACAAACACAAATTCAGAGGGATGCTTGCTATAGACATGCATAAATGCATTTTCATTACATCTGGTTAGGAACATTTGATTTTGAGACAAAAAATCTTGGCATGCACCTGCAAAAAAATACCTCTGTATGTACAAATCAAGCTGAAAAGACAACAATGGGAGCACAGCTCCTTTTATGAGCCGGAGTATCTCCTAGAGCAGCGACGCCTGCTTTCTTTTGAGGAAACGCCACTGTGTAAACAATAACAGCTTGAAACGGCGCGGATTTCTGTTTAGCGCTCGCGGCTACCGCAGATATGCTCTCGCATCCTCCTACGGCAAGAGGGAGGGAAGTTTTAAATGACAAACATAGACAATAGAGGAGCATGAGAAAACAAATTAACCTGTCAGCCCCTAAACAACACGTCAGCACGCCACACTTGACATGTGATACTAATCTTTTCAGTCCTTGTGGGTGAAACAACAACAACAAATAAAATACACAAGACATGATTCTCTTCTGCTGTTTTTTTGTGAAAACACTGTGGCATAAAAGAGAGGATTGTATGAGTCTGTTTAGGGCTGTGGATACTGGACAGTTCTTACAGCTGAAACTTGTTTTAAAATCGCAAATATGCAGGTGAAATAATCACATCATTTTCTTATCATTTCTAAACACTGCTTCAGGTTTAGAAAACAAACCACAGCAAATCGCTTCAACGGCCAAATGCAAACATATGCTGTTATACCAGTGTGTTTTATTTGGGATGTTGGTGTTGAGTCAGAATCTAAATTCCATTGCTTGTGTTTTCAAAAGGCTTAAGCGAATCTTCCCATTACACTCCTCCGTCTTAAGACAAATGAAACATTTAAAGACGTCTCTGTACTGTAAGATTCCGATCAGAGGAAGAGCGAGCGCATAATGATAACACTGCTATCTTTTAGTCATTTCCTGTCACGTAACCCTGCCCCCATCTCACAATAAATATAAAGGGTCGCTTCAAGACAGCTGAAATTTAAGTAATTATCCGTGCATCAGATTATGGGTCAAACCTACTCTCTCTTAATCTTGCCTTGTCTCAGAGCACTTCCATTTACAGGCCACTTTTTATTCTGTTAATAAAAAATTCACTGGATGTCACACAGGAAAGTTGTCAACAAGGGTTATACTATGGTTGTGTCTCAAATATAGAATTACTTATTCTCTAGCAGTGGTTATATGTTGAATTAAGGCATTTGGGTATTTAAATGATGCAATTATAAATGAATATATGAAAATATAAATATTACATTTCAAGAATTCCATCCTCCAAACTCCACATAACATTTACCAACATTTTTGAATTTAATAATGCATTAGTAAATGTTCACATCAACATTAACTATGATTAATAAATATATCTCATAATTTTATCTACACTCTTAAAATGCTGGTTTAAATACAACCCAATGACTGGGTTGTTTGAACTCAACTTTTGATTGTTTCTTGCTTAAAACGAACCCCATAAAGGTTGTAAATTAAAAATCAAACACAGAATTACTAGAGGCATCAGCAATAATCAAAAGGTGATTTAAAATTTAAAAAATGTTTAATTTATTTATTATTTATTCAACTTATTAATACATGTTCAGGTATTGAACACATTAATAAATGTTCATTTCCAACCTATTTTGGGTTTAAGCAAGAAATATAGTCATTTAAGCAATAGTTGAGTCAAATAAAACTACCCAGAAGTTTGGGTTAAACATTTAATCTAATTGCTGGGTTTGTCCATATTTCACCCAGGTCTGGGTTGTTTTTAACCCAGGATTTTTACATTACTGCATAGTTGTGCGTAAGAATTTGCTTTTTTGTGTGAAGAGATTTGTGCTTCATAATTGTTTTACTGTTCCTACTGTTTCATCCACGTGACAGGTTGCATGGGGCATGTTGGCACAAACACTTGATCAATGAACTGTATATTCAATAGCTTCATCTGTAATTATAACGTCTGCATGTGTTCTTATACACAAATTAACTACTTAACATCAGAAATATTTACCTAAAAACTAAAAAGAGGCAACTAGGCTTGGTCTCCCATTTAACTTTCTTTTATTTATATCAGGGATTTTTACATTATTTTCTTTCGACAGAAACTCAAGCAGCATTTTTGCCACCTAATTAACCCAGATGCACCACATTAATGAGTTCTCTCTGGTGGCCTACCTTCTTTAAAAAGAGAAGCCTTGCCTGCGATCTCCACAGGGCCAAACCATCAGGACATTGTCAGGGCAAACAATAGCCTTATCTGGCTCCTATTCAAGCCACCTGATTAGCTGAGAAAAAGGGGAAGAGAAAGAAAAGGCCATGTCCTTGCCCAGTAGCTGTAAATGTCAGCAAAAGGCCAGGAGACCCACCGCTTCTTTATATATGTTAGCATATTTTACAGACGGACAGTGACACGGGGAGCCCTAACGCTATACGGATGACATGCGGCTCTCCAGTGCTTCTCAGCTGGCTTTACTTCAGTGCACAGATTTGATATGGGACATCAAGGGACTCATTCCAGTAACTGTATTTATATTGAACAATACTAAAATTAATTCATTTCTCATTCATTTGTAAACTCTGTGCACATTTTAATATATATATATATATATATATATTTTTTTTTTATTAAAACTAAATCCATTGACTCAATTTGGTCTGATGAACCAGTTTTAAAAGATTAATTGAAAAGGTTCAAAAGAACAATTTGCTCAAAAATCTATGGAAGCCCGTTTCCGTCACTGAATAAAACATAAAAAAAGACTATTGCCTCTTCTTATCTCACTTTTTTCTCAGAATTGTGATATAAACTCGCAATTCTGACTTTTTTTCTGAATTGCATGATATGAACTCGCAATTGCGAGTTATAAAGTCAGAATTGTGAGTTTATCCCTTCTTTTTTTTTTTTTTAGAATTGCATGATATGAACTCACAATTGTGAGTTACAAAGTCAGAATTGCAAGATAAAAATTCATAATTTAAACTTTTTTCTCAGAATTGCATGATATAAACTCACAATTAAGACTTCATTTGTCAGAATTGCGAGTTTATCTCTAACAATTCTTACTTTATAACTCGCAGCTGAGTTTATATCTCACAATTCTAAGAAAAAAGTTATGATATAAAGATGTAAACCCGCAATTGCAAGAAAAAAAGTCAGAACTGTGAGATTAAAAAATTACAATTCGCTTTTTTATTTTTTTATTTTTAGTGGTGGAAATGGGCTTCCATGAAAAGTGGATATAGATGATATGCATAATTACGTTAGAAATCTTGTTTCCCCCACATGATAAAATAATAAAAGTGAATTTCAGATATTTTTTACAATTAGCAATTCTGAGAAAAAAATAAAATATAAGATATGAGATATAAATTTAGAATTCTGACATTTTTCTCACAATTCCGAGTTAACATCGGAATTGTGAGAAAAATGTCAGAATTCTAAACTTAACTCAAAATTCTAAGTTTATTTCTTGCAATATTGATTCTGACACTTTTGTTTCCGCCACACAATAAAAAAGGTAATTTTGACTTTATATCTCACAATTCTGAATTTATTTAATTATTCTATGAAAAGAAAGTCTGAAAACTGTTATATATAAACTCAGAATTGCAAGAATGTAATTTTTTTCTCATCTCATGGTAGAAACAAGCTTCCATAACTTTTAACAAGACAAGCTGAATAGGAAAATGTATCATTTGAGTTTCAAAATGGATATTTTGATGGTTTCATGCTCCTGTCAGAGAATACCCAGTTGGGGGAAAAAAAAAACAAAACAATAAAAACCTCCACAGAAATTACAATAGTTTCTACTACAAATATCATTACAATCATTACAAAACGTCAAATTTTAACCATTAAATAGTTAGAAATATAGTTAAAATAGTTTCCAGTAGTGTGTTTCAGGACATATTCCATTAGGATTGTGGTTTTAACAAGCCATTAATAGAAGGCAATAGGCACCATTACAGTGTCCATTAAAACCAGTACAATTCCTACAAGTGAACCTGTATTTAATGTAGTTTTCCAGTTTTGCTCATAGTTTTAAATGATAAAAGCATGTGAAGCAACCTGTGCATGCTTCCACCTATTTCTTTTAATTAACTACTAACTAGTAACAGATAATTTGGCTTTAATTCCACAGATTTTAATAAAAAGCTAAGCCTTTGATATCAACTACAAAATGTATCTATGTTTATTTAATAATGCACAATTATATGACTTTTTATTATTTCATTTAGCATTGTTTGCATTAAGAAGACCCTTTCGCCATTTGTAAGTTGCAATGCACTGCCACACTAAGGCTCAAAAAAGACTAACACACAGAAAACAGTGACTGAGAGGAAAGAAGCAAATTTAAGGCAGAACAATTGGAACACATTACACTGAAAATTAATTTATTAATGTGCGTTGATACTTTAAGTGGTTTAACAAATTGGAATATATTTGAAAAGGTTTTACGTGATTTCCAACTATTAACAGGTTACGTAAAAGTGTACACTGGTAAGTACTTTGTTAGAAAGAGTAGGTGTAACAGCTGAAGACAATCGAGACGGTATACTTTATTAACAGAATTAACTGTAGAAAAAAAAGAGTGAGTGACCTGCATTAACCCATGACAGAGTGATCATCCCTTCCTATGATGGAACCTCAATTAACATAACAATTTAGGATAACAGGCCATTAGTAGGACACGAATTAGGGGATTATTAGCAGCTAATTTTCCACCAATTTAGCACATTAGAGTGTAATTAGAAGGCACTGGAGTTGTTCTAACTCTTCTGGAGGGATTTTCTGCACCGAGTTATGAGAGCAATAGGTCAGCACTTAAAGCCTCAAAGAGATGAATACAGTGCAGGTGTGACCCTATTGAAGTGGACTTAACAGTCAGCAACTTACTATTCCTACTTCCTCAGGATCAAAATGCATCCAGAACCCTATCAAATCAGGTTAGTATCCTAAGCCTTTTCCACATTCAGACTCAAAAAGTGTCATTTGTGTTTAGCTACAGCTGCTGTAACTCCAGGTTTCCACTGCCAAGCTCAAAGCCTCAATTCTCTGCACACTACATCCATTCACCGCCTAGTTAGCAGCTCAATTACTAGCGCTAGACCGAATTCCCAGGCTAAAGATGGGCCACCCACAAACCACCAGCTAACAAAGACATCTCTGTCTGCCCCGTCCTCCCGGCATGAACCCCCTCGAGTGGACAGTCAACATTGGATGCCCCACAGAGATCATTCAAGCGCGGAGGACTCGCTACACGCTATACCGCTAATTATTCCCGCCAGATTAGAGAGACAATTATTATTGCACTTGTGCTAATTAGAAATAATTTGAAGCATTTGTAAATTAGTCCTTACAACTGCCGACGGATTGAAGAAACTCATTAAAAAGACTAGCGTAAAACAGGAGCCCAGGAGGAGGACTACCTGTTAACCACTGCTGGGCTGAGCAGAGTGTGGAGAGCTGTGCCGTAAATAGATATGCTGTAGAAAACAACATTAAAATGCGTTATAGCGAATATATACAGTATAAGAACAGGGTAAACTTTCACCATTTCACTGCAAGTGAGAAAATTGGCTTCAATGTTTTCTAAATGATTTTTGATTGATTTGATAATCACATTTCTCTCTCTAGTTTAGCACAGTAGAGCCAGACTGGTCTGTCACAGAAACTGATGTCAGTTATAACTTGACAACAATGCAGTTTTGTCTTTGCAAGGCAGTATAGTCAAGCTACTGTTAGTTATAATAAGCTACAAACAACAAAAGTAGCTAACAACTAGGGATGGGCATTTCTGATCATATTTCATTTCAATTAATCCGCAGGTTTGAGAAACGAGTACTCGATTAATCGGGGGTGGAGTTTAAGCAAGGGGCGGGGCGTTTGCGTCACAGTATACAGTAAACATTTAAAAGAAATAACAGTATGAGGTGAAGCTGAAGCACTTTTTCTACATGACGCATTGCCTAGATACATAAATATGTAAATGTTATATTAGAAAATTGTATTTATCTACACAAAATGCATGTGAACTTGAAGTACATGCCAATGATAAAGTAGTGGATGCGCTTCTCCCGTTACTTTACAACAACGGCAACTGAAGCCCCGCAAATTTTTAGAGTCAATCGATCGTCATTTTCATGCTCGATCGTCGCTGATGGGTTCGAGTAATCGATTAATCGAGTACTCGTGCACATCCTTACTAACAACAGTAGTAGCTAATAACAATCTTTCGTAGTGCAGTATGGGGTACCACAAGGCTCAGTACTAAGGCCGTTGCTTTTCACGCTTTACATGCTCCCCTTGGGAGAGATCATCAGGAAACGTGGTGTTAGCTTTCACTTTTATGCTGATTATACTTAGCTATATATTTTTCTGTGGCCTGGCGAAACATACTAACAGAACGCATTGCTGATATACAAAACTGGATGACCAGCAATTTTGAAACTGTTTGAAAAACCAAAAACCAAATCGAAACCAAAAACCTAGAACACTGTCTAATACTTGATGGCTGCTCTGTCAGTTCTTAATTGTGAACACTTAAGGGATAGTTCACCCAAAAATAAAAATCAGCCCATTATTTACTCACCCTCCAGGCATCCTAGGTGTATGTGACTTCCTTCTTTTAGACGAAGGTAGATTAAAGTGATTATTACATTTTAAATATGAATAATTTCTTACAAAAATGCATTAAATTGGTATAGGAAGCGTTTATTCACCCCCTAGAGCCATCTGAGGCACTTTTTATTATAGATAGATGCGGTTTATTGTACTTGTTTTGGACTGATGAAGAGAAACACCTGCTCATGCCATTCTGAAGCTTGGATAATTTTTACTATAACTCAGATTGCATTCGTCTGAAAAAAAAAAGTCATAAACACTTAGGATGCCAGGAGGGTGAGTAAATAATGGGCTAATTTTCATTTTTGGGTGAACTAACCCTTTAATTTCTGACAATACTTTCGGCTTGATTGCACAAACACTATTTGAAGAGAACTGAACTGAGAAATTAAAAATGAACTGACTTAAACTGACATTGTGACACTATTTTCCTGTTTGACAATGTAAAGCTGCTTTGATCTGTATTGTATAAAGCACTATACAAATAAATGTGACTTGATTTGACTATTTAAAGGGATAGTTCACCCAAAAACGAAAATTCTGTCATTATTTATTCACCCTCAAGTCATTCCAAACCCATAAGACCTTTGTTCATCATCAGAACACAAATTAAGATATTTTTTATGAAATCTAAAAGTTTTTGACCCTCCATACACAGCAAGGGAACTACCACGCTCAGGGCCAAAATATCAAAAAATATCTTAATTTGTGTTCTAAAAAAGAACAAAGGACTTATGCATTTGGAACAACATGAGGGTTAGTAATTAATGACAGAATTTTACTTTTTGTGTGAACTATCCCTTTAAGGAGACGATACAGTATAATGATATAATTTATCAGAGCTGTATTTTCTGGTACAAAAATACAAAATGCAAAAAGAAATACTAGAAAAAAAATACATCAATGAGTTAAAAATGAGAAACCACAACAGTTCATTTTGCTATAGAGGGTCATCTGCAAGGGGCTCGAATTGATCATTTTTTATCAGTTTATCAGAAAAGGTAGCTTGTTAATACAAAAGATTCACTGTGGATAACAGATTATCTAGTTTGACACAACTGACAAGTCTAGTTAAAAGATTCACCCAAATTCTTTTATCATTTGTGACCCTGGACCACAAAATCATAAGGGTCAAACTGAGATTTATACATTGTCAATTATGTTTTGATATATTCACGCTAGGAAATTTACAAAATATCTTTATGGCGCATAATGTTTACTTAATGTCCTAATGATTTTTGGCATAAAAGAAAAATCAATAATTTTGGCCCATAAAATATATTTTTGGCTATTGCTACAAATATACCTGTGCTGACTGGTTTTGTGGTCCAGGGTCACATTTATTTCCAAACCTGTATGACTACATTTTTCAGGAGTCAATTGGGCTGTAGAATAGGTCACTCCTTTAAATGACTAAAGTGTGTACTATTAAATTTCAGCATTAGAATTACTTCCGCAATTTACAATGGATTGCTTTAAAATTACCTGCAAACTGTACTGGAATACTTGGACGCATACCAGCAATCCTTACCTGGGTTTGGACAACTGCTTTCAGTCAAACCCAGTGAATCAAAACGAAAATGAACGTCAGCAAAAGCTTTAATGTGAAAGCGCCATAAGACACTGTCTTTGTTTTGCATCTTTTTGGCCCGGGCACTCCAGTTGTGCTCTGAATGAGGTAAGATTTCTTCTTTCTAAGCAGGATGTGAAGCAGGTGGCATGATCCCAAACGGTTTCTAACATACGGAAGGACTCTTAAACCTTTTCCACTGTATTCAGAGCCCAGCTGCCAATCACCGAATAGATTCTGGGTGCGAGTGGCTGCTGAAGGGGCTTGAAGAAAAAGCAGGGGGGGCCTAGAGGAAAACCCTAGCAAGGCTGGAGATTTCTTTAGTAGCGTCCTTTATTACTACAAAAGGACTATGATTAGCGTGGCTACAATAAGGGCGGTCAGGAGAAGCATACCAATTAGGTTACTGTGAGCACTTTTGGTCGCAATTGCTATGGAAACCAGCCCCACTATCTCACAAACACACGCACACACACACACCGCCTAAACACATCTCACATACACTCTTTGTGTAATTATTCAAGAGGAGGGTAGAGTGGTAAAATCAGAAGCCTGCAGTGTTGCCAAGCTCATAAACATAAGGGATATCAGACGGGAAATATTCACTCAGCTGCGTTTGGAGTAAAACACAACCACGGAAACATTCACAAGGTCAAGGTTCATCTCATAAGAGTCAAATATGAGAAAAGACTTTAGAATTTACTGTCACCATTTTGGAAAACGTAAATCAATATGTGACCCTGGACCACAAAACCAGTCTAAAGTAGCACAGAAGCAATAGCCAACAATACATTGCATGGGTCAAAATTATACATTTTTCTTTTAGGCCAAAAATCATTAGGATATTAAGTAAAGGTCATGTTCAATTGAGAAATTTTGTAAATGTCCTACAGTAAATATATCAAAACTTAATTTTTGATTAGTAAAATGCATGGCTAAGAACTTCATTTGGACAACTTTAAAGAAGATTTATTTAATTTTTAGATTTTTTGCACCCTCAGATTCCAGGTTTTCAAATAGTTGTATCTCGGCCAAATATTGTCCTATCCTAACAAACCATACATCAGCTTTCATAAGATGTATACATCTCATGTATAAATCTGCATGAATTTAGACTTAAATAAAAGAGTAATTCATAAATGTGTGTTACTTGAAAATGTCAAAACCAATAGACAAATATCTATTTATGTATTATTTTATTAAACTAGGGGCTCTACGCTTACTTTTCTTTTTAGGAGCACTTAAAAAATGTAGGAGCACAGTCAAAATTTGATTCGTACGAACAACTTATTCATTCAGGAATAAAGCAAGTAACTGTCCTTATGAATAGGAAATTGAATGAATGGGCAATTGATTCATTGACTCACTAGATTCGTTTAAAAACACATTCATTCATAAACAAAACAACAATGGAGATGCGCAGTGCCTCAGTTGTGACATGTTTCAGACCATTTTTGACGATGAAATAGAGCAAAATCAGGCAATAGTGTTATAGTCAGACAATATTAACTTTTTTATTTAAATGTTGTATTAAATCAATATTTCATTTAAGAACTTCCTTAAAAATCATTCAAAACTGTCACTCATCTTAGTTCCTCGCAATCTAACAAAGTTCCATTATAATCAACGAAGCTCTACACTACAAATCGAATCTCTTATTTATACTCTCTCTATACTTTGCTTTATGAAAGGATTTGTGAGATATGTCCGTGATACATTACTTAACGTTGCAAAAACACGTAGAAACCTCAGTGCAAAACAAATATGCTGATAGGGTCAGTCGCACATGGTGCTCCTAAATATTTTTTCATAGTTGCACGCAGTAGTTTTTCCATCACAAATGCGACCCCTGAAACACAGTTGTATGTAACAACAACTCAAAATCAAGCCCATCCAACATCTTTTCCCACTTAATGCATGGTTACATATTTCAGATTATTTAAGTAAAACCGGTTGTAACAGCAAATTTACACTGACCTCAAATGTCCCACGTAAAATAATGACATGGTACAGCACTGAACATAAAGCTTCGGCACAGCCTCAGTTGAATGGTGTCAGGCCTTGTAATTATTGGTCAAGACTCCACTATTAGAAATATTTAAATCTCATTATTAGCATACAGGCGGGGCTTGACTGATTAACACGGAGAATGCAATTTTTGTGTGCTATAATAAACAAGCCCCCATTTCTCTCTCTCTTTCTCTTCCTCTTTTTTTTCCTTTTGCTCCGTCACCCTTTTGTGTTCTTAAAAAGGTGAAAAGCTGAGCTAACATTGGTACTCCGTCATCTCACTATTAGTATCCCGTTTAATCACTTTAATTAATTTTCAGCCTCATAGTGGTAAACTAATCAAGTAGATGCCAAAACCAATGACAACCCTTTGAAGGATCACACTGAAGGAGGAGTATTTCATTAAATCAACGCTGATGTGTGGCGCAGACAGGGAAAACAGAGATAAAGCAACACCTAAGTGAATCTTCTCGACAAAAACTAAAAAGTATACATATATTTTAAAGTTCAATACAGACAAATATGCTCGTGTACTAAATATACACACAGTTGTGATTACTTTTTTTGTATAATATATATAAAATATATTTTTGGGGAAAAACGAAACGATAAGCATCATCCTAATCATTTCAAAACCCTTCAAACACTGAATCGTAACTCCAGGATGCAGCTGGATTAAGGATTTTCGTCCGTAATCTCTGGGCACTCCGGCTGTTAAACGGATGCATGCTTGGCTTTGTGTGCCGAATATATTTAGCTCTCTGAATTTCATTCACTGGTGCTCCAAAAGCATCGATTCCTCCCTCTTCACCACCCTCAGCTGGCTGCATTAGTGCCAGCACAAATAATTCAGTTTTACAGCTCTGAGACCCTCCTCAGGGCAAAAGATTAAACCCTTCCACTCCTCAGAGGATCGGAACTGTACACACTTCACAACACACACACACACACACAAAATAAAAGACAAATACACACATTGCATCAGCAACATACTAGATATTTACACTCCAACACTGCCAGATACACACATGCACGCCACAAACAATTACACTTGATTCAGAAACAATTAAATTCACAGGGAGAATTTTCTCCAAACCTCACACTAAGTAAGTGCTCAAGAATATTGTTAGAAACTGCAATTTACTCTAACTATTCATTTGTTTAATTTACCAATAAATCGAGAGTTCCAAGTTTTGTCAAAGTTTGACCAAGATTTCACAAATACTGCTACTACTAACCGAGTGATTTGGTTTGTCTTTTCCATAGATGACCACAAATACATTTCAATTTTTTCATCACTTAAAGCTATTGATGAATTCAGAAATCGTATAGATTCTATTTGGCTTTTTTGCTCATTTTGTTTGACAGACCCTTGTCTAAAGTAAACTTCTTTTGTGTGTCACTGAGAAAAAAAAGGTTTGGTAGAGCATACACTCTTAAAAATAAAGGTGCTTCATGATGCCATAGAAGAACCTTTTTGTCTAAAGGGTTCCATAAAGAACCTTTAACATCTGAAAAAACTTTCTGTTTCACAAAAGGTTCTTCGTGGCAAAAGAAGGTTCTTCAGATTATAAAAAAGGTAAGAAAGAAATTTTTGTGCCAATTACCCCTTGAATAATATTTACAGAATTTACTGAACCTGAGCGCAAGAGAACTGTGAAAGATAAGCGGGTGACAAAACTGTTCCCCGTGCCTCCGAATCACACATGGAATCATAATTTCTTTTCCATCACTCACATTTCTGAGAGTAAAACTCCCTTCATTATTTAATAGCTTTGTGAATTTGGCCCTAATTGTGCTGATGAGGCGGGGAGGAGAGACATCTCTCAATTGATTGCTGAGGATCAAAACAATGCTAATTGGGTTTCTGTAGAGTCTTTGATCATAATTCAATTGAGTGGTCGTAATTAATTTAATGAGAATGAGTCTGACTGTGACTGGAATTGCAGCTGACAGTTTGAGGAAGATGAGGATGATGAAGGGGGCTAAAGAAAGAAAGAGTGAGAAAGACGAGGTGTGCTGCAAGAGTGCTTGAATTTCCATGTTTTTCTCCTGCCTTGTGCTGGTCAAATGTAAATGTACTTGTTGCTTTGCGGAGTGAGGCCCATTTATACAGAGAGATGATTCTAAGGATATACATTATCAGTTTAAAATTGCTCTTCATTAAAATGAATTAAAAGAATTGCTAACCATTTATTTTGCCAACTTTACTTTTGAAGTCACACTGTGAAAATATAAACAAAGCTGCAACTGTGAGATATACAGCTAAAGTCAAAAGTTTACATACACCTTGCAAAACCTTTGAAATGTTAATTATTTTACCAAAATAAAAAGGATCAGACAAAATGCATGTTATTTTTTATTTAGTACTGACCTGAATAAGATATTTCACATAAAATACGTTTACATATAGTCCACAAGAGAAAATAATAGCTGAATTTATAAAAATGACCCCGTTCTAAAGTTTACATACACTTGATTCTTAATACTGTTTTTACCTGAAAGATCCACAGCTGTGTTTGTGTTTGTTTATTTATTTATTTTTTTAGTGATAGTTGTTCATGAGTCCCTTGTTTGTCCTGAACAGTTAAAGTGCCCACCATTCTTCAGGAAAATCCTTCAGGTCCCACCAATTCTTTGATTTTTCATCATTTTTGTGTATTTAAACCCTTTCCAACAATAACTGTATGATTTTGAGATCTATCTTTTTCACACTAAGTACAACTGAGGGACTCATATGCAACTATTACAGAAGGTTCAAACACTCACTGATGCTTCAGAAGGAAACACAATCCATTAAGAGCCATTTAGTACTGCCCTTCAGAAGATACTTAAGATACTTACATGTTTCCCAGAAGACAAAATAAGTTAAATTTACTCTAATTTTCAAATTCAAAAAGTTTTCACCCCCAGCTTATAACAAATAATGAATTACTAGGTACAGTGTACCTATTGTGTTCATCTTGAATTGCTTTTGCTGCTATTAAGGCAGGTATGGTGGTTTAGGTTAGGTTTAATGTTGGGATATAGGCTGAGGTATGTTCAACAGCTGTAACTACAGAAATGAAGATGCAATTACAGGACCGTGTAATAAAATATAAGTACAACGTAAAAATAGCATATACACAATGAGTGCATTGTATCAAATGATTTATTAAAATGTAAGTACATAGTGGTTAAGGACACATTTAATTGAAAAATGTGACCACCTTCTAATTGAATGTTAATGTTAAATCTAGAACCACAGCAAATAACAAAACAAGTAGAAAGTAAGTGCTCTTGCTGCACAGGAAATCTGTAAATGACAAATCCCCAGACGGCGTTACATCAAAACAACCCTGAATCCAAGAGAAAGTGATCCAGACTGTGTTTACCTCTGATACTGTCTGTTTATCTCCCTCTCTTTCCTAATCTGGATATAAACAAGAGTCATGCAAAGTACTTAATAAAGGAGTTGGCTTGCTCCAATATGACAGGCCAAACTAATAGGATTTAATGACAGTCCATTTACATGTCAGTTTGTGATGTTGTGAAAGAATGAGAGGGATAGGGTTGGGGGGGCAGGGAGGAGCGAACGGGGATATTCTGGGCTGCTTTTGACGCTGACAAACGTAATTACATTAGACGGGTTGCGTCTTGGCGGAGTGTTGCAGCATGTATCTGTTTTTAAAAAGAGGGAGCCTCTTTACTCTGGATCTTGTCAAGTCTCATCTCTTGCATCTATCCTCTTAGGTAGAGAGAGCTCATCCGCTTTTGTGCACGTCTCACTCGCCCGCCCGCCCGCTCGCGCACACACCGCTAAGGCCGAACGCCAATTGGCTTCCATTTCTCGATTAGCTTTGATGTCGAAGACGCAGCTCATCTCCAAATGCTTCCATTACTGGTATCACATTAAAGAGGGAGTTCAGCGACGGATCTGAGCGTGGTACACTTTCATGTGCATTCTCTTCATGTGGAATACTTCACCTCTCTCACCGCCACGTGTAATTTCACATCTCTTAGCGCACGCCGTCCCTGCTGCTCTGGAAACTCGGTTCAAATGGAGCAAGTATACTGTGCTTGAGATGAGTGTGGAAGATTGTAAAAGCTGAGCTTCACAGTCTAGCTGCATGGAGAGCAGAGAGAGAAAGAAATGTGATTGGAAAAAACCCCAGAGTTCTCAAAAAATGTCTAGATCAGGGCTTTTCGATGATTAAATATGCAGATTCCCAGAAAACTGCAACTCCAATCTTGTTGTTCGCCTCTTTGTATCATAACGTTTACTGTCCATCCCTCTTGTACCTCCACCATCTCACTTTCTGGATTAACAGCCATTCAAAATTAGTTGAGCATTTGGTTGAGTTGTTGAGTAATGTTATCAGTTTTTAAATAAGTGCAGTTTCTCATTTCTTAACCAATATGAAATTTGAAATCATACACTGGCTAAACAATAGGAATATAGTGTTAATATTTTATAATAATTTATCTTTAATTAAATCTTCAGATTCTATTTGAAGTAAAAGGCAAGAAATATTAATAATCATTCGGCAGGACACAGCCACTGCCACTGCTGCAGAGTATCTTTGCCACTAAAATCATAATTAAATCACTAAATGCATTATTTCAGAATCAAATTACCATAACAAATGCAGAAATGTGTTGCTCTCCAGCACTTTAATTGACTTTTTAAACAGCTGAGTGTCTCTGCAAATCATAGATTGCAAAAGTGTAAGAAATGTAGTTAATCAACAAGACTTGTGAGAACAAGGCCTGGTCAGGACTATCAAAAAGACATCTGATAATCCCAAATACAGCAAAGTTAAACAAGAGGTGTAATAAAGAGAGAAATGATTGATTCTGTCAGACAGACTGTTTTGCTTAGGGTTACAAAAATGCAGAAAAAATTTCCAGTAAATTTCGGAAACATTCCAGAAATTTTGGAAACTTTCCAGGGTTTTCTTCCTGGGATTTTTGGAAAGTTTCCCTTTGCAACCCTGGTTTTGATTCAGAATATGAAGCCACATTTTCCAAACCTTGTTACAAAAGGCTTCCAGATATCTGACATTACCCAAAAATGAACACAACATGAGAAAACGTGTAACATTTCCATTAAATTTTTTTTTCCATTTTTTTTACTGTTATTAATGTAATGCATTAATAATGTACTCTACCATTCAGTATGTTTTTCTGTTTTTTTATTGTTTTTAAAATAAATAAACACTTTTATTAAGCAAGGATTTAGCTTTGCATCAGGATTAAATGAAATCAATTTTATTTTTTCCAAAATTCATTTTTTTTCTGTTTTAATTTTGCTGGACTCTGTTTTTAGACTACACAAAGTTTAACAAATTTTTTTTTATGGCACTATGAAATACATTTTAGTTATTTGTTTGTTTTTTCTTAAAAAAACACTAAATTTTCATTAATTTTCTGCATTCCATTTTAATGGTTTCATTGAATTTTAATGATCAAAATCTTTAATTATTATTTAATTTTTTTTTTTTTTTCCAGAAATACTGTGTTGTACATTTACATTTTCTGCTAAATAAAATCTGGCAAAAAAAATTCTGGTAAATATTCCTTTAAAAAATAATGTTGGTTTTAATAATTGTATTATTAGTACTATCATTACATTTAGTAATATACTTATGTCATAGTTTCTTCAAGTTAAACCAAACTTTTATTTTGACGGGTTGCTGTGAAGACCTTTAAGTTTCTGTTTGTATATGATATGGCGGTATTTTTTCTCAAAAGAAGCAGTAAAATGCTCATGAAGTGACTCTCAGAGCAGTTCTAGAGAGTGTTTATGTGTTCATGTACTCATATATTGAGGCAGAAAAGGCTGAAAAGACCACGAGCGTCACACACATCAGTGTGTGTAGTAAACAAAACCACCAAAATCTGTGCCATTCATTCACACAGAGACAAGCAGAACATGCATGATTCATATTTAAATAGTCTTTATACTTTACAGATACTAGTCCATATGACTTGATTTAAGCGTACTGACCTACTTTTGACTTATTCATCCAGAATTTGGCAATTTCCGCGACATTCTGCATTATACAGTAAATTCCATTCCACTCGTTTTCCACATCACAGAAATCATTGGGACATATAAATACAATTTTTGAAACAGTTCATTTAAATTGTAACAATATTTCACAATATTACTGTTTTACTGTATTATTGATCAAATAAATGAATTGCCTTATACCATGATGAGCATAAAATAATTATTTTTTAAAGCATTTAAAAAAATGTTACCAGCCCCACACTTTTTCATGTATGTACACTATCACATGCATCCCACCAGAAATACTCCTCTCACAGCACTAACATAAAATTAGTTGTTTTTCCATCTCTCCTTTCCTCTTTGTAATTTCCATCACATGTCCTGTAATATAACTTTGATGAGTATACGTTAAAGGCCCTAAACTAATAGCGCTCCTAATACTGGAAAACGGAATTAGACTTGATCGCTCTAATATCATGACGAACATTCCCTCCTCCACCGTCTGTCAATTTTCCTCTGTCCGCTGTGATCGCTAAATTGTCGTTTAGAAGACAAGAAGGGGCCCTAGGGACGGCACAAAAGAAGCGTGGAGCTGACCAGCGCTCAGGTGGAATTGAATTGGAAATCTTCCACAGGGTTGTTAGCATAACAAAAGGCCTTGTTGCTTTAGACAAAAGCAGGCGGTTTAATGTAAAAAAAAATCAATCTCTCAGAGGAGGGAGGTATTGTGCAGGCAGACGTACAGGTGTTCTTCTACCGCTCCTTAATCAAAAGTGTCAAAACAAAGTTGGAAAGTTATCTTTCCTCACGCCAGCAGAAGTGGCACGTGTGTGCATGTGCAAAAGTATTCGCCTATTGTTAGAAAAGCACACAAGATGGGTATAGGTACCAATCTGTGCACACAAGGGAATGTATGAATATACATTATGAATGTATGAATAGGAACTAAAAAGCAGCTTCAGCAAGGCAGAAACTCTAGGGGTTTCACTTTTTATTAAAAAATTACACTATCAAATATATTCGTAACACATCTAAGTGTTTACAGCTGTGGTATATGCACAACAGAGCGACAATTTTTTGGTGGCCTTGGGACAGGCGTCATTTTTCAATTTTCTTTATATGCATTTTAGAAACATTTTCAATAAATGAAGTCGAATGAAGACCTTCAACAAAATAAATCCCACTACCACATTTGATTCAAAGCAAATAGAACAACAGTCTTCACTATTATGACTGCGCACACAAAGCATGGAAAAACTTCATCAGCAAAGAAAAATACTGGGTGAAAACCGAAGGTGAATGACAGGGATTGTCAATCACTAAAAAGGATTGTCCAAACAACACAGATTTACTGCAGCAACATGGCCGGAGCCAGCAACTGACCTCGGTAAATGTTCAAAAATAAAATTTGTTCTCTAAAGGACTAATTTGCTAACTCCTCATATGAGTGTCTGTATGTATAATTAAGTTTAGACAGTTTAGCATTCGTGGTGTGAAAATGATCACCGCGAGACACTGGCAGCCTCTGTGTTGCCAGATCCAGTTTTTCTAAGCATTTTGGACTTGTCTTTTCCATTTAATTTGACACTTTAGAAAGTTAATAAAGTGGGAAATTGCAGTTTAGGGTTAGGAATATCTTATTTGCAAAAGATTTGGACTAATATGGATTATTGTTTGGTTTCTATTTGTTTTCAAGTAATATCTGGCAACACTGCATCTCCAGCATTTAAACTGACATTGATTCAAAAAGCCCACGGCCCACTGTGATATATTATACCAAAAATTCTTCATACAGTGGACTACCAGTAAAATCTATCAAAATTTGGGACCAAAAACTATTCAGACACTTTGACCTGACCATGTTTTGCTTAAGTGTTTTTTCTTTAATTGCTAATGCACACTTTTTACACCACAGACTGGACAAAATTAAGCATTGCTTGGTAACTGTTCAACAAAGTATTGATAGTTGTGTAAATACTGTCATATTAACAGTTGTCTGAATTTTTGGTTGATTGTAATCCATCACATACCTTTCTATTAAAGTTATCTGACATTATCAAGATTAAATTGTTCTGATGCAGTTTAAAGGTTGTATCAGCGATTTCTAGCCTAAAACATAAAGTGTCAATTTCAGCTGACCTTTCTTCACGATCCGCTCGCTGCCTGCCCCATAAATTGTCTGTGAAAAAACCGCGTCTCTCTGGTCTGCCTAGGGTCCGAGATATGCCAAAAAACAATCGGCACTACCAACCTTTCCACAGATAAACAAACAGTGTTCCAACCAATCAGCGTCAGGGGTTTGGTGTTGTGGACTTTCCTACTGGTGCAGGGATGTGAGGGAGGCGGAGCGAAAGTCCACAACACCAAACCCCTGACGCTGATTGGTTGGAACACTGTTTGTTTATCTGTGGAAAGGTTGGTAGTGCCGATTGTTTTTTTGGCATATCTCGGACCCTAGGCTGACCAGAGAGACGCGGTTTTTTCACAGACAATTTATGGGGCAGGCAGCGAGCGGATCGTGAAGAAAGCTCAGCTGAATTTGACACTTTATGTTTCAGGCTAGAAATCGCTGATACAACCTTTAACTCTTCTTCTAATATTTATTACCGTTTTCTAAACTATAGCGAAAAAACTGTGATAGTGTGAGAAATGCTGAAGGTGTCTGAATACATTTTGGTTTGACTGCATATAGCAATGGTTATTAATGAAGACTATAACAGCAATATATGTTGTTGCATTAATAAAAAAATTAACTGATAATATATAGTAAAGTACTAATCAATTCTGATGCAATAAATATGGTATAATTTAACGATGTTCATCAGAACTTAAAATATAAATATGAATCTATTCTAAGAAGGTTGGAAGCTGGAATAAAGGGCAAATTGGGGTAAAAATATTGAGAAAAAGTAAGACAGGAGTTTATGTAAAGAAAATAAAATGTGCAAAAGTTAAGCGAAAAATCATTATGTACATGAAAAAAACCTTAATCAAAAACCATATTATTCATCAAATTTCACTCCAATCAAAATATACAGAGGGGTTTTGTCTCACATAAAAGGTGAATTGAAAATAAAATAAAAATATAAAAAAGTTAGGAGCATGTAAGTCTTGAATCACCAGCTAATAATACAAATATGATGAAATCTATGATGGGAAAAAGTTAGAGGACGAAAATGAACGTCAAGTGGAAATTCCAGCGAGAGATCTGCACTTAAAGGTGTTTGTGAAGATAAGGTGAGTCTTCATTTATCAGCTCACACCCAGCTACGTATTATCATAAAAGTGATTTAAAGGCTCACTAATCCTCTCAAGTTAATGAACATCTTCATTTTTCCAAGCCAGGGAGAGAGGAAGTCGCGGGTGTTAATGCGTGTGTCTATCCAGCAGGTCTGGCAAGCCGTCCCGGTGGGATTGTGTTGCGTGTGTGTGATACCCAGAGAGTATGATGGGTAATTTTCCAAATTACGCCCCTATCGTTCATCCCCATTCACATTCCCACATTCAGTGCATCACCCCTTGCTTTTGTCCCCACAGCCACACATGGATAATTTACCAGTGTTTATGGGCATTAACCTGCACACAAAAAGCTGACTATTCACGGTTGCCACCATCCATAATGCCTAACTACACCATAAATAGTTTGCTGGAGACCCAACTTCTTGTAAAGTGTCTGAAAGCGTTAAATGCTAATGCTTTTGTGTTGAATCGAGCTGGAAGGTGAAGTTAACCGCCCTAGGCTCCCTCCTCCCATTCTGGCCACCCAGTCAGCTGTGTAGGAACCAATGCCCCCTTATTCTCTGGGGAAGTGACCCGTGGGGACTCCATATGCAAACCAGTTGATTAAAAAACAGTTAGCGAGACACTCAGCCAGAACGGTATGCGGCAGGATGGAGAGGGGTTGACGTGGAAACGGGTGTCAAATGACTCTATGCCATAAATCTTTCATATCTCCTTACAGCTTAAAGAATTTCAACTGACTGATTAATGGGCCTGATGAAAATTTAATGATTTGGTATGATGACACTTTCTGAGCAAGTTGCAGGCTCACTCAAGGGCTCCATAAACTTTAGGATGGTCTAAATCTGATATGTTCTTTTGTGTTTTGCGGTTGCCAGATATCACAAGTTCAAATTAAGGTGATAATAAGGTAAATAAACGATAACTGTGAATACATTTTTATTTAGTTAAACTATGACGAAAAATGTTGATGAGCTTTTTTCCATGACTTAAATGATGATGAGACGACAATAAGGTCAATAAACGATAACTGTGACTATATCAACATGCAATATTGTTGATGATAAAAGACTAAATTGTATTTTTAAAAACAATATAAAAATCTCTTTTCCATATTGTGGAAAAAAATAGAAGAAACTGTACAACAATCTCTTTTTATTTTTGTCAAAAAATTATGAAAAATATAATTGTGGACTGCTGTATTGCCTCTACTACACAAGCTTTCAAGTGTGCGGTTGCCAGATATCAAGATTTGAAATTATCGTTAATTTCGGGAACAAAAACTATGACGAAAAATGTTAGTTGATAAGTCTTTTCCCCATGACTAAAACGAGAAGATGATGAGACAACAACAAGGTCAATAACCGAAAACAGTGACTATATCAACATGCAATATGCAACATGCAATGGCGGTTGCCAAATAACAGAAGTTCAAATTAGTGTTAATTTTGTTAACAAAAACTATGATAAGAAATGTTAGCTGAAAATCTCGAAAATCTCTTTTTAATTTCATCGTTGCAAATTGGGTGACGAGGTTGACGTAAATGCATGATACCATGCAAATTCGCATGATGCGTTGTCACACAAACCAATCAGCAAATAACTTACTGACATATTCTGACATGGTTATATCAGAAAATGGAGGAAAGCATTACACAATAATTTTATTCGCACAAGTGACATGAAAAACATTGCATGAGTAATCTAGAGCAATAACACGATGAGCAGTGTTAGGGAAGGTCACTTTTAAAAGTAATGCATTACAATACTGCGTTACTCCCTAAAAAGTCACTTACTATGTTACTGCTTTTTACATTGTTTTCGCGTTGCTTTTTATAAAAAGTTCTATTTTTAGCAAATGTAAAAGCCATTTTACAACAAAAGTTAAATCAATAAGCCTCAGGCTGGAAAAGTAAATTCACGTCTGTACAGTAGAACACAGGAGAAGAAGGTTCAACGCTCACAAGCACAAATGTTTATCTACAGTAATTTTTGCTTATTAGTATGGTTGATCTGGATCATCAAATTATTTCTTATTCTGAGTTTGCATTTCACTATTTTTATTTAGAATAATGAATCTGTTTTTTGTGAGTGAGATGAAATAATGCATGTTCACATTCAATCTAGAACTACATTAAAGGAGTAAAAAAAGTACAGAAAATGTACTCACCCCCTTGTCATCCAAGATATTCACGTCTTTCCTTCTTTAGTCGTAAAGAAATTGTTTTTGAGGAAAATATTTCAGGATTTCTCTCCATATAATGGACTTCTATGGTGCCCCTGAGTTTGAACTTCCAAAATGCAGTTTAAATGCAGCTTCAAAGGGCTCTAAATGATCCCAGCCAACGAAGAAGGGTCTTATCTAGCAAAACGATCGGTTATTTTCTAAAAACATTTACAATTTATATACTTTTTAATCACTACACAGAGTACACACAGAGTTCGACAAGACGAGCATTTGAGGTTAAAAATAAATTGTATATAAATTGTAATTTTTTTTAGAAAATAACCGATCGTTTTGCTAGATAAGACATTTCTTTCCTCAGCTGGGATCGTTTAGAGCCATTTTAAACTGCATTTTGGAAGTTCAAACTCGGGGGCACCATAGAAGTCCATTATATGGAGAAAAATCCTGAAAAAAATCCTGTTTTCCTCAAAAAACATAATTTCTTTACGACTGAAGAAAGAAAGACATGAACATCTTGGATGACAAGGGGGTGAGTACATTATCTGTAAATTTTTGTTCTGACAGTGAACTACTCTGTCAACATAATGTTTACACAGTGTAAACAATGCATCTGTATTTCCAATATTTGAAAAAAAAATAACTTGTAAATTAAAAAGTGATATTACTTTACTAGTTACTTGAAAAAAGTAATCAGATTACGCAACTCACATTACCTGTAATGCGTTATCCCCCAACACTGGCGATGAGTATAATTAAAAATGGCTGAAAAATTAACACTAGAGTGAATGATGAATGATAAACATTTACGATATTCAGCCAGCAATCATGTGTCCTATACTTTTCTTTCTTAGTCTAAAACTGCACCAAATGACCTATCAAACTAATAGATCTTCTTTTTCTTTCATTATTTCCAATCATACCAAAATAGGTGCATAATCAGTAATACAGAGCATAATTCTTCTCCACTTGACATGCTGAAGCCACAGTGTTTGGATGACCATACTGGTGTGGGGATTTGTAATTGCATTGACTGGAACATTCAGTGGATTTTGAGGGTTTTAGCTTGGAATGCTGAATGGCATTCCAGAATTCGTTGGCAAGGGCCCTTGTGCCATGTAAAAATAAACTTGGCTTGGCTGATGCAGGCTGGATTAAGGATTAGGTTTAATTGTTCATTTATGCCATGTAAAGTTGGAGAACCTTCAGCTTTGCCGACAAACACTTCACACACCCAGGTTTACGGTTTCAAAGATCCCAACGTCAAAGATTCACATACAAACCCAGATTATCTTGTCACTTTGATTTGGTAAACCAAGTGAGGTCTGAAGACAGTCCTGCCAATTTGGATTCAAGGCTTACAATTTGATTTAATTAGAAGTACAGCGAAAACTGCGATTAAAACATTGAGAAAATGATTTCAAGTGTTCGCCGTCAAGAACAATGTCACCTTGCGTGGAGTATTAGCGAAATCTGTCCTTCAAATGCAGCAAAGTCTGCTCTGCGTGGTAGGTTATCTTTTGCTAACGTGTAACTAGTGTCCTTGTCCAACTCAAACAAAGAGGCAGACTGGCAGTACGGCCCTCCTTTGACACGATTCTTATGGAATCCATACTTCAAGGCCCGTCCTTCATCATTGTAAACATACACAAAAGAATCACATCATACATTGGAGCTGCAAAATATAGCAGGCTTTCAACCTCAATTACCTCCTCAGGGTTTCTGACAGGGCCAGAGAACGAGAATCAATCTCTAATATATTAACCGTGTTGTCTCACACAAAGATGGACCATTTTTGACATGACAGAGGCCTCATTGGCCCGGCAACAGCTGTGGATGACAAGGGTGACTTTGCATTGGTCTCCATGCCCATCAAGAGCAGATGGTAAGATGCTTCTTAATTCAGTTTCATCTAAACTCTGACGCTGTGCATTCAAATCAGGTTTATCCTATTATAACTTTCTTTACCTGGTTTAGCAGGTAAAGATCTTAATCAAAATATCAAAACATTCTGTATTGTTTCTTTGCTTATGAACTAAAGTGGATTTTCTATGATGCTTTTGCATCTTTTATGATGTTTGAATGCATAAGTTAAATGCATGGAAGAAAAGTTAAAAGGCCTGATGGTAAGTAAATGCATGTCAATTTTCATTTTTGGGTTAACTGATCCTCTATGGTAATCTCAATATCACCTGTTGAGAGAGGCCTCTTGTAATATCGCCGGCTGATATGCAAACAGAGTACAAATCACTTAATACGCAATGTTTCCCAGAAGAATATGCATTAATTGAGGGACAAGTAAATATTGACAAAGGGAAGAGCGGTCACGCTATCTCTCTTCCCTCGTTCTTCTCGCTCCGCTTTCTCTGTCTGTTTCTCTCGGCGTTGGATAATTGGATGCTGACCACATTCACATATTCTCTGGCAGGTGTGTGTGTTAAAGACAAATAGTGGTCTCTCGAAATGAGGTTCCAGCAAATGCTAAACAAACAGACCTCAGCTCCAGAGCAGAGCACATACACGGTCTACTGTTCACATTTGGAGAACTCACTGTTCATGGTCATATGCAAGAGAATCGGGATGATAAGCTCTTCTTTCAAAATGGATTTCATATAAAACAACTTTTTAATTGATACAAATATTCTTGTTGAAAAGTCTCTTGTTCTAAAATGAACATTTCCATGGTCAAGTGATGGACCGGCAAAACGCACACACACACACACAAAAACTTAAAAACATAAAGGCAACAGTTTGCATCCCTTATTTTTGGTTTATTTTTTTTGTGTGTGTGTGCAAATTTAATTTATTTAGGGAAGTTGACTTAATAACTACCATCATTATAACAACGACATATCTACATTTTAAAATACCTGTGTAACAATAATGAAGTTTTTTTTTCAGCATTATTAACCTGATCTAAGAATCTTTCATTATAATTCTAATTTTATTTATTTATTTATTTTAGTTTAGGCCTACTTGAAACTTGATTTTCTTGCAATAAAATAACTAAAATAATAAAGATGCATTACTTGTGTTGCTTAAAATTGCATGTTTTAAAAGTACATAAAAAAATAGATAAATAATCAAGTAAAAAAAACAGCATTACTAATCTGATCTAAGTATTATAAATTTAATTCTACAATTCTAAGAATTTATTCTCACATATTTATTCAAAGCTTTAAACTTTGCCAATTTTTTTTACAAAATTATAGGCCTACTTATAACTTGAAACTTTATTTTCTTAAAAAATATAAACTAATAAAATTAAATAAAATAATGATGCATTACTAGTGTTGCTTAAAATTGCACATTCTTAAAAATACATTTACAAAAAAAAACTAAAAATACAAAAACAACCAATTACTTCTTTCAGCATTATTAACCTGATCTAAGAAATTTTCATTCTAATTCTAATTCTAATTCTATAATTCTAAGATTTTATTTTCAAATATTTATTCAAAGAGGCTCTAAACTCAACAAATATTTGCCAATTTTTTACAAAATTATTTTCAGTTTAGGTCTACTTGAAACTTTATTTTATTGCAATGAAACAAAATAAAATAAAAGTACATTCACAAAAAACATATAATAATCAAGTTTTCCGCATTATTAACCTGATCTAAGAATCTTGAATTCTAATTCTAATTTTTAATATTAAGAATTTATTCTCATATATTTACTCTAAAAAGCTCTAAACTCTACGAATATTTGCCAATTTCTAACTTTTTTTCAGTTTAGGCCTACTTGAAACTTAAAAATAAAATAAAATACTAAAATAAAATAATAAATAAATAAAAAGATAAAGTATTATTTGTGTTGCTTAAATTTGCACATTTTTTAAAGTACATTCACAAAAAAAAAAAAAAAAAATTACAAGTTTTTTTTTTCAGCATTATTAACCTAATTTTAAGAATGTTTCATTATAGTGAGTAGGTGACATTGTTTGACCAATATGGTATGGTCAAAAAATGTGTGTGAACCAGTTGGCTTGACCAGCTGACAATTTGTGATGGTCCAGTTAGTGGAAAAGCACCAATACACAACCATCCCAGCATGATGATGATTATGAGTGTAATTTAGCTGTCCTTACTGGAACAGGTACAACCAAAGAAGAGAAACCATATCCACACCTTAAGATAAAGCCATGCAAGAAAAAAAGACACCAAGCAAGTGAAGGAGAAAGACACACAGAGACAACAAATGCAAAGAAAGACAGAGAGGCCATTCCTCTTCATCACCTTTGATCTGTTAGTTCTCAAAGATCAGAGGGTAAAAGGTGTCAGATCAATCCCTCCTGTTGTAATAGAGCGCGGCAGAAACCTGCTATTTTAAAGAGGGTTGACCACAAACCCAGAAAAAAAGTAATTTACTGTGGGAGAAGAAAGATCAAAAAATGGGTGTGAACTTGTCCATGTCACAGGATTGTTTGCACCAGTATACAGTATGTTTCGAAAAACAACATGCATAAAACAACACGAGAATGAACAGTCTATGGCGAGTAAAAATACAGAGAAAGCAAAAGCATGCAGAGTGTGTGATTGAACCACTCTGTAATAATAGGTTTCCCAATGACTAAATGCCAAAGCCGATTTGTTTCTGTCTCTCATTGCCGTGTGTTTGTATCTGTGCTGTTGATGCCTGGCATTTCGCAGCATTCTGTTTGTGATAATCAGTGCAATGGCACCAGCCAAAAAGACCACAAACGCACAGGCAAACACACAGAGCCAAATAGAGAAATTACATATCAGTCTGGAAAAATTCAGCCACGCATGACTGCCACCAAATATAGGCTATTAGTGACAATATGTGTGTGTATTGACGTATGAGCATGTAGACAAGGAATAGTGAGCAATAAAACATGCTTAATTTCAGGCTTTATTCTTGAAATATTTTGACTTTATTTTTGAAACATTTCGACTTTATTCTCAAAACACTTTTGACTTTATTCTCATAATTTTGACTTTATTCTCAAAACATTTAAACTTTATTCTCATGATTTTGACTTTATTCTCAAAACATTTAAACTTTATTCTCATGATTTTGACTTTATTCTCGAAATATGTTGACTTTATTGTTGAAATATTTCGACTTCATTCTTGAAACATTTAGACTTTATTCTCCAAACACTTCGACTTTACTCTCGTAATTTTGACTATTCTCAAAACATTTCAACTTTATTCTTGTAATTTCGACTTTATTCTCATAATAATATAAATTTTTATTCTCTAAATATTTCAACTTTATTCTTGTAATTTCGACTGTATTGTCTAAATTTCGATTTTATTCTCATAATTTCAACTTTTGTTCTCTAAATATTTCAACTTTACTCTCTAAATATTTCGACTTTATTCTCTAAATACTTCGATTTTATTCTCATAATTTCAATTTTTATTCTCTAAATATTTCAACTTTATTCTTGTAATTTCGACTTTATTCTCTAAATACTTCAATTTTATTCTCATAATTTCAATTTTTATTCTCTAAATATTTCAACTTTATTCTTGTAATTTCGACTTTATTCTGGAAATATTTAGACTTTATTCTCATAATTTCAATTTTTATTCTCTAAATATTTAGGATTTATTCTCGTAATATTTTGACTTTATTCTCGTAATTTCGACTTTATTCTAAAAATATTATGACTTTAATCTCGTAATCTTAGATTTTTTTAAATATATTATTATTATTTTCTTTCTTTTTTCCAGAATTGTTGTGTATTTACATTGTTCTGCTAAATAAAGTCTGGTAAATAATTTCTCTGATAAATATTTCTTTAAAAATAATATTTTAATAAAAAAATGTTTAGTAGTACTATCTTTACATTGAGTAATATATTTCTGTCACTGTTTCTTCAACTTAAACCAAACTAATATTTTGACGAGTTGCTGTGAAGACCTTCAAGTTTCTGTTTGTATTTTATATGACCATAGTTTTACTCAAAAGAAACAATGAAATGCTAATGAAGTGACTCTCAGAGCAGTTCTAGAGATTATGTGTTCACTTACTCATATACTGAGGCGACAGAGGCTCAAAAGACAGCGAGCAACACAGGTGCTTCAGTATGTGTGCAGTAAACAAAACCGCACATCTGTGCCATTCATTCACACAGAGACCTGCAGAACAATCAAGATTCATATTTAAATAGTATTTTTGTGGCTTAATATTCACAGACACTATCTCATTTTGACTTAAGTGTACTGACCTACCTTTGATTTACTCATCCAAAATTTGACAAATTCCCTAACATTATACAGTAAATTCCTTTTTAATGACTGGATTCTATGATTCCGTCCGAGTAAAGATACATAGTTCCTATTATATAAAACAAATTAAAAAATTTAAATTAGCCATTAACTCTTAGTTTTAGTCAAAGCATTGTGTTTTTGTGTGCACATCAGTGTTGGGTGTAACGCGTTACAAAGTAACGCGTTACTGTAATAATATTACGGGTAGAGACTCGTGTGTGTGTGTGTGTGTGTGTGTGTGTGTGTGTGTGTGTGTGCGGGATGCGGGAAATTAAAATAAATCGCGGGACTCCCGCAATATAGAAATATCTAAACATAAAATATCTTAAAAACAAAAAAATGTTATTCATCTATTGCACAAAAGCAGCAAGAACAACATATATGATTAGTAAGCGCAAGAATAGGAATTTCGATTTAAAATCGAATGTTTTAAAATGTAGCCATCTGCTGATTTTTGGAACGCATCGCCAATCAATGGTGTTTAAGATAGAATTCACTCACTGCTCAAAAGTTTTGAACAGTGCTGAATATTGCGTGCTTACGAATCACAACACACAAAGTGTAGACATTTATGAAAAATGAATTGTGCATAATATCTACTGTGTTATAAGAGCTTTATGAGATCGCGTATGCACTGAGATGTCAGCTTTAAAGGAGCTTTGTTTGTTTGCATTCTGCCGTGGATGCACGCAGTAGGTCATGTTTGCTTTTTTGTTAAGAATAACAGTGGTTTGTGTAAGAAAAAAAGTAACTAGTAATATAACTAGTAATATAACTAGTTACTTTCTCCAGGGAGTAATAAAGTAAAGTAAGGGATTACTATTTTTGAAAGTAATATGTAATATGTAATATATTCCTTTTTTGAATAACTAACCCCAACACTGGTGCACATGAAACTACTTTGCCTCCAGCGGCTCTTAAATAAGTGTTTGTACATTAATTAGCCTGATGAAGCACACTTTCTAATGGGTTCTGACACACAAGAGCACCACTGACCCTTCTGACTGTTGCCTTAGGCCTCATCAGCCATCTTTCTGAGACACACACACAAACAAACAAACACACACACACACACATAAAATACCCCACCTCCGCCCTGGCATCATGCCATCCGTATGCCCCAGGGGCTGCTGGGAGCTTAGCGATACTAAACACAGACAGAGCAAACAAAACACTGGCACCAGGTGGCAAGACCCGCACTGATCCCAGATCAGCTCAATTCACCAAACCATTCTGTTGCATTTAAACCAAAAAACACAAACTGACTTCAGAACAGCATTGAAAACAGTAGTCTTCTCTTTCTTACACAGCTGCAACAGCTATTATACACCATATTGAGTCATCAGCGTATTGCCGCTATGCTCTGGAAAGACAGAGAGGGCTCTGGGGAGCCACTGAAAGAGAGCGAGGCCTTCAAATGCTGATTATTTACCTCCTAATTGAAACGCTGATGGAGGGATGCCGATCTCCTCCTTCCCTGGAGCGTCTGCCCTAGTGATAGCTGGATAATTGATTTCAGCGAACGCAGGTTAAATGTGACACACGGGGGTTTTAATGAAAATCTGGAGACCGCAAGTCATTTATCATCTGCTAGTGAGAAAAAAAAAAGTGGGGAAAAGGAGGTGCCGGCTGTTGACAGTTTGGAGAGGATGAGAGAAACAGTTTTAGGTTTTAGGGAAGCAAAAGAGGAAAGTAAAATGCACACATTTAAAAAGTATGCACATATAAGTTGTACAAAGATGTATAGAAGTCTATGACATTATTAATTTTTTCTATTAAGAACTGAAAAATACGTTTATGTTGATAAGAAAGTGTTTTAATTTCTGAACTGAAATTTGATCTGAAATTAATTTTAAAATTTTGTGAGGCTTACCAATAACAATGTTAATACGCAAAATGTTTAAAAAAATTAAATAGTTTGGTAAATTGTTTTAATTTCTGAACTTAAATTCATTTAAAAATTTTGTGAGGCTTACCAATAACAATGTTAATACACAAAATGTTAAAAAAATTAAATAGTTTGGTAAATTGTTTTAATTTCTGAATTTAAATTCATTTTAAAATTTTTTGAGGCTTACCAATAACAATGTTAATATACAATATGTTTAAATAATTTAAGTAAATAAAAAAACAGATTTTGGCACAATTAGTTTGGTATAGTGTTTAACTATTATTTATTAAAAAACATGCTGCGAAATTACTTTAAAAAAATATTATTTGTAGTTTGTCAACAAATCAAAGTTAGGGTGGTGTAAACAACATAAAAAAGAGAATAAATAATCCAGAAGAAAAAATAATATTTATTTTCTTAAAAAAAAAAAGGAAAAATATGTTTTAATATAACAATATACCGTATGTTCGAAAACTTATATTACTTGATGGTTACACCACCTTACAGTTAAAATAATATAAAATAATGAAATAAAATAATAAAAAAGAAAGAATAATTACTTGTGTTGCTTAGAATTGCACTTTTTCAAAGCACATTCACACACACACACACACACGCACACACGCACACACACACACACACACACACACACACACACACACACACACACACACACACACACACACACACACACACACATACACACACACACGCACACACATACACACACACACACACACACACTCACACATATACACACACACAAAATATTTAAGTAAAAAACAAAACAGCATTATTAACCTGCTTTTTCATTATAATTATAATTATAATTTTTAACTTATAATTTATTCTCACATATTTATTCCAAGAAGCTCTAAACACTATGAATATTTGCCAATTTAAAAAAAAAAAATTCAGTTCAGGCTGAACTTCTGTTTAAAATTTACCTTTATTTTCTTGAAATAAAATTAAATAAAATTAAATTTACAAATAAAATAAAATAGCATTACCCATGTTTCTTAGAATTGCACATTTTCAAAAGTACATTCACAAAAAAAAACAATAATCAGCATTATTAATCTGATCTAAGAATCTTTCATTATTATTCAAATTCTAAATTTATCATTTATTCTCGCACATGTATTCTAAGAAGCTCTAAACTCTATGAATAAAAATTTAACACTTTTTTTTAGTTCAGGCCTACTGAAACTTTGTTTTCTTGCAATAAAATAAAATAAAATAAAATGATGCATAACTTTTCATTTAATTTAACGTTTTAAATTAAATCATATTAAAATATAAAAAAAAAATGTATGAAACTAACTTCATTGGCACATTTCTAACTGTGCAATCATCATTAACATGCCAAGATATTGTGTTTATTAGAGGTTTAGAACAAATCACAGTAGCTGCTTCACTCCTTTTAAAAACATGCAATTACTATGTATACATTTACACTCATTTAAACTATAGTGACAGAGACAACAATGGTGATAACCTCTGTCCAGTCAATGTGCTATGGCATCACATATTTACAACAAACATGCACTGGCTCAGCCATCATGCCTAGCATGTGAACAGCACATGAATAATTATTACCTTTATCTTGGGAATTTCTGTTTTTCTCTGATCATTGTATCTAATGTGAATAAAAGGGACACTGAAAAAATAGACATAAAATCCAAAAGACCTTGAATAAATGAAAAGGTCCTTTACCTTTCTTCAATACATCGCGCCCTACCCCCTCTCTCATTTCTCAGTTTTATTTTGCAGTATGGTGTTTACATTTAAAAAAATAGTATAAGTGTCATTCTTTTGATTTCTTTTAATGCACCAACACAAACAAAAAATAATTAAGATTTGACCAGTGGAATTTACGTTTTTCAATTTAAATAGCTTTTCATATTTCTACCCTCAGTGGTAAAGGAAAGGAAATGAATGTCCTTAAAAAATGCATTCAAGGGCAGTTACACTTTTTTTGTCTGAGCTGCTATATACTGAATATCTAATGGATATGCTATTTGAACTGTAAACGCAGGAATAAAAATGTTTAAATCTACTTTATCTCATTTACTTTTAAGTACTTATGGATATGAATCCAAATATTTTCCGAATTGTACTGATATATTAATGCATGCATTAGCAATGTGAAAAGATAAAAAAGGTGAAAGAGATGGAGTGAGAGAGAGAGCTGAGTCTCGCAGATGGACTCATATTACACTGGATTGCCTGTGAATCCATCAGGACACCTTAATTGCTGTGCAGCCTGCAGGGTTGCACTTGAAGTCTTTAAATTGTCCATTTTTTCTATTGGGGTCATGTTAAAGTGCACCCCCAGGCAAATGGGCAGGATGTCAATGGTTCCCCCGGCACAAGCCTGCTGTCTCGTTGCCTCTTGATAGACTTGCAATTACACACTGCATCGCTCACTGTCATTTCATGCCCTTTTACTCATTACTACATCATCCTTCACCGTATCATCATTAGTTAGTACGACTGCCGATTTTCACCTCAGTTCTCCGATGACTGCTTCCGCAACCTGTTTGTGAGGATGCTCAAACACAATTAATAAACAAACTAAATATAGAAACATTTTAAAGGAAATAAATCATTTTATCACATCGCACTATGTGTGTGTTTTAGTCATTACATGGCCTTGTGTCATTGTGTGTGTTCTGGACAATAACCCCCTGCGCAATCAATGGCCACACCATTACCCATGATTCAGCTGCCTGCTGCCACGGTGAAATCTGCATAATGGCTAGTCATAGTATGTCAAAGGAAGTGTTGACCCCTCTCCATGGTTCTCACCCCTTCTGACCAAAGAATTTCCATGACTTTTCCAGTTGCTTATTAAAAAGGATTTTAAAAAAAGCAAAAAGTAAATGCAGACATTTCCATGGTATTTAAGATTTCCATTACTTCCACAACTTTTCCTAGTTGCTTATTAAATAATTACAAAAGCTTATTTGTGACCCTGGACCACAAAACCAGTCGTAAGTAGCACGGGTATATTTGTAGCAATAGCCAAATATACATTGTATGAGTCAAAATGATTTTTTTTTAATGCCAAAAATCATTTGGATATTAAGTATCATGTTCCATGAAGATATTTTGTAAATTTCCTACTGTAAATATATCAAAACTTAATTTTTGATTAGTAATATGCATTGCTAAGAACTTCATTTGGACAACTTTAAAGGTGATTTTCCCAATAATTCGATTTTTTTGCACTCTCAGATTCCAGATTTTCAAATAGTTGTATCTCGGACAAATATTGTCATATTCTAACAAACCATACATCAATGGAAAGCTTATTTATTTATGCATAAATCTTAATGGACCCATATGACTGGTTTTGTGGTCCAGGGTCACATTTATTATTTAATAAGAATATGCATCTGATTAAAACAATGTTTTTTTTTTTCCTAAGTGATTTAATTAATTTCCATTACTTAACTTAGTCCTGGAAATCTCAATTTGAAAACTGACATTCCAGATTTGATATCTCTTGCTCTCTTAAGCTATGACAACAGGACATATGCCATTTTTTAAAAATACAGTATACTACTTCCTACCTTTTTAAGCACTTTTGGGGATGCATGATGTTGGATTTTTGCCAATATCCGATATACCAATATTTTTCAGCTCATTTTGCGGATACTGCAACCGATATATTTCTTTTCATGTAGAAACAACACTTTTCTTTTGCAAAGATTACTGAAACATTTTTTATTTTGGTTAGTTTTGAGCAAACACTTAGTTCTTAGAACTAAAAAAACAATAATAAAATCATTTTTATAATGTTAAGTTTAGTTTTGTTTTGTTTTTAGGCAGATGTAGTAACCTTAACATTACCTGTGTCATGTCTGTGATTTTTATTCTTGTAGGCTATTAGTTTCTGAAATGTAAAATTAAAATGGATTTGTGATTTTATGATATCAATTACTGCCTTATTTACTTTGTTTAAAATGTAAGCCTTTATCGGCCAAATATGATAATGTTCCAATAACACTGTGCATCCCTAGTGCCAAAAGTTTTAACTTGTTAGAAATGATCAGTTGATTAACAAATTGGTAACACTTTACAATAAGGTTCATTAGTTAAGACTAGTTAACTACCTTAGTTAACATGAACTAAGAATGAACAATACTTCTACAACATTTATTATGCAATGTAAACTAACATGAACTAAAAATGAACAACTGTATTTTTATTAAAGGAGTAGTTCACTTTCAGAACAAAAATCTACAGATAATGTACTCACTCCCTTGTCATCCAAAAAGTTTATGTTTTTCTTTCTTCAGTCGTAAGGAAACTATGTTTATTCAGTAAAACATTGCAGGATTTCTCTCCATATATTGGACTTCTATGGTGCCCCTGAGTTCCAAAATGCAGCTTCAAAGGGCTCTAAATGATCACAGCCGAGGAAAGAAGGGTCTTATCTAGCAAAACGATGGGTTATTTTCTAAAAAAAAAAAAAAAAAAAAAAAATTACAATTTATATACTTTTTAACCTCAAATGCAAGTCTTGTCTAGCTCGGCAAGATGATCATTTGAGATTAAAAAGTATCTAAGACCCTTCTTCCTCGGCTGGGATCATTTAGAGCCCTTTGAAGCTGCATTTAAACTGCATTTTGGAAGTACAAACTCGGGGGCACCATAGAAGTCCATTATATGGAGAGAAATCCTGAAATGTTTTCCTCAAAAAACACCATTTCTTTACGACTGAAGAAAGAAAGACATGACCATCTTGGATGACAAGGGGGTGAGTACATTATCTCTAAATTTTTGTTCTGAATGTGAACTACTCCTTTAACTAACAAAGATAAATAAATAGTGTAAGTCATGTTAGTTAACACATTAACTCATGTTAACAAATGACACCTTATTGTTAAATGTTACCAACAAATCAATAGATTCTTAGAATTTATTCAAAGTTATTTAATATTAGCATTTATGTTTGACTTTATGTGTATGGCAGTGATGGAAATCTAAACCGTTCTTTATGTGAACGAAGTTGAAATTTGCTGCTATCAAGCATCAGCAGGTGACAGACATAGCCTTTCCGTGATGCAGTGGGTAACAGTAATAAACATGGAATATTTAGCCCGTCCTCAGTGTTTGTACAACTGCCCCAGGTTGCCAGATCCCCATTAGCATATTTGGGCTTTGGTCTTTGTTTTACTTTGACCTGTATAATAAATGTCACATCCACAACACAACAAATCAAACGTTTGTTAATTTCCCTGGCTTTCCTCTGCAGCTGCGGGCTCCCATTGTGCCACCAGTTTTTAATTAATGTGATAAGTAATACTTGCAAGGCAGCAATGTGCTTTTTTTCCCCTCTTTTGCTTTTTAATTGGGTGGGCTGAGAGGAAGGAGGGGACACAAGCAGGGCTGAGGAGGGGGGCTCCGAGCAGTTTTTAGAAAGTAAACAAGAGTAAATCTAAGCCATCGAATGTTGTCCTTTTACCTGAGGAGGTAGAGATACGCAGACAATGAGCCTGACATGATTTCCTGTGGTATTGTGTAAACTGATACGCTCAGAATTATGTCTCATAATCTAGAGGCGTTTAAACAAGGGCTCAAAATGCTTACAAAGAGCACAGAAGCTCAGTCACACACACACACACATATACGCTCACAGTCTTGAAGAGACAGCTGACATTTTCCCTCCCCTAAGAGCTTCTCTCCACAACACTCGTCCTCATTTCATTTTACACACACACACACACACACGGCCCGCCATATTTCACTCTGCACTTACTTTATGTAGCTTAAAAAGAATCTACAACGATTCTCATGGGCAGAAAATGCACATATACAACAATTCACCTATTTGTCAGAATTAAATAGAAATAATGCTAATAAAATCAATTAAAAACGTATATTTAAATATACGTTTAAATCAGTGGTTCTCAGCCTTTTTAAATCAATTTATATGGGACAAAGACATTAAGAGATTTACAAAAGTGATTTTATGTCCATTGAAAGCACATCTAATGTAAGTAAAGTGGCTACTTTTAGGTTTCAAATAAGTTTTTGGAGAATAAAATGTCAACATTTGGTTGAAATATTGTTACATTCTTATTCTGACTTGCACATATTAAAATATATATATATATATATATATATATATATATAAGAATAAAGGAGCATATCAAATTTTATTGTGTTTTAGCTGAGTAAAAAATTCTTACTGACAAATGGGCAAAACCTATGATAGTGGCAAATGTGAAAAATGTAGAATTACAAATAATTAGTATTTGGGGTGAAAGTAATTCATCTTTTAATATGTCATAAATATGTCTTCTGTAAATTAGGGAAAAATGTATGATATTTATTTTTTGCTCAGAAAAACAAAAACAAAAATGCAATTCAATTAAACAGAAAACTTTTTAATATATTTTTTTTGACAAACAACAACTTTTTAAAGCAGTATTACACTTCTTATTTTATGCTTAAACCCTTTGTCGTCTTTGACCCATATATATATTTATATTTATTATTATTATTATTAGTAGTATTAGTATTTCACAAAATGAATAGCTGATAATTAATATACATTAACATTGTTAACATTAGCTTTTGAGGAAGGAATAAAATAAACATGATCTTTATTGTATGTTTTAGCAATTTGAATAAGTTTGATTATTTTAATACCTAATAATATCGGTAAAACTTTACAATAAGGTACAAATACATCGTATGGGACAAAATTATTGATTTTGCTTTTATGACAAAAATCATTAGGATATTAAGTGAAGACCATGTTCCATGAAGATATTTTGTACATTTCCTACCATAAGCATATCAAAATTTAATTTCTGATGAGTAATATGCATTGCTAAGAACTTCATTTGGACAACTTTAAAGGCGATTTTCTCAGTCTTTGCACCCTCAGATTCCAGATTTTCAAATAGTTGTATCTTGACCAGATATTGTATTAAGTTTGACCCTTATGACTGGTTTTGTGGTCCAGGGTCACATTTGTTCGTTGTTTGTTAAGTGTAAATTACCATAATATTTATATAAATTACGATACAATATTAATTCAAATCATTTAAAGTTATCCTTTGACCCCCCCTAGGAAATTTGCTATGGGGCCCCGGGCCCCTGGTTAAGAACCACTAGTTCAAATGATGATGTAAAAGGTAGCGCCCACTGGAGGCAAGGAAGAGATGTTCACTTCAGAGAAACCTCATGTCCTCTCAGATTAAACAAAAACACTGAAGAATATTGAAGAAAGATGTAGAAGAAAAATAACACAGGAACTAAAAAAGACATTATATTGCCCATATATATTTGGTGGTACGTTAAACAAACTGGTCCACTGGTTGAGTCCTGTTGAGAGCTCCTCTTTAATAACAGAAAAATGCCTCAGCAAGAGTCACTCCATGGCTGGAATCACCACTTCTGACAAACAACGGCAATTATCAAACTCTGCACAAACTACCACCGATCTCTCTTCAGGTAGGGTTAGAAACAAGTGTCACCCACTTATCAGGAGGGCTGTTGATCACAACCACAAATCACTGAAGAGGAAGAGGAGGACTCACCCAAAAAACAGATTAGTGCTGCAGAACTAGTACTGTAGATTGATGCATTGGAAAGCCCAAACAATACAGAGGGGAAATCAGATGGGTGGAATGGGTTTAAATGTAGTATAAATGTGTTAAATAGAGCCTGCGCTCATATTGGAAGATAAAAGCATAATCCAATTAGCCTAAATATTTAACAGATAAACACGCAAAGGACAAGGGATGTGGAGACCTTTATGAATGACAGGCTTTTGGGTTTTCCATAAATCAAGTTAACCACCTTAACCATGAAGTTCTGCTAGCAACAAGTCATTAAAAAACACCCAGTGAAACCTTACATTAATAATAGGCATAATAATATGTGAACCTCTTTTTTATCGTGAAAAGTTTGGCATAAATTTCAAAGATGGCAACCCCTATAACACTTGTCTTATGCAAATTTAATCAATCTGTATTTAATAAATCTCACTCATAACTCACTCGGTTATTCACACCAAGAACGAGAACTTTAAAGATAACTATAACGATAACTATATTAGCATCCACACCTATACACAATTATGTATTGGCAATTATGTTATTTGCCGCTATAAATATCAAATCAAGTCACCTTTATTTCGATAGCACTTTATACAATACAGGTTCACAGAGATAAAAGCAATTATGAAAACTCAACTACGGAGACAGTTCAGATTCTCGCTTGCTTAGTTGGGTTCTGAAAGTCACTTAAAGGAATAGTTCACCCAAAAATTTAAATTCTGTCATTAATTACTCACTCTCATGTTGTTCCAAACCCAAAAGACCTTCGTTTATCATTAGAACATAAAGTAAGATATTTTTGATGAAATCCGAGAGCTTTCTGACCCTGCATAGACAGCAATGCAACTGACACATTGAAGGCCCAGAAAGGTAGTAAGGACACTGATAAAATAGTCTATGTGACATCAGTGTCGTTGGCGTGTCAAAAAATTGACATGGAAAAGAAGAAACTGCCATTATTTTTTAGAAGAAAGTCTTTATTTTTCTTTTCTTTGCACACAAAGAGTATTTTACGATTACGGTTGAACAACTCTTGGAAAGCTCTCGGATTTTATCGGAAATATCTTAATTTATGTTCAGAAGATGAATGAAGGTCTTACAGGTTTGGAACAACATGTTATATGTGTGAGTAATTAATGACAGAATTTTCATTTTTGGCTAAACTATGCCTTTAAAGTCCCAATGAAATCAAAATTAAAGTTTTTTTTTGGCTTTTAGTATGAAGAACAATAGATAATGTACTCACTTCCTTGTCATCCAAGACGTTCATGTCTTTCTTTCTTCAGTCGTAAAGAAATTATGTTTTTTAATGCAAACATTTTAGGAATTTTCTCCATATCACGGACTTCTATGGTGACCTGAACTTCCGAAATGCAGTTTAAATGTGGCTTTAAACCATCCCAAATGTGGCTATAAACAATCATATTGTCTTGCTCTGCCTGAACTTTTTTTTTTTTAGGTTTAAGACAGTTAGGGTATGTTGGAAAAACTCCCATCACATTTTCTCTCTCAACTTCAAAATCGCACTACATCAATGTTTTTCCTTTTTTGCATCTTCTTTGCATGTTATTTTGCAAACACTGGGTTTTGTACTTCTGCAGCGATGTGGGATGACTTTGAAATGATTTTTGAAGTTGAGGAAGAAAACAAGACATTCATCAAGTTATTCGACATTAGGGCTGCAACTAACGATTATTTTGATAATCGATTAGTTCGCCGATTAATTTTTCGATTAATCGATTCGTTGGCTTAAAAATTCCAATTATTTATTTATTTTTTAAATCACACTATTCCACATTCTGAATGCTATGAAAACACAGTGCTTAACAATTTACAACAATTCACCTGTTGTAATAAAGAGAAAGGACAAATATCTGAAGAAAAACACACTAACAAGCATAAAATACAGTGTTTCTGCTATTTATTCTGCCGTGGCGGTGTTTAGTGTCCCACCAACAGCAGCGAGTTCCGCGTTCAAATGCACGCAGTAAGCTGAAGCTGGCTCAAAGCCCCAGCTAAAGTAATTAGGCCTACCATGAATGTGGAGGGGAAAAGTAAGGAGATATTCATATTATTTATTAATAAACTAGTATTTTCTGAGTGCATCTTTATGGATTAGGCCTATAGCTAATAAAAGAGTTTTGTTTTTGATTTGAATTATTTCGTTTTATAGTAGTGAAGTAATAATTTAAAGTAAATGTATTACTCTTACATTTATGAGCAAAAATGAACTTTCACATAGCACTTGCACCTCCATGTCCTACAAAGCTTTCACTCTCTGCACAAACTATTGGATATGCGCCTATTAGTAGCCTACACATTTATCTAGGTTAAACGATTAAACTAATATTGTGATATGCTTAATTTTTTTTTTTTTTTTTTAATCTAAGGATTTTAATTGAAATCGTGATGATTTGAGAAGGCTAAACTGATCTATCTGCCGCCGGCCGCTTTGTCGTTACTTTAAAAAACGAAAACTTGAATTTCACAAATAAAACATGTTCCAAATATATTTCTAAATTAACTTTATAAACAAAATAAACGAAAATAAATGTAATTACTTTGCTATTAAAAACAGCAGCTGTGCAATAGGGAAGAGAAAGAGAACTCGGTCAGTAATTCTGATGCGCTGTAGAGGTTGTAGGAATTTTTGCAACAAATGTTTGTTTAATAGCCTATTTAACCCTATTTAGGCTACTTTCTTATTTAAATGTAATATTTCGTTGATTTATTTTAGTGTTTTGTAGACTGCTTGTTCACCGACAGAAATTGCAAAACACGCACGTTTGTGAATAATGTTTGAGCCTCATTTATTTATATATAAAACACCGCACCACCGGCGGTGGTTAAAATCTGCCACCGTCACAGCCCTACTGTTCATACCCTCCATAAATACGCGCACTACATGTTGTATTTAAATCTAAATTTAACATTCAACGACAGATGTTTCAGCACAATGAATGTTTTTGCGCTGAGTTGAGTATCAATTGTCTCCCTTTCTGTGTTCTGGCTGTCTGACACGCTCATTCAGTAAAGATTTAAACTTACAGACTGCCAGAATGGATTTTTAAATGGAAATTCTCGAATGAATTTGTGACATTTACAGATAAGGATATGACCGCAAACTGAAAGTTTTCATGCTGAGGACGCAAACGGATCTCAAAGCGCCTCACAGGGCAAGCCATCACTCTATTAGCTTTAAATAAGGAATTCTCATGTTTTGAGCAGCTTGGATCACGTAACTCTCCTGCAGCATCTCAGTCTGTTTCCTCCACTATTTTTAGATGCATTTTGTCTATAGAAATGCGTCATTCAGTGCTGTAATTTGACGTGATCCTCTGAAGTTGTACGTGCACTGTGGGCGGACCCGATTCATCGATAATAAGAATCGTTGTCGACAAATTTCATTATCGATAATAATCGATTTTATCGATTAGTTGTTGCAGCCCTATTCGACATGCCCTAACTTTCTTGAACCAGAAAAAACTGAGTTCAGAAACAGCTTTCAATCTTTTCGCTAGATCAGACCATTCTTCCTCGGCTGGGATTCTTTACAACAGCATTTGGGATCGTTTAAAGCCGCATTTAAACTGCATTTCGGAAGTTCAAACTTGGGTCACCATAAAAGTCCACTATATGGAGAAAAATCCTGAAATGTTTGCCTCAGAAAACTATTTCTTTATGACTGAAGAAACAAAAACATGAACATCTTGGATGACAAGAGTGTGTTTCAAAGCTAGTGTTTCAAAACAGAGACAAAATGTGCATTTATAAGATATACGTATTCAAAACTTAGAGTCTCTAATTCCCGCCAATATGGATCAACGATTTTGATGACATCACCTTGCACTTCAGCTTCTCATCAAATTTTCTGTCCAATCAAATGCTCTCTAGAATCTGAAGTATCCCTCCCCCCTACACTATAAATAGACGCTGAAGCTACAGCTGAAATTGGTCACTTGTTTACAGAGTTAGTATTTTCTGTACAGTGAATGGCACGTAGTGCACTATACAGAGAATAGGGAACATTTGAAACCGAATGAAGTCTGGTTTCGCTTTGTGTCACACAAACTGCCACACTCTGCACTGGTCCAAACACACAATGGCTCAGAGCGGATCATATGCACGAGGCGGCCCAGACCATAACACCTATCGGACCCATTTGAATTGTACAGAGAATGGTATATGTTATAGGGATATGGATGAGATTGTGGCTGTCATGAGTTGTCAAATGCGGCTTGAGCTCAACAGCTCTAGCCCAAGCTGTGATATAAACAAAACGCTATTCGCTTTTTTAAAAAGGGGGCTGAACTGGTTCATATGTCCCGCCCTGTCTACCTGTTTCAGTTGAAATAACGTCAACACATAGAATAACTCTGTGATTTTCAAAGTACTTCAGTGAACCTTTAAGTGACTTTCAGACCCCAACTAAGCAGTTCAGATTAGTAACTGTGTGAAATGCTCAAGCTCTTCAAAGCAGGATGGATTTCATTACATTCAACTAGTTCAATGTAGTTGTTTACACAGCACACGTCAGTGTTACTTGTAACCAAACTGTGTGATCGTAACCCTGTTTTGCACCTTGATACAAGACTGACACAGGTAGTCTGCTGCTGTGTGAACATAGCCTCAGAGTGATCTTATTGACGGGTCTCGAGCGAAAAATGCCTCATTCGTACAATTACACCCGGCACTATCGTGCAGCATCTTTTAGCAGTCAGCAGATTGTCTGCGGACCCGCCAATAATAATCAGCTCGGTCTATTCCATCTCTCCTCTTCAGACCCCACTGCCCTGGTGCGGCCACATCAATGGCAGGATCAGACGGCCGCGCTAATCACCACTGTCAGGATGAAAGAGGCAAGGTTAATGTCCTCTGACAGAGGCATGTACACCAGTGATCTTGATAAGAAAGAGGCCAGTATTGTTGGCCCAAGGCTGCCCATTTCCTAGTCATGGATGGGGTATTGTGGAAGGCAATCGATGTCACAGAGCCCTGGTCATGTGTCTTGTTCGTAACATGTATATCACGCCCTTCAGATCAGCCATTGAGGAAACGGCGAGATATATGGGTAGGGGTTGGGTCAAAGAAAGACAGAAATAACAGCGCTTTGTATCGCTGCCAAGGCCTCTTCAGATTTATGATGCCCAATTACAAAGGAGTGTGCGGCCACCTATTTTCCATTAGCCTATCAAAATCTTTAGTGCTTGTTTGTGAATAGGTTATCAAGCCTTTCAGAGGAGACAATGAATTTATAACCCCTTCGCATTCCTCAAAGACGGACGTTTAATACTGGCTCTTTGAAATGCATGTCTCTCGGTCCTATGTTCCACACACACATACACTTAAAAGGACAGGTAATGTGCATTAGATGCCAAGCTTAATTATTTCAATTAAACCAGCGATGCAACCTTTAACTTTATCATTTGAGCTTCTATTCTCAGGCGAGCAAGGGAATAATTTTTGCTTTGTTTTTTGATCATTGCTTTTCAATGATTCCCACCACTGATTGGCTTTAGAGCTACACAGTTAGTGCATATTAAATCTAACCCTTTTAAACAAAGACTATCAGCCACTTAATCTGTTTTTCATTTCCTCTACCGCGTCTCAAGAGTAAGAATTGTTTTTGGCGACCGCAGTCGCGGATCTAACAGTCCATCCTGCTAAAAGAAGTCAAGCTGATCTTATTCTGTCATGTTTGCTGGCAAGCTGCCCTCGGCCTATGACAGCTAAATAACACAGCGGAGGAAAATAACCCAGAGAAGCAGCACCTGCTTCAGTGAGACACATCCAGAGGGAGAAGAGCTTTACAATATACAGACATGAAGCTGTATGGACACTGTTTTCTTTAAAATACACATCAAGATGCACATTTTGGTTCAATATGAAGAATAATAATATCAAAAGAGAAGCATTTACACACAAGTTTTCCAAACATAATATAATACAATATAATATACACCTACGATGTAAAATATTTTTTTGAAAGTTGTAAATAAAACAAAGATTATTGGAGTACATTTTACAAGTACATACAATTTCAGTCTTCCTACCTCAAAATTTCACATTTAATTTAATATGACAGATTTTTATTATGAATGATTGTTTCAGTGTAAGGAATGTTGGAGATCTTAAAAAAAAATAAGTGAAAACAACAATACATGTTGAGTTTGAATAATAGTGACTAACTTTAAATAATGACTAACAAGAAATCAGATGCATTAGGTTTGAAAAAAAACAAAATTTGTCTAATAAATGTACAAATATGCAGTAGGTTTTTTTGCCTGAATTGTGATATATAAGTTATAAATCACAATATTTTTTACGCTTTCTATTTAGATTTTTTTTAAATCTGTATTTATTTATTTTATTTATTAATGTGTAATGTAAGCTAATTCTGGTAATGTCAATTTAGAGTTTTTCACTGTAAAATATATATAGTTTTTCCACTAAATAATATAGTATTATACCGTAAAATAGTAAAGGAACTTGCCGTTAACCAATTAAAAGGTTTTTACAGTAGCATTTTTTTACAGCCTTTTACTGTTAAAATCGCAAAAAAAAAAAAAAAAAAAATCATAAAGGTCATGAAAACAAATAAAGTGGTTGTAACTATGCAGACTATACTATATATTGTGTGCAAAAAGGGTTAAAGTCACATTACATTATAGCATTGTAACAGAATCTGAAAACAAAAATAATGCTTTTTAAAGCAGAAGTTAAATGAAAAGGAAACCACTGACTAATTGTATTACGCTATTTAGATTAAGATTGAGATTTACCCCACCCATTACAGTAACTTTATTATTAGTGTGATCATAAAAATACACCTACTTGTAGATTTAAACATATGACACATTTATTGTCCAACAACAAATATTTGAGCAAAATGTATATTTTAATCAGTAATTATTGTGCACCTATTCTATTGTGCTCCGTCTGTTTGGCGTGCATGCTCTTCTGCACTCTTGACAGCAAAATAGAATTACTTCCATGACTTCCTAACTTTTACAGTTGGAGAATATACCAGCAAAATGTAAGTTACACACTTAGAAAAACAGCACATCTCAAACACATTAAACAGCCTTTCTGTCAGCACATGTGTCTGTCAGGGCATTGGATAGGGCAAACTGCTTTAAAATACATGTGTTATATCTTACGAGATATTTTAAAGCCCTTAATATAAAGCAGCTCACTCTGTGTCCTCTGCTATTTTTCAGATCTGCTCATATCAAACTATTATATATAAATATAAATGGTATTTACCATATTGCTTATAAAGAATATATCAACCAAACTCTATATACAACTCAGCCATAGTGAAAAGGATTTTTTTGTGAAAAAATTGTAGGGAATGTTGGAGACCTTACAAAATAAGTGGAAACAAAAATGCATGTTGAGTTTAAATGATAGTGACTAACTATGAATAGTGACTAACAAGAAACCAGATGCATTAGGTTAAGAAAAACCAATTATGTCTAATAAATGTACAAATGTGACCCTGGACCACAAAACCAGTCATAAGGGTCCATTTCTTTTAAATTAAATTTATACATCACATAAAAGCTGAATAAATAAACTTTGCATTGATATATTTGTCAGGATAGGCCGAGATACAACTATTTGAAAATCTGATTTCTGAGGATGCAAAAAAATCTAAATAGTGGGAAAATTGTCTTTAAAGTTGTCCAAATTAAGTTCCTAGCTAGTCATATTACTAATCAATTTTTTTTATATATACTTATGGTAGAAAATTTACTAAATATGTTCATAGAACATGATCTTTACTTAATATCCTAATGATTTTTGGCATTAAAGAAAAATCAATCATTTTGACCTATACAATGTATTGTTGGCAATTGCTGCAAACATACCCGTGCTACTTAACCCTTGTGCGCTCCTCATTTGGGAGTCACACTCATACTCCTCACGGTCAAAAGTGACCGGACACCTGAAATGTAACTTTTTTTTTTCTTCAGTAAAACCAATCTAATATATTTTTGTTCCATAATATTTTTTCTTTTTTCCTTTGTAATTTTAGAGAATTTTATGGTACTAATGATTATTTATGCAATAATTATGATCAATTTTTTCCACTGAAAATAGAAAAAAAATTAAAAATCCTAATTTTTAAAAATTATTTTTCAATGAATGCAGTATTTCAGATTAAAATAGAGTATAGGCCTTCCAAATCATTTTTTTGAAGACAGATTAGCACCACCTGGTGGGAGCACAGGAAGAAAAATAAGCAATTTCACAGTGTAACCACTAGAGGCCTGTATAGACATCAATAGAGATGCTAGTGAATTCCCAATTTGTTTTAGACATAATTGCTTACTTATATAATAAGTAATGGACTTTAAAATATATTCAGACATTCTCAAAGAGTACTTTTTGTGAAGTTTTAGATATTTTCTTCTTATAAATAATGATTTCAAATTAATTTTTGCATTATGATTATAGTCAATCATAAACGGCACTGCACTGACAAACCCAAGAGGCAGTGCTTGCTTCTCATCACTGTTTACTGCAGATTTCAAATTAATTTCCAGTGTGTGTCAGTTTTGCCCACTGCTCTGAGCTTTTTTCTGCATTGTTACTGAATTATTGAATTAATTTGACATACTGTACTCCTAAAACTTTGCTTTGTTACAGACAGCAGTTTATAGATGTGTGTTTGTATGTGTGTGTGTGCGTGTTTGTGCGTGTGTGTGTTTATTTTTCAGTCTTGATGTTTTAGAGTGTCACCACTTCACTGCTGTGAGCTTTTTCTGCATTATGACTGAATTATTGAATGGATTTCACATATTCTCAGACGTTTGCTCTATTACAGACACAGTAGTTTTATTGATGTGTGTGTGTATAAGTGTGTGTGTGTGCGCGTCTGTGTGTGACTGGATGTGTCTAAATCACACTCCTGATGTTTTATAGTATCATCCCTTCACTGCTGTGTACTTTTTTTTAGTTTTGTGTCTGATTTGTCGATTGTGCACACAGTTAATCTCTGAATTGCTGTGTTTTTGTCTTTTTCCCATTCATTTCCTATGGTCGGTCATTTCTGACCGAAGAGCATGAGTGTGACTATTTTTTTTACGCCCACTTAGCCTTTTCGAATGATGTCGTAATTTTTTTTCTGTGTTCACATTCCCAGTGCCATAAAAGTCACCAAGTTTCATATCATTCCGATGAAGCTGTGATTTTTAAAAAATTTAAATGTAAAATGTTCCGGTCAGAAATGACCGAGGAGCGCACAAGGGTTAAGACTGGTTTTATGGTTCAGGGTCACAAATATGTAGTAGGCCAAAACGAATCACACACACACTAAATCTAAATCTAAGTTTTCAAAAAAATAAATATATATACAGTATATTATAAATTATACAAAACTCAGTGACTAAGCATTTGACATTTAGATACCTGTCCCTCTTGCATTCACAAAACTGGGGGTGGGGCTGTACTTTTAAGCAGGAAGCACGGGGGGTGAAAAGGCAGAGCGGGCACCAGCGGCTGTCATGGCAACCAATGGTGGAGTTTGGGGCATGCTGTGTCACGGCCATTTCTCCGACATGGTTTAAGAGGCTCAGTGGTTGGTCACATCTCAGTTTTAGGAGTTTCTTTCGTTCTCCTCTCCATTGTCCCTTTCTAACTGCCACGTGTTGTCAGGCAATCAAAAAGCGAACGGGGAAAAGAGGCGAGATGGTGCAGGAATTCACAGGCAGTTCACAGACGGCACTTAAACTTCAGTAGGCCCGTCTATTCCTGCCTGTTTTTAACCCTTCCAGTAAACCCGGGGATGGATGTGGAAAACCCACACGGATCAGCTAATTGTGCTAGATCTATAGATCAGCCAGGCGGCTGTCCGCGGGGATAATTGTGCTAAAAGTACTGTGCTGTTTGCTCCTGCTGTGGTCCGCTATGAAAGCACCTTTTTGCACATGCAATTCAAGCCAGAGCGTCTGTCGAAAACAAATGCGTTCGGGTCGCATTGTGTCAGGGTTTCACCCATGGTAATAAAAACATCTGAGTCTGCTAGACGGCACCGGATGGCGGCAGTGGTATCGGACCAGTTGGAGACTTGTTTACAGTAATCTGTTTACAGCTCTTGCATTTGCGCACAATGTAAAAAATAGTAGGACGTCTGATGGCGGCCAATTCCGAGGCATTCAATGGAGCGCCGCACGCGCTTCCCGCGCCTGTACTTTTCATGCTGCATGTCACAATAGACGCCATGTAGCGCGTGCTGCAGTAAGTCGTGGTATTATTAGCATCGCATTTGAAATCTGCGCAGTGAGGTTCTGCTTATTTATTTGAGTTTCTGTCTGCATGGGCCCATATAGAGGTGTGCTACAAAATAAGTAATTGAACTATTGATGGTGTACCTACATGTTCTGCTTTAAACAGCCAATGTCACCAAGAAGGATTTCTGTAGGCAACACGTGACAATTTCTGAGGAACATTCTAACAAATTTAATGAAGATCATTTCTAATAGAATGAATAGAGCTGAAGATTAATGACATCCATTTGCAGGCCAACCCAGAAAGTCAATGCTCTTGGAATTTTTTTAAATAACATTTTAGATATTTAAACAATGGTATGTACTTAATTTTAAGACACTTAAAGTTTTGTTCAAGCATGTAAACTCTCGTCCCTGTGATTTTTTTTTTTTTTTTTTTTTGTAAATAATGTTCTTATTTACCATCTTGTAAGTAAAGTAATGTTAAACATACAAACGTTTTACTCATTATAAACCACCACCCTAAAAATCATGTGAGGGAACTCATGCTTGATTCTCTACAGGTACTGGACAGGTAAAATAAATTTAACATTTGCAATGTACAATTATTTAGCTGAGTACCAAAATGTACAATGCAGACAAAACGTTCTGAGTGAAAATTTCATCACTAACGAACTGCATTACACTAATGAATTTATTTTATTATTAGGACCTATTTCTCTATACATAGGTTACTTTGTCAAAACAGCAGTCTGTGAGGGATAAACACAGACTTTTTTGGTTCCTTGCAACAGTCTCCTTCCGGCTTGCTTAGTTGTGGTCTGGAAGAAGCTTAACTTTGAGTCATTTTTAACTAATTAAATAATACATAATTGTAACCCTGGACCATAAAACCAGTCATAAGTAATTTTTTTTTTTTAATTTTGATTTATAGATCATATGTTACTTGACTAAATAAGTTTTCCATTGATGTATGGTTAGGACAATATTTAGCAGAGATACAACTATTTAAAAATCTGGAATCTGAGGGTGCAAAAAAGCTAAATATTGAGAAAATCGCCTTTAAAGTTGTCCAAATGAAGTTCTCAGCAATGTATATTACTAATCAAAAAATGAGTTTTTAAATATTTACAGTAAGAAACTCTTTACTTAATATCCTAATGATTTTTGGCATAAAAGAAAAATTTATCATTTTGACCCATACAATGTATTGTTGGTTATTTCTAAATATACCCATGCTATTTACGACTGGTTTTGTGATCCAGAATCATTTTTGACTGACACCATTGAATAAGTACAAAACTTGAAATGAATGAAGCTGGTGATGGCACTATTGTCTTCTGTAGAGCCACTTTACAACTAAATCACATCCTGCAACATTGACAAATGTACTGAACTAAATTGAATCAACATTGAACTGACTCAAGCTTAATAATAGCATTCCTGCCTATTGTAGTACTGCCTATAGCAGATCAATTAATTTCACACTGTTATTGATCTGAACTAACATGAGCTGAAGAACTGAGTTTCCACAATTGCTCTGCTATTTCCTGTTTATTTCTGTGAAGCTCCTTTGATACAATCTGCATTGTATAAAGTGATATTGTAATGACTTGACATGACTAAACCTTTTCAGTGTCTTTGGTACAAAATGAATTCAGTGATTACATTTTGGAAATTACATGACTTCTTTTCTTGCTCAGACACAACCACCAAAACTATACGCAACTATAGGCAAACATACGATTATACTCTTTCAAAACAGAATAAGACACAACTTTGCTACATTTTAACAGCAATGCCATCTTGAAGTGTATTGCAAATCAGAAAAAATAGATGTAGTCATTTAATTTCATTACCATCTTTTATGAATAATTTCATGTAACATATACTGCAGTGATTCAATTTTACAAAAGAAAACACCGTAATCCTACCTATTGTTGAGGCAAAGCATGTTTATTGGTTCACAGCATTTGCTATAATGTTATGGAAGACTGGTTTGATGTGAAAGATTTATGAGGTGATTTCGTATAACTGTTAGGAGTTCTGAAAAAGTGACCTAATTGAGGAACGTGTCCTACTCAGACGGCTTTCAGCAAAGGAATATTTGACAGAGCAAAGGCGCCCTCTTCTGGTTAGATCACAATACCGTTTTTACCCAACAAAAGGTTATTTTCACTCAGGTTGCACTATACAGTGTTTTCTTTTGTGAAAATTCTTTACAAAACAAAAAACTCTTTACTGTCCAGAATTCACTGCAGTATAACATTACAGTAAAAAACACAAGCTGTCTCCATTTGTACAGATGGTAATGAAATTAAGACTAACACAGGTGTAGGTGTTCAGCTACACTCTTAAAAATTAAGGTGCTTCACGATGCCATAGAAGAACATTTTTTGTGTAAATGGTTCCATAAAGAACATCTGAAGAACCTTTCTGTTTCACAAAAGGTTCTTTGTTGTGAAAGAAGGTTCTTCAGATTATAAAAAGGTAAAAAAAGAGATTGTTTACAGTTTAACCCACATTGACTACTTTTTTGCTCAAAAGTTACTACTGTATGTTATTGCTCAGTAAAGTCAGTGAGTGAACTTCTTAAGCATAACATACATGTAATCTGACATGTAATTCTTATATTTTTGTTGCTATTACAATGACCCCCCCCCCCCCCCAGTTTGCGATTTGTTTACTTTCACAGAGAAAACAGCATCACAATTCTGTAAGTGTTTACATAAGTGCATTCATACTATTTACCTAAATCTACATTTTTAGTTTGATTTATTTAACTAAAAAGTTATTTAGTCTCATTCCATATTTTCTCCTAATTCCATCCTGACTCCTTTGACTCTCATCCAGATTTTTCCAGGAGTCACACTATCCTCAAGTCATGGAGGATACTGCCATCTTCTGGTCATTTCTTTAAGTTAATTGCAGCAGTGCTTCAAAGTTGCTGAGTTTTTGCAACATTCAGTGCTCAACTGAATACATCTAGGGAAAAGTTTTCATTATAACAAATCTTACATAAAAAGGGTTTCTTCTTAAGCATTATTAAAACGTTTTTATGCTACACCTCTTGCAGAGTTAATTTAAAATTTCAATTACATTAAAATAGCAAATTAGAAATTGTATAATTTTTTTTTCATTGTACATGATTTGGCGAAGAGCACAACGGTCCTGGACAGATTATATAAAATAAACTGCAAATGCACCAGACCAAACCCAACAACTTCTGATCACCTTTTTGGATTGCAGTTCATGACATCAGATAAATAATGCAGACATTGCTCAGATGCAATGTCTGCATTACTTAGTTTATTGCAGAAGATTTACTTAACAACATGGTGCACTGTAAACTGGATAACATTGCTCTACAATGTACCCACAAATATACATTTTATTCTCACAACCACCCTCTCTCGTGCATCCACTGCTTCACACATGCATTTTCCCCATTCTCTCTGGGACAAGTGAAAAGATTACCTCTCTAATCCGCTTTGCACAGTCTCATCTGAGTACTATTTCCCTTTTCTTTTTTCATTCCTCACTCACCGGCCTTTTCTGTCTCTCTCCCTCTGTCTAATTCTGTTTTCCTCACACACTCATCTCTACAACTTCCTGACAAATGCTGATCCTATTATAAAAAGGAAACGAATGATCAGACAGTCCCGTCTAGAAACCAACACTGTCTTAGAGAGTTCACCACCAAAACTATAATGGAACCCAGCTACTTATGAAAGTAAAACAGAATGAAGCATTCCCCTCAGATGGAGGAGATTGGCACACCTGTTTGTAGGGCTGAGTGTCTCTTAAACTGACTCATTGACAGTGTCAAAAAAAGAAAGATGATGCATGTTATCCTGTGAATAGGCAATTTACCTCAGAATACACCCATATGCCAATCTTTGCTCATTAAGGACTGTTGAATGAGATTTATCATTTATCACTTTTAAAATTTAAAAAAAAAATTATTTGCAATTTGCATTGTTTTGAATTTTTTATTTTATAATTTAGATATCTGAAGTGCACCTAAATGTTAAAAAAGAAACAGAAATATAGTAAGAAATGTGTCAAATGCTTGTTGTTGTATGAGTTATGTAAGTGGTTCACTAATACAGCAATGACATACAATAAGCATCTAGTCCGACAACTAATTTCATCAGAGCATCCAATTAGAATAATGAATGCTATTTAATGCAAAATGAATGATGCATGCAAAATTGACACTACAATGCTGCCTTTCGTAAAAAGTATAGCAAATCGATTATATATGAATGCATTTACACTAAAATGTAAATCACAGAGCTGTTCGTCCATGCATTTATGTCAATGAGCCATCAGGTGGAAGAGTGCAGGTAAGTGAATCAGACTGGCCATCTGAACTTCCCAGCATGACTTTTTCAAGCACCAAACATTCTTTTTAGAGCAACAGAGTCAAGTCAAGAGCAAAGCCAAAAGCCAAAGCAATTTTAGACATTATATCACAGCAGCACAGAGAAAGATTAATTAGTTACTGCAATACTGTGACTTTACTGAAGTTATTGGTTTCATAATTGTAACCTCAGATTCTGATTTGCTCATGAACTTCAGAGACATGTGAATGTCTGTCAAAATCGGTTCTTACTCACCACTGGTCTCCGCAGATATAAAACAGAAGAAACTTTCTCAGGTGATCTGAAAAGTAGAGTGTCCTGTCTGAAACAATATCCCACAGAAATTCAACTTAATTCCAGTGAATACATCCAATGTCCAAGTTCACGTTTTAATGTCATTTGAACCTGCTGATGGTCCAATCCAGCACTGAGCTCCTCTGCAGGTAACTGAGAGTTCATCTGTTCAGCTCACTCCCTCTGAAGACCAACTACCTCCAGTCTCTGGTATTCCTGTCAAATACCAAAAGCCAGTCAAAAGCAAGTTATATAGAGAGAGAGAGACTGTGAAAGAGAGAAAATGACAGCGTGAGACAGAACGAGAGTAACATCAGTTATTGCTCTGGCAGTAGTTGAGACGCACATAAGCCAAACCTCTGTAGCCCTTTATTCGCTGCCACACCGCCTCTCTTTCTCTCCCTCGCTCTCCCGTTCCTTCCTTTTCTCTGAGATCATGAATATGTTATTATGCTCACAAAAGCCTTACGTATTGTTTATGAATTACCAGCCTTCCAGTCAACAAAGGCTATTTTCATAAGAAACCTCCATTTCATTTCAGCTTCAATTTGATTACCAGCTAAAGAATAGAAGCCCTTCGGCCAAACCCCCAGCGGCTCCCCTCTGTTCTCCCTGGTTTTATTCATGCCCATTGAAAGACCTTTATTGCTTTCCTTTCATACTGACAGAGGGAAAAGCTTTTAGAGTAAACCATTGACAAAAAAATATTGCACAGCTATTTTGCACAATAACCAAATGAAAGAGAGCGCCCAGTGTATGCAATGTGCCCTAGCTGCTCTTCTTTCTTTCTCCATTTTATTTATATATTTCGATATTTTTCAAGCACTAGAATGGGGAATGAATAGCAGTTTGTTCAGGGAGGAGATAAGGCTTCTTGCAGTCCCAGAGAACATGTCATTTCGAAATGATCACTAGTCTGCCTCTTGAATGGTCCAGGGCAGAGCGCAGGACTTTGGCATAGGCATAGGGCATCAGGTTTCTATTGGAGCTGGTGAGTTAAACTGTCTTGCTATGGATAGTCTAGAAACAATTAACAATTTGTTCTTGGTGTTTTGGCCCTCAAATGTGACCCTGGACCACAAAACCAGTTATTATAAGCACAATATTTGATTAGTAATATGCATTGCTAAGAACTTCCTTTGGACAACTTTAAAGTCAATTTTCTTAATACTGTATTTAGATTTTTTTGCACCCTCAGATTCCTGATTTTCAAATAGTTGTATCTCAGCCAAATATAGTCCTATTCTAACGAACCAAAGGCCTACATCAATGGAAAGCTTATTTATTTTATTTTTATTTATGTATTCAGCTTTCAGCATCTGCATAAAGCATCTGATTTTTTTTACCTTGTGATGGTACACTAATTTCTAAAAAGGCGTGTGGCTTCTGTTTCTTGTCCATGCTCCCTACAAACATGCTTCTGGAAATATGTAGCTACGTTTGGAGAGCGGGTACGAAATTTCGGGAAAATGGCGGATTGCTTTACGGCAGCAACAAATACGGGTGTAGAGCTTTTCACAACAGTGATATATTTACGCCCGTACAATCGCGGGGTACTGTCATTACTGTTAGTTACTAGCCTACAGCCTACAGTTTGCTAGCATACTACCTGGTTGCGATCATTTACAAAACAGCTCAGTCGTCCATTCAGGTTGTAGCATTATTTGACAGTTGAGAGAGGCGGTAACTACTTTCCCGCGACTGGGCGTGGAGGACACGCCCCGTCGTTTGAGAACTTGAAGACGGCTTATTTTTTCAAGGTTTTGATAAAAAAAAAATTATTATTTACTTGGCGTTTTTTATCATTCAAATTTGGATGGGTGGTTAATTAAAAAAAAAATCTGTGCTGTGACAAAATCAGAACTGATATTTAAAGGAACACTCCACTTTTTTAGAAATATTCTAATTCTTCAACTCCCCCCGAGTTAATAAGTTGAGTTTTACCATTTTGAAATCCATTCAGCCGTTCTCCTGTTCTGGTGATATCACTTTTAACATAGCTTAGCATAGATCATTGAATCCTGTGAGACCAATATAGCATTGCGTTCAAAAATGAATAACGAGTTTCGATATTTGTCCTATTTAAAACTTGACTCTTCTGTAGGTATATCGTGTAAGACCGGCGGAAAATGTAAAGCTGTGATTTTCTAGGCCTATAAGATTAGGAAGTACACTCCCATTCTGGTGTAATAGTCAAGAAATTCTTCAGGTCCCACAAATTCTTTGGTTTTTCAGCATTTTTGTGTATTTGAACCTCTTTCCAACAATGACTATGATTTTAGAGATCCATCTTTTCACACTGAGGACAACTGAGGAACTATTGGCACTATTACAGAAGATTCAAATGCTCACTGATGCTTCAGAAGGAAAAACGATGCATTAAGAGCCAGGGGTGTAAACTTTTGAACAGAAGATAATTAGGAATAGTTGGGATGTTTCTTAGAAGACAAAATAGGTTACATTTACCCTGATCTTCCAATTCAAAAAGTTTTCATGCTTGACTCTTATGCCGTGTACTAAAACCGGCGGAAAATGTAAAGCTGTGATTTTCTAGGCCGATAAGATTAAGAAGTACACTCCCATTCCGGTGTAATAGTCAAGGACGTTTGCTGCCATAATATGGACGCAGCAGGCGCAGTAATATCACGCAGCGCCTGAAGTTCAGTCACAGTTTCAAAAAGGCGGTCACATTGGCAGTTACCTAGCTGGGAAATAATTTCAGGTGCTGCGTGATATTACTGCACCGGTTTTAGTACACAGTATAACTACAGAAGATTTAAATAGGACAAATATGGAAACTCGTTGTTCATTTTTGAACACGATGCTATTGGTCTAATGATCTATGCTAAGCTATGCTAAAAGTGATATCGCCAGAACAGGAGAACGGCTGAATGGATTTCAAAACGGTAAAACTCAACTTATTAACTCAGGGGGAGTTGGAGAATGAGCCTTTTCCAAAAAAAAGTGGAGTGTTCCTTTAATATTGCTTCACACAGACTTTACAACTCATTTTCATCAGATAGCCTGCAAGTTCTTATTTTAACAATGTATTAGTGAATGTTTTAAAGTATTTTCATTGCTAGTTTGTAGTAACAAATTGAACCTTTTTGTAAAGTGTTCCAAAGACTCTTTATGGATTTATTTATTTATAATGTACAGAACACACTAACTCACTGTCACTCAGTGACAGACTTTTAGAGTACTGTACATTCTTTAAAAAAAACTTAACTTTGTATCTATGTTCAGTATCTACCAAAAAGAAGAAGAAGAAATTTATCCATCTTCATCCAACATTTACATTCATGTCATTCCAAAAAATCATTTAGGTGCCACAGATTATTTGGTTTTTCAGCATTTTTGTGTATTTGAACCCTTTCCAACAATGACTGTATGATTCTGAGATTCATCTTTTCACACTGAGGACAACTGGGGGACTCATATGCAACTATTACAGAGGGTTCAAATGCTTACTGATTATTCAGAAGGAAACACGATGCATTAAGAGCTGGGGATGAAAACATTTTGAATTTGAAGTTCAAGGTAAATTTCTGGGAAACATGTGTATCTTCTGTAGCTTCTAAAGGGCAGTACTAAATGAAAAAAAAAAAAGATATTTAGGCAAAATAAGAAAAATGTACACATCTTTATTCTGTTCAAAATTTTTCACCCCTGGCTCTTAATGCATCGCTTTTCCTTCTAAAGCATCAGAGAGCGTTTGAACCTTCTGTAATAGTTGCATATGAGTCCCTCAGTTGTCCTCAGTGTGAAAAGATGGATCTCAAAATCATACAGTCATTGTTGGAAAGGGTTTAAAATCACAAAAATGCTGAAAAACCAAAGAGTTTGTGGGACCTGAAGGATTTATCTGAAGAACAGTGGACAGTTTAACTGTTCAGGATAAACAAGGGACCCATGAATAACTATCACTAAACAAAACAAAAAAAACAGCTGTGGATCATTAAGGTAACAACACAGTATTAGGAATAAATTATGTAAACTTTTGAACAGGGACATTTTTATTAATTCAACTATTATTTTCTCTTGTGGACTATATGTAAATGTCTTTTATGTGAAATATCTTATTCCGGTCAGTACTAAATAAAAATATTCTGCCTTTTTGTATGATCCCTTTTATTCTGGTAAAATCATTTACATTTTGCAGGTTCTGCAAGGTGTATGTAAACTTTTGACGTTATTCATTTTCATTGTATAAAAAAGAATAGTGTGAATTGCTTAAAAAATGTCACTTAACTTCTCATTTTGCATTCCATGGCAGAAAACCAAATAGGTTTGGAACATCAGAAGGTGACTACACTTCCTTAAAAATCACCTCAGTCTTTCTCCAAAACCCCATGTGTGTGTGCATTAGAATCTCTTTAGCCTTCCGCCTCTGTGTAAGTGTTAACGAAAACCAGGCAAAACACGTTAAGACAGCAGTCAAGGCTAAATCCGACGTTTGTTCCAGACACAAGAGACAGGAGCGAGCACAAAGGTGTTCTTCATTTACCTGCCTGTCATTAAGAAAAACGGACTGCACGTCGAGTTATCGCACCGTTTGATCTGTGCGTTAAAAGATGAATTAGATGCTCTTTTATGTGTTTTATGAGTCTTTGTATTTATGTAAGAATATTCAGCAGTAGACAAAGGTGACTGATCCATTATTCATCCCTGTGCTAAGGCAGGTCTGGCAGTTTGAAAAGAGGCTGACATTTGAGCTTTTTCACCAACATCTGCAAAATTATATCCTTTCCATTGTGAGTCAATGAGGGGCAGTCAGTGCCCATAAAAGAATGAAATTTGGCCTGTCACTTTCATAAGGGCGAAAGTATACAACCTCAACCTCAACCCTCATGCCGTATAAATGAAAAGGAGACAGAGCTTTTGTCTTTCACCGAGTGTTGCTCAGTCAAATGGGGTTTAAAACATGATTTTAAGAATGCTTAAACAGTATTCTTAGTCAAACAAGTATATAAAGTAGGTTATGCTACATCAAGTTTTTATACAGTCATGGACGTATTTAACCATGACTGGGAAAGAATCAAAGACTTTGGGTTTGTTCTCATTCATTTTAATACAATAATTAAGCAACTGACTCTCAATAATATATTGAAATGATCCTGGTCAAAAGTTTACATACACCTTGCAGAATCTACAAAATGTTAATTAACTTACCAAGATAAAATGGATCCTACAAAATGCACGCTTTTTATTTTTACACTACTTTTTTTATTTCGTACTGACCTGAATAAGATATTTCTCATAAAACATGTTTACATATTTTCTAAATTTATTTACATTTACAATTTATAAAAGAAAAAGTTTACATATTGATTCTTAATACTGTGTTGTTACCTGAATGATCCAGAGCTGTTTGTTTTGTTTTGTGATAGTTGTTCATGCGTCCCTAGTTTGTCCTGAACAGTTAAACTGCCCACTGTTCTTCCGAAAAATCCTTCAGGTCCCACAAACTCTTAGGTTTTTCAGCATTTTTGTGTATTTGAACCTTTTTCCAACAATGACTGTATGATTTTGAGATCCATCTTTTCACACTGAGGGACTGTTGCAACTATTACATAAGATTCAAATGCTCACTGATGCTTCAGAAGGAAAAACGATGCATTAAGAGCCAGGGGTGTAAACTTTTGGACAGAAGATAGTTAGGAATAGTTGGGATGTTTCTTAGAAGACAAAATAGGTTACATTTACCCTGGTTTTCAAATTTAATGCATCGTGTTGATTGGGTATGGTTCGATTCAGCATGACTTTCAGGTAACAATATTGCATTTATTTAAGAAAATGACTGTGGAAACTAGCCGGTTGGCTAATTGCTCATTTATAATGTAAGCATGTTTATCTTCCTTTAAACGTTAACGCAGAGCTAAAATGTTATGTTTTACTACAACAACTAAACTAAATATCTCCATTTTGTGTAGATTACAAAGAACCCAAGAGTGTGCTCAACATTTGACTCATGATTGTTTTTCAAAAACACTGACTGGAATTAAGAAGCTTAAGGAGGGTTCAGCTCCGTCTGTGTTTACCTGGATTCAAAGACCTCACGAAAAGAAAACCTTGCGATCGTAAATGAAAAAGATATTATTTTTAAATGATGTTTTAAAGATTAACATGCTTAATAGTTTGTGTTAAGAGCCTGCAGTTAGATCGTAAGCCTCTTTCAGACAACATGTCATACAAAAAACAGTGGGTAGAAAGTTTATTTTTATGCAAAGTGATCAAAAGATAACATTTATTTATTAGTTTGACGTGTAGTGTTTGAGGTCAACCCCTTTTAAAATCACAAAATGATATTCAGAACATTATTTTTTGTTTCTGTTTTGCTTTAGACAAGGAAAATGTCATAATAAAGGTCGGGAAGACGCTTATGACCTAGCTGCAGGCTCTTAACACAAACCATTAAGCATTTTAATCTGTATAACATCATTTGAAAAACTCTGTGTAAGCGTTAAGGAAGATAAACATGCTGTAGGATTTCAGCGCGAATCAGACAATTTAGGAGATTCAATTAGAAGTTAAAACACTTCTACAGACTCAAATCCCACAAGAGGCCCCGTCATAAATCTGACGTTTGATAGCCTGGCGCCAGCCAGCCTCGAAGCAACCATTTAAACTAGAAGCTTAAAACTAGGAACTTGCAACATTAACACAAAAGGACACTTTCCAAGGAAGGAGATTGTCAACTTTGGGGCAAATAACCAAGATTAATGGTCAAAGAAATGCACATCATGAACATCACATGAGTTAAGTCATTAGAGTTTGGTTGGTGGACTCCCCGACCAGAGGACAGAGCTAAAATTCCTTCTACACCCTCTTGACCTCTTTGTTCCTCACAGAAACACATCCTTGTGGTCACAATATGGCATAAAACTGCCTTTCCATTTAGCTATGCACCTGGAATCATGCTAAAGAACTTATGAGCAACTCATCATTTCTATGTATAACTTCCTATCACATATGTAACTCACACATTTGTCTATTATGTTTTAATCACTCATTGTGTATTTCCTTTTTGATAACTATTGAATAGTTTAATGGTTTATATTGGTGTTTGGTATGGTTGAACCCGAAATTGCATTCTTGAAATGTTTCTATAATTCAATTCTTTGTAAAATGTATTTTAGTCTTGTTACCGAAATCATGTCCAAATTTAACTTTGCCAAGAGCGGGAAAGTTGGGACCCGTGGGACTGATAAGATAACATTGTGATTTATGGTTGGGAGGAGAAACTAACAGTCCCCTGAGTTAGGACAGTGTTCTAATTGGTCAAGACACCATTTGGGATGTGTCCAAAAGCTGAGTTTAAATACCCAGGACACCATCAAATCTCTCTCTTACACTTTGTTTACTCCTTACTCTTATGCTCTCAATCTCTTACGGCTTCGTGCCGCTGCGTTTCGACGCTGCCTGGCCTGAATGCCAGCCGCTCCTCTCAAGGAAACATGAGGAGATCATTACACTCCTGTCTTTTACTTTAATTCTTTTATTTCTTTCAGTTGAGAGTTTCATGTTCTAGTTAAGTTTTGTGCAAGCCGCGACCGACCTAAACGTCTTCGCTGACCTCAACTTTAACAGCACACAACTTGAATCCTCAAGCCAACGCCCAAGACAACCGAACTCCAATCCAATCAGCAACTCCGGGAACCCCTTTTGGAACGACGCACGAAAGGAATCCCCTCGATACAAAGGCAACGCAAGTACAACCTCCAGATTCTCACTGAACTGGTGCATTTTGATATAAAGTTTAATAACCTCTTTGAGAGACTCAATACGAGGGTTAATTAAGTGATTGATGGTTGTTCAGGTCTAAGCAATTGCACATATTGCTATAAACTTGGGACTTCATATTTTCATTCCTTTAAACTCATTCTTTCCTCACTTTCTCTTTCTGCAACCTGTGTGAATGCGTGTGTTTATGTTAGATTAGTTTGTATGTGTTAGGTTTATCCAATAAAATCATATTTTTATTAGAAAAGATAAGTATCTTGTGTTTTGTGCTTACAAGTTAATGTCTTAAACTGCCGATTTTGCTACTGTGCTAATATATAGTGTTTTCACTATATTCTGGATAGTAATATCCATTGCAGAGTTTCTGTTACACGGCTTGTGAATGAATCGCGGGTCGACTCTGGAACAGCCGTAAAACAGCGATTCTGTTCAAATTCCCTATTGAATCATATTCGATTCCCTTTGAGCTAAATTATATGTAATTAATCCCTTACAATGCTCACATTAGAAATGAACAATTTTTCCACAGTCATTTTCTTAAATAAATGCAATATTGTTACCTGAAAATTAGGTTATATGTCGTGTCGAACAATCCACATTTTCTGGCGCTCTTTGTTCTGTGGAAAAATGTGAAATGACTTATTATTTTACGGTTAGACGATCTACATTCCGGTACGCAACAATACGCCACAGTGGGCACTGCTGGACTGCTATCCCTCACAGCCTCGTTTTCGATTCAAAATGGCGACGGACTGAATAAGGCGTATACAGCAAACCGTTGCAGAGATATAGGCTCACATCCATTTTTGCATGCTTTTTGTAGAATTCATTTGCACGCTATTCAAGAACAGTTTGAAAAATCATCTTGAATTCCATATCATTTTGCCAGCATGGTCTGAAGATGATCTGAGCCAATTTTGGCAAAAATCAGACAAACCGTCTAGGACAAGTTCGAAAAAGAATGTTCATTCGACTTGGCATGAACCAAGGATTCAGAGAAAAACAATTTGATTTTGTGCCTTATGGTTCAAAAGTTATTAACATAAACAAGAGTGAAAATTGGCACTAGAGAGTTTGAGCTAGAGACTCCAAATTTGCATTTGGTCAATGACGAGACTGTGCTCTATCAATGTGCCAAATTTCACAACTTTCCCACAAGTGGTTCTATGGGCTGCCATAGACTCAATGGCGGAAGAAACGGAAGAAGAAGAAGAACGCCAATGGATACAATGGATACTTTGGTGCTTGGCCCCTATCACTAAAAAACAGTTGTGGATCATTCATGTAACAACACAGTATGTAAACTTTTAAACAGGGTCATTTTTATAAACTTTTTTTTCTGCACTATATGTAAACTACTTTTATGTAAAACATCTTATTCAGATCAGTACTAAATAAAAACTAACATATATTTTGTAGGATCCCTTCTATTTTGCTAAAATAATTAACATTTTGTAGGTTCTGCAAAGTGAACTTTTGACCTCATCTGTATTTAAAAAAGTTATCAATTATTTTGATTTTAAAAAATGCAGCGTTAGTGAGCATAAGAGACTTCTTTCAAAAACATTAAACCTTACAGACCCCAAACTTACATGACGTGACATTGCTCTTGTAAAGATACTGTGCGTGGAATATCTACTTCAAGTTCATTCCTGACCATCTAACAGTCCATGTACAGTCAGTGTAGCTGTGAATTTGATTTAGTTCACACAATTAAAACTTTGAGACAGCACAGAGCAGCTCAATTAAGTGACATTTAACATTTTCTGTCTCTCTGTACCGTTCTCTTCAGTTCCCTAGGCTTTGTCCTTATGTAAATGTGTCCTAAACGTCAGTCTTTCTCAAAATGTCAAAGTCGCCTCAGTTCTCGCACAAAAGAACAACCTGCCTCCTTCTGCATGAGCCTCAGCCAGTGATTAAATCTCCCACAATGCCTTACTGTCCCTGAGGATTGTGAGTCTTTGGAAGCGTTTGGTGCGAGGCATTGTTTGCCATAATAGGGTTGAGGTGGAGGTAGCGATGTTGGAAAACAGATGTGAGACACACACGAGAGGGTTTGCCACACCTGCACCGCATCCCCGTGGGTTGAAACATTACTGTGCCAGCGTCTCAAACAATACAAACAATGCTAAAAAGTACGAGCAATCCACTGACATTTTCATCATAATCCAGATATTCTTTCATACAACACAAAGAAATAAAAGAAACAGCAGAAGAGACATCAAGCCAGGAATTTAGATTGCCAATGAATATTGAGTTTGGTTGATGTGGAAAGAAGGAGAATCATTTGAACACCCATCACATTACCAGTTTACGCTAAGCACAAAAACAGTCCAAAATCCACCCACTTCTCGAGAGTTTCAGCCTGTTTGTTCGGCTGCTTCTATCTGCATCTGTTGCCATCTCAGCTCTGGATTACACAGACAACGAGAACGAAACAATGGAGGAATTAACAGAAAGAAGGTGTCTGTAGTACGGGGCAGTGCATATGGGGCTCAGGCCAGATTTACTACAGTACATGAACGGCTTAAGTTTGTCATGCCACTTTACTATGAAATACCAGTGGTACTGCAGTTGACTAACAGCATGTTTAATCCCCTGATTCAAATTTACATTGAATTTCATCCAGCCAGCAACGGCACTTTTGAGGCCAAGTACAAGCCACAAGACAGAAACATTTCACACCAAATTATGTTTCTTAAAAGTAAATGAAAAATCTGAGAATCACTGACTGTTAAGAGCAAAATGTTTTGTACTACATAAATGATCAAAGAGACAGTTCACCCAAAAATGAAAATTGTGTCATTAAATACTCACCCTCATTTTGTTCCAAACTCCTAAAACCTTTGTTCATCTTCGAAGCCCAAATTATGATGTCACATGGACTATTTTAACAATGTCCTTACTACCTTACTGGGCCTTGAACATGGTAGTTGAGTTGTTGTCTATGCAGGGTCAGAAAATTCGAAATTCATCAAAATATCTTAATTTTTGTTTCCAAGATGAATGAAGTTCTTACAGGTTTGGAAGCACATGAGGGTGAGTCATTTTTGACAGAATTTTAATTTTTGGGTGAGCTAACCTGACTTTTAAAAAACTTTTAAGGCTTGTCAGTTATCAGCCACTGTTATGATTGACTAAGGTCACAGCATAGAAAACCATCTTAACGCCCCTCACTATTGCTATCGAGTGTTTTGATACAAATAAAATGGTCTTTTTCATTCATAAGCATTATGAAATAATTTACTTACAGTTTTTGATGCAGCTGCAGTCATCGCTTTTTTTGTAAAGGGTGTTTGATATTCTTTGCATGTTCACTTTGTAAACACTTGGTCTGTGCTTCTGCAGCAAGGTAGGAAGATTTGGAAGTTGAAAATGAGATGGGAGTTTTTTTTGACATACCCCAACTGTATTGAACAGGACTGCACAGAGTATGTATGTGCACGGCAGAGCTACGCAAGACGAGGATTTGAGGTTAAAAAGTATAAACATTTTTTTTTTTTTTTGAAAATGACCGATCATTTTGCTAGATAAGACCCTTATTCTTTGGCTGGGATCATTTAGAGAACTTTGAAGCTGCATTTAAACTGGAATGCGACAAACAAATGCCATTCGAAGAGTCACAGTAAGAATTTGTATTTATTTAATTCAATCAGGAAGAAAGAGAGAGTAAGACAGAGAGAGTGCTTTGGGAAGAGAAAGTAGTTGAGTAGTTGAGGAAATTTCACAATACACAGTCATTTAGCAGTAGACAATATTTCATTTAAATACATAAATTAGACAGACAACATAGAAGACTCTCAATCCGTCGGTTTCCAACCACAGATTCAGTGTTAATTTAAAATCACTCTTGCATACATTTTTCTTAAAAGGTTCTTTGAAATGTGGACAAAGCTAGAAATGCTGACAAAATTCTGGAAATCTTTTTCTTTTTTCCCCCAAAAAGGCACATTTCTGAGCATTAAATACAATAAAGGATTATTTCTGTACAAAACCAAAAAAAAAAAAAGGTTAGTGTAGAGGATCATCATAAAAGTAAAAAAAGCTGCAAGGTGCAAAAGAGCAACCGGACGAAATTAAAACTGAGGTTATTGTAAAAGCAACTTTGAAATGACACCCCAAAAAAATCTAGTTCCCTCAGAATTGTCTCCAGTATTGTATTGCAAGGTTTTCCATTGGAAAAAAAAAAATCATCCTATTGAATGTCATCACTTATTGAACATATCGGCTAATGATTGAAAATGTCAAAGGACGCAGGCAGTGATGCAGGCCTGGCAGCGTTTGTAGGTAGTGTGTCTATCATCCCTGAGACTCCCAGATTTACACTAGGAACCAATGACATCTGTGACGGTGAGCTAAATGATCAAACTGCAAGTTATTTTGGCAGTTCTGCCAGACCATACCTGATCCTGTAGAGACATTTCTGATAGATGATGTCTAGGCATCATTAACATATCTGAAAATCAACTAGATACTTGGCACTGGCAAACAAAAACAAGGCTTGAAAAGGATCAGGTTTAAAAGGCGTAATACTGTGACTGTTGAGAATCATGTCCAGTTTTGTCACAATATTTACAAGTATTTTTGGTCAGGAGTTAAGACTGATACTACACTCAACACAAAATGATCAGAAATGCACAGATGGGCTCACAAATTAGTCTCATCCCAGGACGGGTCGTTCATGGTTTTTAACACTTTCCTGACAATCTTCTCCAGCTCTTTCCGTGCCTTTTGTTCTTCCTCAAGAGTGCGTTTCATTCTCTTGTTGTCCTGGTGATGTAAAATCAGAGGATCCGGGTCACGGCACCAGATTTTGACTTTCGACAACATGGCAAGACCTTAAGCATAAAGAAATGTTTGTATGTGGCATGTGGACTGACCTGCTTAAGTTCTTGAACCTCATCCCTCAAGGCATAAACCGTATCCACCAGACTCCTGTAATGAGACGTTAAACAAACGACGATACAACGATAAATGATGCATAAACTGACAGCAAATAACAAAACGTAGTAAACTTATTCAGCGTGTGCATAACTATTAGGCAAGTTGATATTCTGGTCATATTTTCCAAGCACATTTTACTAAGTCCAAACCACATCAATCTTAATAACTACTATTAAATTTGTATTTAATCATTTATAAGTGATATATAATTGTCCATGAAGGTTGAAACTGAAAAACTTCCTATATTCAGCTGTGCATAATTATTAGGCACATTTTCTTTTATGAGCCAAAAAAAGATATTTAAATGTAAATGCCCATGAGAAGGATGCAATACTCATGCTAGAATTTGTAAAGTTAAGGCATGACCACTGGACAGCGAAATGCTCATTGGGTCAGCATGGTCAGAAAAAACAGGCGGAGAAGAAAAGACACGCTAACTGCAAAAGAATTAAGGGGAATAATTAGGTGTGAAACCATCAGGAACCTACCTGGATTCTCCAGAAGTGCAATGTGTCAGGTTCTCAGAGACTTCTAAAAAAATCCTAAAAAATGACCCTCATTTAAAGGATTAGTTCACTTCCCGAACAAAAATTGACTCACCCTCTTGTTGTCCAAGATGTTAATCTCTTAATAATATAGATACCACCGATCGTTTCACTAGATAAGACCCTTCTTCCTCGACTGGGATCGTTTGGAGCCCTTTGAAGATGCATTTAAACCGCATTTTGGAAATTCAAATTTGGGAGCACCATACATATCCATTATATGGAGAGAAATCCTAAAATGTTTTCCTCAAAAAAAAAAAAAAAAAAAAAAATTCTTTACGGCTGAAGAAAGAAAGACATGAACATCTCAGTCAACAAAGGGGTGAGTACATTATCTGTAAATTTTTGTTCTGGAAGTGAACTAAACTTTTAATAAGAAGACGGTTTTTTTATAGGCTTTATAGTCAGATAAGTCAGCATCACATCCTTTTATACCACTCTTTCAAGAATGTATCTTCCAGAATTTGCCAGTAAGTTTTGGGAGTCCATTTTTAGTCCATCTCTGCAAGACAGACTTTTCAGGATAGGAGATGAGCTCCCAAAATAAAATTAATTTAATTATTTCAGTCCGAGTTAAATCTCTTTTTTGGCTCATTTTATCGGTAAAAGAAACATTCCTAATAATTATGAACACCTGTATATAAGACGTTTGTCACTTCCAGCCTTCATGGACAATTATATACCACTTATAAATGATTAAATACAAACTTAATAGTAGTTATTAAGGTTGATGTGGTTTGGAATTGGTAAAATGTGCTTGGGAAAAAAAAGAATATCAACACGCCTAATAATTATGCAAGCACTGTAGGTGAATTTGATGCAGAAATCTGAGAGCTAACCTTTCTTCGATTACAGTTTGACCATTGCTCTTTATCTCTTCCACAATGATTTTCTCCTCTTCAGGAAAAAGCATATGTGGCCCTGACTCCTTCCTTGATCCTGAAAAAAAAATTAACAAGGTTGACAGATTAAAAACAGAATAGAAACATGTTGAACAACTCATTGACAATATATAAATCATACTAGTTTTATTTTAGTATAATTGAGAAACTATTACAGTTTTTATTTATTTTTTATATTTTCATTTGAATGTTAATTTTGGTTAAACTTTTAGTCATGTGTTTTTGTCCTTTTTAGTATATTTTTTCAATTATGTCTATATATATTTTTTTGTTTTATTACAGTTTTAGTTATCAATGCACCTTGTTCTTCCCGTTATTAGTGGGTGTGGCCATTTGTGAATTGTATGGGTCTGGCTTCCGGTCTCATCCACATCCAGGTATTTTTAGCTGTACAAAATGGATTGTTTTGCTGCTTGATATTGCAAATTGATGTGTCTTACCATATTATTTTAATATATTATCTCAATTATGAGCACACTGGTTTGTAGTGCAAACAGTTTTACAGTTTACTGCACGTTGTTCTTCTTCTTGTTTCCTTATAGCAGATAATGAACCGGAAGTCTCACCCATATGCTTACTTCCATGTTGAGGAAAAAGGTGAATAATATTAATCCTGAATTGCACAGAAACAGAATTATAGGATGATGTACTATTAAATTTCACATAGAGCTTGCGACTTTCAATGTAATCAAAATAAAAGAAAGAAGGTGTTTTCGTTTTGGTGTGTATATATATGAGCAGCAGCTCTTACGGGACATAGAACCCATTCTGTTAGTGTGAGTAATCCATATACTGTCATAGTCCGAGTCTTCGGATTGATCAGAGGAGGGAAATCCGCTGCTACGGCAACCCACAGCATCCACACACGATTGGTCAACATCAGCCAGCACATGATTATGCATCAAATCAGTGCCCTGCCATGCTAATTAGGGATGGGGGTCAAACCAATCATATTGGAGAGGACAGGTAGGTTGAGAGGATGGACCAAACCAAGAGGAGTAAGGTGAGGGAGAGCCCAAGATGCCCAATAAATTATGTGTGTAATAAGTGATCAAATTAAATAAAATATAACAAAGCAATAACAATGGTGGGACAACATAAGAGAGAAATGGGTGATGAATGAAGGAAGGTAGGATGGAAGGAAGAGGAAGAGAGACACAGATGCATGTTAAAAGAGCAGAAAATATTAAAAGAGTGATCAACTCAGTGGTAGAGTTTAGTCAACATATTTATATAGCCAATGCCACAACAATTCAGTATAGAAGTTGTAGTATTTTGTACACATATGTAGGAATGCTTGACAGAGACTTCAGAATAGATGAAAATGTTTTGTAGGACTCAAAATATAGGCCTCCTAGGCCAAATACAGAACACTACTATTCAAAAATTTAGGGTTGTTAAGATTTTTAATGTTTTTGAAAGGCTACATTTATTTGATCAAAAACAGTGAAAACATATTGTGAAATATTACCATTTAAAGTAACGTTTTTTTTAATTATATATATTTATATCATTCCTGTCACACAAAGCTGATTTTTCAGCATCATTACTTCAGTCTTCAGTATCACATGATCATTTAGAAATCATTCTAATATGATTTTCTGTTCAAAAACAATGTAAAAGTCCTTGGTTTCACTTTTGCTCAATGTAATGCTTCCTTGCTGAACATAAGTATACATTTCTTTCAAATAAATCAAACCGACCTGAAACTTTCAAACAGTACTGTGTATTTTAGAAAGCATTTGAAAAAAAAAAAAAAAACCTGTCAATATAATGTGGTATCCACAGTTATATTTTCTTTACTCATTTACATGGACAAATCCCAACAGACTCTGGGACTGAAGCAAGATTTGGAAATTGCAAAAAGAAAATGAAAATCTCAAGAAAATACATACACAATGCAGAGAGTACATACTTGAGTTTAGTGTTTGCCGTGTTTTAGCGCTTGTACAGTATGCTTCGATCACTTTCAGGATCTGAGCATCCTCCTCCAGAGCTACAGTACCTGATTGAAAACAAGAAGAGCACATAAAAATGCCAGTGGTTAGGTAACATTGTAAAAATATAATAAAGGCACTGTAATATTTTCTTACATACCGTAGACACAAAAGCAACACGTGTTAAAGAGATAGTTGACTCAAAACAGAAAATTTTCATTATTTACTCACCCTCATCTTGTTCCAAACACGTAAGACTTCATGTTCATCTTTGGAAATATTAATTAATGCTTTAATGCTGTGTATGGAGGGTCAGAGAGCTCTCAGATTTCATTAAAAAATATCTTAATTTAAAAAAATGAACAAAGGTCTTACAGGTTTGGAATATTCATCTTTGGAACATAATTTAAGATATTTTTGGTGAAATCTGAGACCTCTTACCCTCCACAGAATGCATTACAGCATTAATTAATATTCCCAAAAATGAACAAAGGTCTTACAGGTTTGGAATGAGATGAGGGTGAGTAATTAATGACACAATTTTCATTTTTGGGTGAACTATCCCTTCAACACATAAATACATCACATGCGTATGTAAAAAGTAACAGGACTTTCAATAAAACATTATTAATTAGAGTCATTAGTGTCATACTTTTTCTCACAGCAAATTCCTCATCAGATGGCTTCCTCTCAGGTTTTCGTTTGGGTAGAAGCTTCTTCATACTTTTGGGACTTTTACTGAGATCCTGAAGGATATAAGAAAATTAGACGTAATAAGCAAATTAAATCTCATACAAAATAAGTTTAGTTAAGCGTTGCTAATAATAATTTTAATAATTGGTTTAAAGTGATTATTCTTTCAGAAATGCTATTATTGCTTCAACATACTGTTAAAGACAAAATTGAAGTTTTTTGGCTTTTAGTATGAATATGTTAGCCTTAAAGGAGTAGTTCACTTTCAGAACAAAAATTTAGAGATAATGTACTCACCCCCTTGTCATCCAAGATGTTCATGTCTTTCTTTCTTCAGTCGTAAATAAATTATGTTTTTTGAGAAAACATTTCAGGATTTCTCTCCATATAATGGACTTCTATAGTGCCCCCGAGTTTGAACTTCCAAAATGCAGCTTCAAATGGCTCTAAATGATCCCAGCCGAGGAAGAAGGGTCTTATCTAGTGAAAAGATCGGTTATTTTCTAAAAACATTTACAATTTATATACTTTTAAATCTCTACACAGAGTACACACAGAGCTAGACAAGATGAGCATTTGAGGTTAAAAAGTATATAAATTGAAATTTTTTTTAGAAAATAGCCGATCGTTTTGCTAGATAAGACCCTTCTTTCCTCGGCTGTGATCGTTTAGAGCCATTTGAAGCTGCATTTTGGAAGTTCAAACTCGGGGCACCATAGAAGTCCATTTTATGGAGAGAAATCCTGAAATGCTTTCCTCAAAAAACAATTTCCTTACGACTGAAGAAAGAAAGACATGAACATCTTGGATGACAAGGGAGTGAGTATATTATCCGTAAATTTTTGTTCTGAAAGTGAATTACTCCTTTAAGGTTATATAAAAGCTAGTGTGTTTCAAAACAATGACAATGACAAAATGCACATTTACAAGATATAAGCATTCAAAAACTTACAGTCTCTAACTTCAACCAATATGGATCAACGATTCTGATGACATCACCCTACATCCTGTCCAATAAAATGCTCTCTAGAATCCAAAGCATCCCGTCCCCTACACTATGAATAGACGGTGCGACTGAAATCAGTCACTTGCTCACAAAATTAGTATTTTCCGTACAGATATATATGACATGCTAAATATGCTTTCCATTGACGTGAAAGATTTATCTGGGTTCTCACTGTTTTACACAAACTGCTGCAGCTCGCTCACACTCCTCCGTTCCAGAGACACGATAGCACGGAGTGGATCATATGTGTGAGTTGGTGCAGACCATAAAACATATTAGACCCATTTGAATTCTACACAGAATGGTATATTTTATAGCGATATGGATGAGATTGTGGCTGTCATACACTGTCAAATGCGGCTATTACTGAGCTCAACGGCTCCAGCCCAAGCTGTGATCTAAACAAAATGCTACTGGCTATTTTAAAAAGGGGGCGGGACTGCTTGATATGTCCCATCCTGTCTTCCTGTTTCTGTTAAAATTATGTCAGCACATAGAATAACACTGCCTGTTTCAAAGTGGAACTTTAAAATGTAACATGGCACATAATGTGATACCTCTTTGTAACACAATGCAGCTGAGGGTTTTAGAGGTGGTGCAGGTCGGAGACAGCTGAGACTCCAGGGCTTCTGGGTTTTGGGTGGTTCGAGGGGACCCCACATCATACCGCTGTGAGGGGTTCCAAGTGAGGAGAGGTGAGGAAGAGTGTGGTAGACTGGAGATCCGCTCACACCTCGATTCTCTGAGTGTCTGGACGGGGTGAAAGGGTGAGACGGCAGCTGAACGGGAAGGAGAAGGGCCGGTGAGTGACACTGAATGATAATATTTTATAATATTAACATTTCTGCTGAATATTTGATTAAATAAATGCAGTCCTGGTGACCATAAGAATTGTTTTTCAAAAGCATTGTCCTGACCCCAAACTCTTGACTGGTAGTGTATGTGTTTGCATGTGTTTCTCACCGTATGGCAGGGAACATTCTGTGGTTTCAAGCTACTGGTTGAAGTGCGTTTGGTTTGCCGGTGTAGGTGATCTATCCAGTCCTGAAGATCTTGCTGGTTATTACAGATTATCTGGATCCGCTCAATCATATTTCCTGCACACACACATACAAATAAACATTACTGTTCATGTATATGTAATCTCTATATCTAGCAATATTAACATTTGATATGAGTGCAACTGAGTAGGAAACTCACCAGATATTTCAAAAGCATTTTTTGTGGTGTCAGTGTCCTCTATTTTATTTAGAGTCATTCCAGTCAGAGGCAGCTTCCCCTGTGTAAGTCAATCAACTGATCAGCTATCAGCATTTTAGACAACCTAACAAACAGCTGAGATGCTTTGTGATAGACTAGTGTAGTAATACAGTAATTCAGCACCTTAAGGATTTTACTGCTAAATTATCAAAACATGACATAAAAATATAACACATCTATGTTTAACACAATTGTTTATTTTCGGGAATATTTATATGCCATTGTCACCATTTGCCTTGTGCATAGGGGTTGGGATGATTTATGTACCGCAACAGATTTCAGTCATTATACAAAAAATTAAAAAAGAAGGTTGGGGGAAAAACAGCAACAAAGTCATTTTTGCCACAAAAATCAGAAAAAGTAGTACAGTGAAACACTGATGGGACTGGAGAATGTATTTATAATACAGTGAAGGACTGATTTACCTGGTATATGAAACCACTCATTCGAGGACTAGCAGACAACATGAGAAGTATGTGAGGAAACAGCAAAAGGTATCGTTCGTTCTTCTCCTGATGAAGCAGAATATTACAATAAAGATTGAATTTTATGTTTATCATTTTCAGTACACTGAATTCACATTCAGTAAATTAAAATCTAAGAAACAACATGTATAATAAGTTTTTTAACCAGAGATTGATGAAGAACATATACAACTATTCTTGAAATTTTTAAACCTTAAATTAGCATCAGATTCGGTTTAATTTAAATACTGAGTGCTGAAAACCCCTAGAATATTTGGTAACATTTACCTCAGCGCCATAGTTCTGGATGAGTACTTGGGACATGTAGAGTACAGAGCCCAGGGTCTTAATGCCCTCCCCTTCCCAGCCCCGAATAGACTCCATCAGTATCTGCAGCTCAAGTTCCTTCCTCTTCCTCACTTCCTGACACTGGGCCTGAAGACAAAACAACAAACACACACAAATAAGTCCCACATTCCATTCTGAATGATAACATAACTCAAACAAACAGTTTCATATCATTTCACACATCTTACATCCTTATATACTGGTGAAAAAACAAAGAACATCAACGATGTTGACCTTATAATACTCACAGAGAGGTTTTTAAATACTGTCATACTCTTCTGAATGTCTGGATAATCTGGATGAAGCGCCTGAGGAGAACAAAAGAAAATACAAGAGAGTTAAACTGGTATACTATATATACACTACCAGTCAAAGGTTTTTGAAAAAGTAAGATTTTTAATGTTTTTTTTTTTTTTTAAGAATTTTCTTCTGCTCACCAAACCTGCATTTATTTGATCCAAAATACAGTAAAATTAGTAATATTGTGAATATTTGTAATATTTTTTAAAATAACTGCTTTCTATTTGAATATATTTCAGAAATTAATCTAAATCTAATACGCTGATTTGCTGTTCAAGAAACATTTATTATTATTATCAATACTTAAAACAGTTGAGAATATTTTTTCTGGATTCTTTGATGAATAGATAGATCCAAAGATCAGCATTTATCTGAAATAAAAAGCTTTTGTAACATTACACACTATACCATTTAAAAGTCATTTTTTAGGGGGAAAGAAATCATAGGAATTAATACTTTTATTTAGCAAGGATGCTTTAAAAAATTCTGTTCTTCTGAACTTTCTTTTCAAAGAAACAAAATTCTACTTAGCTGTTTTCAACATAATAATAATAGTAATAATAAAACAAATAAAAAATGTTTTTTAAGCTGCAAATCAGAATATTAGAATGATTTTTGAAGGATCATGTGACTGGAGTAATGATGCTAAAAAATGCAAAATGTTATATAATATATTCAAATAGAAAACTGTTATTTTAAATAGTAGTATAGAGAGTGATTTATTTTCTTTTCATAACCAGAATACTTACATTACCTTTAAATTTTTAAATAAAGTATGAATAATTTCATTCAGCAAGGATGCATTAAATAGTTTAAAAGTGACAGTAAAGACATTTATATCACAATTATATCAAAACATTTATATTTTTATTGCTTTTTTTTTTAAACTTTCTATTCATCCAAGAATCAAAGTGTATAATGGCTTCAACAAAACTATTAGGCAGCAAAACTGTTTTGAACATTAATAGAAATGCTTTTTGAAATCCAAATCACCATATTAGAAAGATTTCTGAAGAATCATGTGACATTAAAGACTGGAGTAGTTTGCCATTAAATAAAAAAACAAATAGAATAGCCTTGGTGAGCATTAGAGACTTCTTTCAAAAACATTGAAGAATCTGAAAAACAGCTTTTAAATCGTAGTGCAGCATTTAGCTCATCTTAGCTAAAACATTTCGACCAATGAGAGTGGTTCAGTACCTCCATGTGGCGCTCCATCTCTTTCAGTATTGTGGGGTATTTCTCCAGTCTCAGGAAGGGTTTGCTCAGTCCCGTGGTGAGTGTGAGGATTCCAGGGCTGTTTGCACCTTTACTTTCCATAAACTCCCCCAATTCCTCACTGAAACACACACACGCACGCACGCACGCACAGACATTAATAATGACTCAGAGACAGTATTTCTGAAATGTAATGGTTACGAATTACGCATCTGAATGATGTTAATTATCTATGCAAGTGTATTGCGCTGTTACACACCTGTGTTGTGTGAGAACGTTAACCGCTGATGGATGGTTGGAGCAGTAGGTCACATACAGACTCTTCATCTGAGGAACGAGGGACAGAAAGAAGCTTCCTATTCTCTGCTGACTCTCTGGAACTCTGCACACAACACACACCAATTCATTTAGAAATATGAAAAAAATAAATAAATAAATGAAATAATAGTTGAACAGATTGAAAAATCATGTACATCTTAAACTTCTAAAGTGTAAATCCAGATAAGAACTATAATGTATTACCGGTATCTGCCACTAGATGTCAAACTGTGACAAACTATGAGTGAGTGAAAGAAAGAACAGGATGAGGACTCTTACTTGACACTTTCCTCCAGTGAATGCACCAGTGTTTGCTGAAATGAGCTGATCTCCTCTAGATTTCCCATGATGTGACTGATATCTGACACGCTGAGCCTAGAAAGAGAGATAGATGGGTACTGACCTGCTATTATCTCTGGTTATGTTGGACTCTCGGCTTGTGTTCTTACTTGTCAGTGGGCTGTAATGCTCTCAGATATGTTAAGAGGAGAGTTTGCAGCTCTTTACTGTACTCCGTCTCGGTTTGTACAATATTCTGAACCACCTGTGTAATTGACAAAAACAAACAAGTGTTACACATGTACAATTTAAGATTATGACACACGCTCAACATTTAACAATCAGACAGTTTTTGAGAGAGAATGAAGTCAGTGCAGCATATGATGCTACACAAACAGGAGAACCACATTGTGCTTGGAAAACTAACAGGTCAAAAGCAATGAGACTACAATCTGGGGCCCATTTTAATATGCTTATTGTCCTTGAAGACAAAACACTCCAGGCATAGAAAGTGCGAGAGATGACAGAACTGGGCCAGTCCTTGTATGTCATGAAAATTTCTGGTTTCAGTCTAACTTAAGCTTTAAAGACATCCCTGGTTGAACAAGGCTAGCTGACCTCTATGAATATATCCCACAATGCAACAATAAATCTTCAATCTGGCCAAGTCCATTAAATTAATAAAATACTTTGTACATTTTTTGTATTAATATTTTACACAAACACAAATATTGAGTTGAGAGGACGCTGGAAAAATTAATTTACAAAGCTCAAAATAAGGATTTTTTCCCCTGGTGTTTAAGTCAATCAAATAAATGAAATTTATTTTATTTGTAGAAGTTCATTTTTATATATATATTTTTTACATAAATATTTTTTTAAAACATAAAATATATCAATACTAATATTTTACAGCAATTTACATAATTCTAAAGTAATTATACAATTCTGAAGAAATTTATAGAGCTATCTGCAGAACATACACTGCCAGTCAAAAGTATTTGAACAGTAAGATTTTTTAATGTGTTTTAAAGAAGTATCTTTTGCTCACCAAGCCTGCATTTATTTGATCCAAAGCAAAAGAAATACAATTTTGAAATATTTTTACTATTTAAAATAACTGCTTGAATATCTTTCAAAATATGCATAATTTTTTTTTTTTTAAATGTGATTTATTCCTGGGATTTCAAAGCTGATTTTTTTTAGCATTGTTGCTCTAGTCACAAGATCCTTCAGAAACGTTTTAATATTATTAAAATTTTCTGCTCAAAAATAAAATTATGCTGCAAACAGCTGAGCAGAAATTTCAGGTTTCTTTGATGAATAGAAATTTAGAAGAACAGCCTTTATCTGAAATAGAAATTTTTGTAACATTATAAATCACTTTTGATCACTTTAAAGCATTCTTGCTGAATAAAAGTATTAACTTCTAGAATTTCTTTCCTAAAAAAAGAAAAGAAACTGACTCCAAGCTTTTGAATGATGTAGTGTATAATGTTACAAAAACTTTTTCTTTCAGATAAATACTGATCTTTGGATCTTTCTATCCAAGAATCCTAAATAAAAAGTACTCAACTGTTTTAAATATTATTAATAATAATAATAATAATAATAATAATAATAATGGAAAAAATGTTTCTTGAACAGCAAATCACATGATTTGTAATGATGCTGAAAATTTAGCTTTGATCACAGGAATAAATTACATTTTAACATTCAATTAGAAAGCAGTTATTTTAAATAGTAAAAATATTTCACAATATTACAGCTTTTGCTGTATTTTGGATCAAATAAACTAAACCAGAAGAGATTTTAAAAACATTTCCATCTTACTGTTCAAAAACTTTTGAATGGTAGTGTATTTAAATGTGGGTTTAAAGACAGATCAATAACTAAAAATACAAGAAATATGTTTTTATGGATACAGGACAGGTCACATAACAATCTCAACTTAAAAATGCTAACTTTTTTCCTCGAGAATTAGCCAGGACCAAGAACAATGTTTATCTGTAAACAGATGTATGGAAGCACCCCTGACATGACAACTGTAACACTGGACGTCTGGACAGCCTGACAGTTACAACCGTTTCAAACTGTGTCCTTAACTTGAATGGACCTCCTCCCCTAACACTCCTATAAAAGACCGAACTCTGCCTGACCCCAAACTCACGTCCTCCCTGAAACACACACACAGACTCTTCATCTTCAGCTGGTCTGTCCTGCTCAGTCTTCAGAAGAGTATAGGGTCAGTTACTGCACATTCTCATCAAACATGACACATAAGCAACACACAGACAAACAGACACAGACAGCACAGGGCCTCAGGCACAGCTGTCCCCGAAGTCAATGAGATGGAAAAGATGACCTATATTATGGCACGACTGAGAGACAAACACACGCACACACCAGTGAGAACTGATAAACAAATACAGACATTCATAACAACACATTTACATATAAATATGCAAATACAGGCCTAGACACACACTTGTCAACACCTCTAAAAATACACAAATGTGCTCAGATAGACATACATTCACACATACAAAAGTTTGTTTTTCTATTATAGTGGGACTTTATTGAGCTAATGATAGTATGATTACAATCTCCTGCACCTAAAGCCATCCTTCAGAGACCTTTCTGATTTTTTTCTTAAGACTGTTTTTTACCAAACCATTTTCTTCATGCAAATGGTTTTCACACTGTATGTGACTTTATTTTTTATTATCCTTGTTGTGGACATTTAGTCTACACAATGCAGGCAAAACCTGACCTACACACACACATTAACAGCTCATTGGGCTTGAAGAAGCTCAGAGGGAGGCTCCAGGGACACCTCGCATGAGGAAATGAAGCACAGTAAACTAAATTCGCATATGCAAATGATTTGGAAATTACTTTTATTAACAGAATTGTTACTGGCAGGATGTTGAAGTTCTGTGTCTTTTAATTACTGACATTAAATCAAGCCCAAACCCGGAGCAGCATCTGCTGATGTGTGTTAAACTTGGATTATTAACTCTTAAGTAAGTCTAGTTTGGCGAGGCTTTTAAACCCAGATTAAAGCCTTATGACTGTAAATTTAAGGATTAGTCCAAAGCTAAGTCTGAGAAAACCGGACACAGCGCTGCTTCAATAAAAACCATTACACAAATCGAATATCCTCGCAATGCAGTTTTAACCTCAGAGTTACTCAAACAAGAAAATGAGTAGCATTGCATTATCTTTGCTTTGATTTGATTCAAAATACAGTAAAAAAAAAAACTGTATTATTAATGGCCCCACCCACTTATTTTGTCTTCTGGAAAACAAGTATCTTCTGTAGCTTCTGAAGGGCAGTACTAAATGAAAAAATATGATATTTAGGCAAAATAAGAAAAGTACACATCCTAATTCCTTTCAAAAGTTTACATTCTGGTTCTTAATGCATAGTGTTCCCTTCTGAAGTGAGCATTTGAACCCTCTGTAATGGTTGCATGAGAGTCCCTCAGTTGTCCTCAGTGTGAAAAAACGGATCTTAAAAATCATACAGTCATTGTTGGAAAAGGTTCAAATATACAAAAATGCTGAAAAACCAAAGAATTTGTGAGACCTGAAGGATTTTTCTAAAGAACAGCTGTCAGTTTAACTGTTCAGGTCAAACAAGGGACTAATGACCAACTATCACTAAACAAAAAACACAGTTGTGTATAATTTAGGTAACAACACAGTATTAAGAATTAAGTGTATGTAAACTTTTGAACAGGGTCATTTTTATAAATTCAATTATTATTTTCTCTTGTATGACTATATGTAAACGTCTTTTATGTGAAATATCTTATTCAGGTCAGCACTAAATAAAAATAACATGCATTTTGTATGATGCCTTTTATTTTGGTAAAACATTTAGCAGATTCTGCAAGGTGTATGTAAACTTTTGACTTTAACTGTATATGTTGACTATATTGAGGTTTGTCAACCAGGATGTAAAGAGAAGGATTTGAATATTATATTTACATAAGCTGAATGTCCTCATAGTTAAAGTTAATTTGTATTCCGAAGATGAACAAGGTCTTATGGGTTTAGAACGACATGAGTAATAATGACAGAATTTTCATTTTTGGGTGAACTATCTCTTTAGGTCTAAAAGACATGTGCAACCGCTCTAAAAATTACAAAAATATGTTGCAGTATTTTGTAACCCTCTAAAATGATTCATAATGCTGCTGTAACAATGACTCCTAATATCTTTAAACCGTAGTCTTATCTGTCAAGTATAGGCAGGGTTTGTGGTGTACGCTTGCTTATTTGGTTAGGGAAATATCTGTGCAATACGAACTCCCCAGAGGCACCATTTTCACCCCACGCACATCATAAATAATCCACTCGTTCCATGTGGGAGGTGTTACACGCCTCTAATGCAACAGCACATCTCTCTTACCACATTGTAGTAAGTCTTGCAGAAGTTAGTGGTATCAAAGCCCTTGGGTGGACTCTTCAGCGTTCCAGACTTAGGTGACACAGGCTTGTCTGTTTGAGAAAGCAAAAACAAAAAGAACAAAAGGTAAGGAGGTCAGCTTAAACCAACATCTGGAAACATTTTGTTTCTGTTATTGAATATTAAAGTACATCTCTCCTGCAGTGAGCAGTCAGGACAGGAATATTAGATACAGATACCTAGAGGGGGAGATCTACGTTTACAGGAAAACATCATACTTCTTACTTCAGCAAGAAGATGGTCTGAACATTTCACTTAGCTCGATCCATTTTCAGTAACATAATGTGTACACTTCCTAGAATCATCAAAATTGTCAGCTTGAACATTACTTATCATGCTTTTCCAAAAGAAAACCAGTTCATTGATTAAAACCATTATTCTTTATTTGGCAAATATGTGACCCTGAACTACAAAACCAGTCATAAGGGTGAATTTTTTTTATTTATACATAATCTTAGAGCTGAATAAATAATGGTTTGTTAGGATAGGACTTTATTTGGCAGAGATACAACTATTTGAAAATCTGGAATCTGAGGGTGCAAAAAAAATCTAAATACTGAGAAAAATAATCTTTAAAGCTGTCCAAATAAATTCTTAGCGATGCATATTTCTAATCAAAAATTACATCTTGATATATTTACGGTAGGAAATTTACAAAACATCTTCATGGAATCTTTACTTCATATCCTAATAACTTTTGGTGCAAAAGAAAAATTGATATTTTTGATAAATTGATATTTTGACCCATAATGTATTGTTGGCTATTGCTACAAATATACCCATGCTATTTAAGACTGGTTTTGTGGTCCAGGGTCACAAATGTGATTTTTGTTTTCCTTCCCTTCCCCAAGTTCCCTCAGAGCTCAACATCTCCACAAACCAAACCATTAATTAGTGGTGCTTACTGAGGTAAACATCATATTTACTATTGCTTACATTTAGGATTAGGAATCATTCACCCAAAAATTACCCTCATGTTGTTCCAAAACTGTATGACTTTCTTTCTTCCTCTCCTTTTGCGAGTCCCACAGTTTTGAAACAACATGAGGGCGCATAAAAGCCAAAATGTGAATTTTTAGATAAACTATCCCTTTAATCATGTAATCTGAACCCAAAGAAAACAATGCATGCATCACTACACTATTCCTAACTGCAGCTATTTTTGAGATGACGTATGAAATCAATATACTATTAATGTCTACTACAAGTAATGTTCGGCATGCATTTAACACAACTAAATCCTATAAAAGAGTCTGGATGGCTAAGTGCTCATAGAGTGGAATAAACTTGAGTGTGGAGCCTTATTCAGAGGAAAAGGGGAAGCGCCGTCTTCTGGCTGCTGCACTTCCTGTCTTTGTTGTTGGATGGTGTTTCCTTCCTGTTAAGCCCTGGATGTTCAAGCCCTGATGTCATCCTCACTTATTTCCATTCAAGCTGGGTCGAATACACATTAAGGTCGTTTCCCCATACATGAGAGGGAAGCATCTGTTTGGCATCATGGGGTGTATATGCTATTTATGTTTGGACTGGAGAACAAAGGTCAGGGGGTTGTGTTTATGCTACAACGTGCATACAGTGAGATAAGGCTTCGAAAAGCTGGCATTTAAAATACACACTACTGCTCAAAAGTTTAGGTTTAGCAAGATTTTTTTTAAGGAATTAAAGGATTAGTTCACTTCCAGAATTAAAATTCCTCACAATTTACTTACCCCCATGCCATCCAAGATGTTCATGTCTTTCTTTTTTCAGTAGAAAAGAAATTAAGGTTTTTGAGGAAAACATTTCAGGATCTTTCTCCATATAGTGGACTTCAATGGGATCAGCAGGATGAAGGACCATATTGGAGTTTCAAAACAGCTTTAAAGGGCTCTACATACACAGGTTACTTCTTTGTCTGTGTACTTCGGTTCAGAAAGGTAGGGTAGGCAGGGTTAATACAGATACTGTAAAATGAAAGGACTTCAATCAGAGATCTCATTATCAAAAAATGTCTTATCTTTCAAATTCTAAAAAGTTAAATAAAATATTCTAACAAAAAATGGCAAAAATAAAATACATTTTTTGTATTTTTGTTTTTATAGCTGTACTGCCTTTATGGTTTGATGTTTTCTACTGTTTAAGAAAAAAAAGACTTTGTTTCGAAATCCTGATCTGAAAAAAAAATAATTCGCGATCCATGCTCTGAAGTCCAAATCTGAATAATGAATTATGAAACATCACTTCAGATCAGGACTCGGAGTATATCGCAAATCATTCGAAGTCCCGATCTAAGTCAAATGATTTGTGAAACCACTCCAAAGTCCCGATCTAAATCAAATTATTTGCAATATGTGATACACATAATTTGCTATACAATTGGAACTCTTTGAAACAGTAAATCATTTTGCAATGCAATGGTTTAACTGATTAAGAGTTTCGAAAAGGTCCGCTCTTTTTACATCTTCAGCTATGTTTACACAAGCCATGTTTAGTCTTACTACTTGCGTAGCTCGCTAGTTTTCTGACATTAACTGAAATAAGCGAAAAAAGGTGTGTTTTATAACCTGCGTGAATTTTGTGTGAAAATATATGTGCTTATTGGACAAAAAATGAAACACTTAATAAATAGATACATTGTCTTTCAATAATTCAAGCACTTTTTAAGTACCTCTTCAGGAATAGTGCTATTTTCAAGGGTTTTCCAGGCCTTAAATTTCAAAAAGTACAATTCAACACTCCATCTCTTTTTCTCCTCCAACTTCAAAATTGTCCAACATCATTGTTTTACCTTTTTTGTAAAGGGGGCTTTCTTGACTTTCTTTGCAGGTTCACTTTGTAAACAGAGGGTTGGTACTTCCGCCTACAAGAATTTAAAATGTATTTAAATGTTTCATTTTTTTTTAGAAAATGACCAATCGTTCTCTACATAAGACCCTTATTCCTCAGCTGGTATCATCGTGTAGAGCCCTTTGAAGCTGCATTGAAACTGCATTTTGGACCTTCAACCCGTTGATCCCTACTGAAGTCCACTACATGGAGAAAAATTCTGGAATGCTTCCTCAAAAACCTCAATTTCTTTTCTGCTGGAGAATGAATGGCATGAACATCTTGGATGACATGGGGGTGAGTAAATAAGGAAATTTTTATTCTCTTTTTAATCTTAGTTTGCTATACCCTGTACCCAAGCTGGGTTGAACGAACACACATTTTTCCACTGTAAGCCTGTAATGATCAAATAATCCCACAGTTTCTGGCTTTTGCAGAGAGCTGCTATTCAGTTCTCTTTTGGCACATTTTCATTAAGCCTGTAAGTCCTCTTTTAATCGCCCTTTTAATAGACGTGGGCTGATTCTACATCTTCATAATGCTACATTGCCTCATAGATTCAAGGCTTTTTTTAAAAAGTACCACCCAAATATTTTAATCTGTCTAAAGTGTTGACAGCCTAACATGCAGCTGCCCACAGCAAATTTCTGATCTATACACATACTCAGCAGGTCTTTTATGAAAACATTATGGTAACACTAGGACACAGAAGAAAGTCAGCAGGTAAATGGGGACTACATCTCTTCTGCTTTTCTTGGCAATCTATGAGAGGAGCATGAGTAAGACCAAACCCTCTAGCTCGCTTGTCTGGTCTTGCAGGAGTCTCGATCAGTTCTCTGCCTGCAACAATTTGTAAGGGTTTAACTAAATTCCTTCTCTCAAGGTTTAAAGTGGCAAACACTAACCAGAGCCTTTGATCTCTTTGACATAGTTGCTAGGAAACCAGCCGGTTTTGCCATTGAGAGACCCCTCCCACCAGCCGCCGTCTTCCTGCCGTGTCACCTGGATGATGTCACCCTTACTGAAGGACAGCTCATCCTCATTGGTCTGCTGGAAGTTAAACCGTGCTTTTACCAGCACCTGAGGGGCACTGTTTTCAGACATGTCCTACAGAGAAAGAGAAAAAGACAAACAGAGAGAATTTGTTTCACCTTCTCTTTCAGGCTTTCATATTTGTTCAAGGTCTCAATTTACAGGTGTACAAAGTAGTTTTTTGACTAAAAAAAGTGTTACACATAAATAATTGAGCAGCACATTTGACAGCTATTCTTAAAGGAATAGTTCACCCAAAAATTAAAAAATTAGTCAGTGATTTACTCACCATCAGACCATCCTAGGAGTATGACTTTCTTCTTTCAGACAGAATACAATCAATCAAAGATATATTCAAAAATGTCCTGGCTCTTCCAAGCTTTTTAATGGCAGTGAATGGCTGTTGAGATTTTGAAGGAAAATAAAGTGCATCCATTCATCATATAAAGTACTTCACATTGCTCTGGGGGGTAGATAAAGGCCTTCTGAAGTGAATCGATGCATTTGTGTAAGAAAAATGTCCATATTTAAAACTTTATATACTGTAATCTCTAGTTTCTGCTAACTGTCGTACCCACATTCACAAGAGAGAGGCATTCCAGCAGATGACGTTGGATGTAGGCATAGTGTAAGCTCCAGATAGAAAGTTATAGTAAAAGTTATAGTATAGTAAAACTACAGAACGTTATGTTGTCTAATACACGCACACATTGTTTTTAATCTGACAGCGCTGCACAAGCTCATTAGACAGGGTTCAAAGTCCAAAGCATGAGGGAAATACATTTATTATAATATTCTTCTTTGCTCAGCAAGGCTGCATTTAAAAAACATGCTTGATTCATGATTCAAGCAGGGGGTCGTTAAAATGGCCAAAGAATATTATTTTACTAACTTAATTTTAAGGTAAATTGTGCTTTGTTGGTAGGCTATAATGTCTACTAGAATGTTAAAAATGTTCAGGGTTAAATAAAATATAAGCCGTGAGGAGACTGTTTTCCTTTGTTGTAAACAAATCTTGGTTCTCACGATCATTTTCTATGTCATTCGCTGGAAAGGAACTCCCTAGAGATTAGTCTATAAAGTTTTAAATATGGATATTTTTCTTACACAAATGCACCAATTTGCTTCAGAAGGCCTTAATTAACCCCCATGGAGCCATGTGGTGTACCTTTATGATGGACTTTATTTTGCTTCAAAATCTCAACAGCCATTCACTGTCATTATAAAGTCTGGAAGAGCCAGGACATTTTTTAATACAACACTGATTGTATTCGTCTGAAGGACGAAAAAAAAAAAGTCACATACAGTAGTCAAAAAGTGGATCAAAAAAGAGACAAGAACGGGTATTGACTACTGTACACCTAGGATGGCTTGAGGGTGAGTAAATCATGGGGTAATTTTTATTTTTGAGTGAACGATCCCTTTCAAGTTATATTAGTCTGTTTTCCAGTGGTTTAGGAAAAACTTATTGTACATAAGGGTTTATACTGCTTGTGATGCTCACCAGACTGCGGTACTGGTTGTACTTGAGTCTGGATGATCTCCTGTGAGTGGACGAACAGTTGATTGAGTCAAATGACTTGATCCGCAGAGAAGACGAGTGACGAGAACACACAGAATTACTCTCACCACCGGACTCTACAACCAGAAAATACTCATTAACAAAACACACGCATTCACTCAAAGGAAACATGTTTACTTAGCTATCTAAATGGGGACTTTCCATTCTATTGTTTTTTTTTTATACAGCAAGACATAGATAGACTAGACTATAACCTAACCCTAAACTTAAAGGAATAGGTCATTCCCAAAAAAATAAATAAAGTTGAAACACTGATGTCACGTGGACTATTTTAACAATGTCCTTCCTACTACTCTGGGCCTTGAATGTGTCAATTGTTTTGCTCTCTATGTAGGGTCAGAAAGTTCTTGGATTTCATCAACAATATCTTAAATTGTGTTCTGCAGATGACCGAAGGTTTTACGGGTTTGGAACAACATGAGGGTGAGTAATTAATGAAAGAATAGAGCTGGGCGATTTGGCCTAAAATCAAAATCTCGATTAATTGAACATTTTAACCCGATTACGATTAATGAACGATTATTTTATTCATTAATAAAATTATATTAAATTATATTTAAATAATATTCATTTTTTTGTCCTCATAGTTCACTGACAAGTTTTGTACAGTAAATATGCTCACATATTACAAGTGAGAGATTTTTGAATGAAGGGTGCACAGCACACACTATCTACTATCTATGATTATTTATTGAACATCAGTGTTGAACAACTGAAATTAAAGCACACATTGCTTAAAACGAAAAGTCACATGTTTCTTAAATTAGTGAAAATAAATAACTTGCACTTTTGGAAACAAAATAAATTTATAAAATAATAATAAATATTAAAAGTAGAAAATAAGCAGTATCTCTTCTAAATAAAATTACTTTTGTATATCCTGTAAATACTTTTTACTGTATGAATACTGCTTAAGCTCTCCATCGACATGTTGGCGGAATAACGTAACGGAGCGGGGTCACCTGACTCCACACGCAGTAGTGTTTTTAAAGGGAAAGTAATTGAAATAGTTGACCTGGGAAAATTTGATCGATTATAGGTTCTGAATGTCGATCTCGATTACTTTTCGATTAATCGCCCAGCCCTATGAAAGAATTTTCATTTTTGGGCAAACTAACCCTTTAAAGAAGGCTTTGGGCAATTATGTCAGGTTTAGCTCACTTCTGAGTAAATTTTGACATCAAAAAATACAGCTAGTCCATGCTGGTAAACTAAAAGACTCTTTATAATTTTATAAACATCCTGTCAGATAGAACTAATACAGGTGTTTCAGATGTATCTCACCTGAAGTTGCTTTGTTGAGTGCCACCAAACAATTCAAGACCTTGGAGAAGTTCTGGCCCTGAAGCAAGTCATTGGCCTCAAATACCTGCAGAGGGAAAAATGCCACAATTACATATGTGAAAAACAAAAAAGACACGCATAAGCTCAAATATAAACTGAAAAAAGTACAGAATTTGGATTTGCTCCTCTCAGGTCATATGGATAATCCTATACAAAAAGAAATTAATTAAATCCTTTTTAACCAGAAAGGATAAATACAGGTTTTCAATCTGTTATCAGCATTGCTGCATCAAATCAGCATTTTCAAATGTATGCATTTGAAATTAAATGCATCAAAGGATCAAAATATGAGTGATGCTGACTTAAGCATAAAACATGACGAAAAGCTTCAAAAATATTAAACTTGGATCAACAGTTTTAGCAAAGCATGGATTGTAACTCTAATCATTTAATGCTACATATGCAAATCCAGAAGCTATAAACAAAACAGCAGCAATAATTTATGAAAATAATATGCATATATTCTGCAGAATCAGCAAGTACATTACAGAAACTTTGCCACTATAGGTGACCTCTCTGTGACAGACCACATTTCTAGTCACAGAAACCTACAAACATTAATAATGATCACAGATTCTCTATAAAATGAATCTGCTTCAATGAGGGAATATAAGAATGTAGTTTTGCTAAGCTTGGGCAATGTTGTGTGTATGTGTGTGTGGGTTTCTGGCTCTTAGACTACCTGCTGCTCTCAGGGCCATCTGGACACATAAGCTCATCCCAAGTAAACCCAAACAGGCCTTATCTGACACCAACTTGATTTGAACTCTACAAATGATATACAGGCAATAAAACAGAGAAGTATAGTGCTGGTAATTTTAATTTAGGGAACCATGCCTTTTTGGGAAATCAACATATAAATGACGTACTTGTTGTTTTCTCTTCACAGTTGGGAAACAGGGTATATTAACATTTAAAAACATGTCATGTCATTTTTTTTCCATGTCCCATTTTTACTTTGGCATCACGATTTGGTCAGTTACCCAGGTGTGCGGCCATACTGGCGATGCTCGGATGTAAACAACAGCATGGATTGCATGATTAATATACTACGAAATACATTGTTCTGCTAATTTTATGCTGTCTAAACCAGCTGTTAAATCATATAGAGAAGGACTTGGTAACCAGGAAAGGGTGCAATAATTTCACAAAATAAAGTTAATAGGTGGTAAAGATACATACAAGCTGTATTAATTAAAATATTAGCATAATAGTTTTTTTACACTCTTCTCCTTGATTTGTTATAACTTTTAGCAGTCTATAGTACTCCAAATGTTTTTTCCCGTCTGTCCGATTAGTACAGTCCAAAACATGACAATAATTGACCATTTTCAGCAGCAATAATCAGCAAATATGAGAGTTTCGTTCGGTTCAGTGGCATTGTTTACGTTCAATGCCGCCAATATGGCTGACTGTCAGCGTGTTGTGAAAACACTATAGCAAGACGTATTTTCAAGCAAAACATTTGATTTCATGATGTCTTAATATAAATAAACACAGTAAACTGGGTTCATTTGGATTTCATCTGGTCTTAAAAGTAACTTCAATTTAACTATTTTTTTCTCCTGCTTTAAGTTTATATACAAAACACACATTATTACTGTTCAAAAGTTTGGGGTTGGTAAAAAAATGTTTCTAAAAAACTAATGCTTTTATTCAGCAAGGACACAGTAGTGACAGTAAAGACTTTTATAATAGTGAATATTTCTATTAAAAAGAAATCCTGCTTTGAAATTTAGTATTCATCAAAAAAAAGTTAAGTATTATGGTTTCACAAAAATGTTAAAAAGCACAAATGTTTTCAACATTACAATAGTATTTTTCTTTTTAACTTGAGCATATTTATAATGATTTCTGAAGAATCATTAAAAAAAAAATTCAGTCTTATAAGAGGCCACTAAGGTCTTGTCCAGACTAATACATTTTTGTTTGAAAACGCATCTTTTTCTCTCCGTTTTGGCCTTTCGTCCACACTGAGACGGCATTTTTGTCATGGGAAATTGAGCTTTTTAAAAATGCTCTCCAAAGTGGATAAATTTAAAAATGCTGTTTTCACGTTGTAATGTGGATGGTGAAAATATATTTTTTTAAAAACAATGACAAATGCTTCCCGATGCCATAGAAGAACCTTTTGTCTAAATGGTTTCATAAAGAACACGCATAAAGAACCTTCAACATCTTCAGAACTTTTCTGTTTCACAAAATGTTCTTTGTGGTGAGAGAATGTTCTTTAGATTATAAAAAGGTAAGAAAGAGATGGTTCTTTAAAATAATTCTGCTATGGCATCGCTGTGAAGAACCTTTTAAGCACCTTTATTTTTAAAATTGTACTGTACCAATAGATATCTCTGTTTATACCACCTTGTGCCTGTTGGTCTACTTTCACACAATTGTTAAAAATGTTACTTCTGTACACTCTTCATAATAGTCATGCAAAGACAACAGAATATTTACTCACAATTACGGTCCTACGGCAGAGCAGTTGCGTTTCTTGTGTCTGTTCTGTCTTTATCATCTAAGTGAGCTTTTTATTAGGTTTTACATGTGCAGTAAGGCAGATTTAATCTTGTGAATAAGAAACTTTCGGAAAATGATTGAAAACGCTAGTGAGGACGGAGAGCATTTTAAAAGGAAAACACTGAATTTCAAATGTATCCAGATTAATGTAGACGTAGCCTAAAAATCTTGCTGACCCCCAGATTTTTAAAGAGTACTGTACATTGATTAGCTGGATGCAGTCATTACTACATCTGACTTTTTTTACCCATGGCAATGTAGCAATCTAAAAACAGTCAATGATTTTGAATTTATTAGGATCTGACAAAAAAATCCTTTATCCTTTCAGTGAATTAACTGTGTTTATTTGCTCCAATATACGCTCCCAAAAAAGCGACACAAAGACATTTCATTAAATGATGTTTGATTAAACAAGGTTCAGGAGGAGCACGATCAGATAATCAACCCATTCGGCACAGGTGCAACCTGTTTAACCAATCATTCAATCAGCGCATCCTCTATATATATTACCAGCCGTCTTACCTCCATCCAGCGATAGTTTCTTGGCATCCCTCCTCCACCCCTACTCCCCACTTCTAATCTGTTTCGATCCTACACTAGCAGGGGGAGTTCTCTGGTTCCGGCCTGTATTCCGGCCCGGAACCCTTCCCCAGGACAGCACGCCAAAATATGCTTAATACTCGCTCAAGCAGATTAGATGTAAGGGCGAACTCGTGAATATTCAGTACTTCATACAGGCCTAAAGTCCAGTCCCCAGCACTCAAGCACCATCAACAATCATCACACACATCTAAGTCTACATTACATCATCTGCCATCACTGTAGTGGAATTAAACTCCCTCCTGCTCGCTCTCTTTAAACCAGTCACCCATACCACACATGCCATTTGAAAAAGCAGTTTTAGTGTAGAGTGGCTCTCTTCATTCTGGCCTGTGCCAAACCCCACAGCACCATTAATGAGCTGGCAGCTCTGCCCATTCAAACACACAACTCCATTCACCACAATAGAGGGCTTGTCTGAACCTCTCACAGCTGGCTGGAAGAACCGAAGACACTGGCGCTCCTGAAACACACAGTTACACACACACATACATACAGAACCATAACTGTCCTACACAACAGCACTCATATAGAGCATCATATGCAGATAGCACCCCTGTGGGCAGAAAGATCTCAGTTTCACAATCACACTGCCAAATGTTAACAAGTGCAGAAGTGTTTGTGAAGAAATTTC